>NC_042616.1:14028898-14396957 GCF_901001135.1 Rhinatrema bivittatum | reverse complement strand
TCCTAAAAAGTGATTTTGGCAGACTTACACCTCATCAGGAGCAGCAGGAAATATACGCAGCTAACAGTGCGCCACGAGCAGCGGCCGCCAGATTTACACACTTAACTGCTGGCCCCGCCCCTTTTTTAGCACGAGCAAATAATTAGCAGCTTTTGAAATTCATGTCGCTCACGTGCGGCCACGTATTCATCTTTTAGAGCGAGTAACACTTAAAATTTGGCCCATTCAGGGCAGGTGAGATGAGTAGTCCTGGGCCTGCTGCTGAGGGCTCAGTCAAGTCCCTTGAGAAACTTTGTGGATGCTCCCCAGCAGGTGCCTCATGTAAGACATCTGAGATAAATTCCTAGACTGCCTCGCAGGGGCCGTCTCACGTGAAAAGAGACAAACAACCAATCTCAGGTGCCAGCTCAGATCCAGAGCAATGCTGGAGCTGGAGACAGGAGAAAAGTCACAAACGACCTTCAGTAAATCAGCCCTCGAGTCCGCTAAACATGCAGATAATGCAATTTTTACCTAGGGAGATGAGGGTCTCGTAATTCTCCTTCATCACCTCCCTGTAAAGCTCCTTCTGCCCTTCATCTAAATACCCCCACTCCTCCTGGGAGAAATAGACAGCGATGTCCTCAAACGTCACCGGCATCTGAAACACAAACCAGAAACACTCAGAGACACGTGGAGGGGCTCAGGATGCATTAGATCTCAGCTGGATTTATTCTCCTAACATTTTATCATGGAACAGAGGACACCAGGACCCCTCTCTCCCCCAGGAAATGCCAGATTTGTTCCCTCTGTGTTGCCCCTAGAGTCAGTTTCCTCCATAGACCCCCAGGTTTTTCAAATCAAAACTGGAAAACATTCTCTAATACCAGAGACAGAGAATATGAAATGTCATTGCGCGGATTAATCACATTATAATAAAAAGGAAGCTATAAGCGCATTATCCAGAACATCAGGAACATCTGGTTCTATTCCATCAGGAGGACTCGCTGTGCTAAATCCTAACAGGGCAGGAAGAGTTTGGTGTCCTGGGCAGTGACATATCTCCCACTGTGATGTACGAATTCTGTATTCAGGGGTGTTACAAACCATGGGCACACAGGAATCGTGCCCCAAATCTCAAACAGCTGTTTTGTTTCCTTCTCTGCAGGGAAAAGGAAAGGAGAAATTAATATTTACCTGATAATTTCCTTTCTTCTGCATTCAGGCAGGTCAATCCACACAAATGGGTTATGCACCTCTACCAGCAGGTGGAGACAGAGTAAAAGCTGATGGCACGGACATATAGCTCTGTCCCAACATCAGCCCGCAAGTATTCTCTGGAAAAGCCAAACTGTGGACAAACTGATTTTACTTCCAACCAATTGAGAACTCTGAGCTCAGTCAAAAGAGCTAAGATTTACTAAGCTAAGGAGCTGGTCATGACCCTTACCAATCCTGAAATGAGTAACAGATATAATACTCAGCGTCGTCCGTACCTAGAAGACAAAATGAAAGCAAAATGGTAGCTGAGGGTGGATTGTGGATCAGCCTGCCTTCCTTAGAGGAAAGAAAATTAAAATTAAATACAAAATGTCATCAGGTAATAGGAAATTCTCCATCCTGTTCACTTGGGAAGCTAATGCACACACCAGTGGGATGTACCAAAGCTGCCAATGGACCCAGCAACATTGCACATGCTAAAGCAGGCGTCCTCCTGTGCCCAAACGATCAAACAGAATGCCTGGAAGGGTGCGTAAGGACGATCGCTGATGACTTCCAACCAATAGACAAAAGTTGCCCGCGCCGCTGGCTCACCCTGTATACCTCCTCCATGGAGCACAGATGACCAGACTTACTGAGAGGATTAATAACCTCCAAGTACTGCATCAGATGCCACTTGACAGCCAGAGTACGCAAGAGACGATATTCACTCTCCTCTGTATTCCTGTCCAGTGTGGCCAGGGAAATAAACAGAGTCAAATGAAATTCCGAAACCACTTTGGGCCAAAAGAAGGTAGAGTCCGAAGCTGTACCATGCCCAGAATCTCAGGCAGGAATGGCTCACGGGAAGAAAAAGCCTGCAGCTCGGAAACTCGATGTGCTGAGCAGATTACCCCTAGAACAAAACAGTCTTCAAGATAAGTACCTTCAAGAAGAAGCTATGCTGCAGTTGAAAAGGTAGGACTCGAAAGGAATCCACAATCAGATTAAGTTACCAAAAGGACACTGGTAGCCACAAGGGAGGATGAAGAAGCTCAACTTCCTTCATGAACGGACACACATCCAGACGGGGAGACAAAAACCCACCAAGAACTCGTTCCTATAACATTTGAATGCTGCCAGTTGAACCTTTAAGGAGTTGAAGGCCAAGCCTTTAAGCAATCTATCCTGAAAAATTCCAAAACTGATCAAATTTCCACTTTGAGAGGCTGAGAACCTCGCTCCTCACACAAGGCCTCAAAAACTCGCCCAACTCTCACATAAGCCCCGAGATACAGAAATATATATATTTTTTATTTTAGCCTGATGCAAAGTGAAAGCACTGCAGCAGAATAACGATGCTTCAATAACTTGAGCCCTCTCCACAGCCAACGTGTAAGAGAAATTCGACCCGCATTGTCATGTAGAATGGGTCCCTACAGCCGTACATCCTTCCAGGGCAGTAGCCTAAGAGGCCTGCCCACCAACAGCCACTGCAGATCGGCATACCACAGCCATCGGGCCCAAAGCATAGCCACCAGAAGCAGGGTTTCTATCGCAAGCTTTCAAAACAATCATGCCCATTAGTGTCCATGATGTGAAAACTGTCCTACAGCCATGCCTGAATGAGAGCATCGATCCAAGAATTTTTGGATCCCTTCCTTGACTAAGGAACTTCAGAACCCTGAGCAAGACGGCCCTTACATTGCCCTTTCCAGTAATGTGGCAGACTAATATATCTAAAAGATGTGCTCATGCTATGGCAGAGCAACATCTATCTCCTCTGTCACTTGTTAGGTTTGGTTCCAGACTGATGATTGATGTAATCCACAGTTGCCACATTGTCCGACATTATCCTGCCCGTCCGAGTCTCTAAACGCTCGGCGGACCTTAAGCACGGCATTCGAACTGCACGTGCTTCCAACCTATTGATGCTCCACTGATGATCCTCGGTGTTCCAGCAACCTGACAGTGAGCCCCCCAAACTTGAAGGCTCACATCTATCATAAGCACTAACCCTTCTGGCATTTCACAGGAAAATCCCTCCTTGAGATGGCAAGCGAAGCCTCACCATGCAGTCCCGAGACTGCAGACTCCACAAGAAAGCAACATGCTTTGAAGAGGCTGCATGTGCTCTCTCACCCAGGGTACAACCTCGAAGGTGGCTGCCATCAAACCCAGTTTCTGAAGAAAAAAAGTACACTGTTGAGCAAAAGGCCCTTTTCTGAGTTTGAAATCAAGCAATCACCTTTTAATACGACTCTCTGCCAGAAACACTCTGCCCTGCTTCATATCAAAACAAACACCAGGCTACTCCCATGTCTGAGATGGCTGTAAACGGTTTTCAGCCAAGTTCACCACCCAGCCTTCTTGTAGTAATGAGACTAAGGTGACTCTCTTCCATGCTTCTGGCCTGAATCAACCGCTACCACCATGACCTTAAAGAACCTGGGTGCCGTGGCCAGCCCAAAGCACAAAGTCTGACACTGATCATGACGTCCCAGAATGGCAACTGCAGGAACCATTGAAATTGCTTGCGAATGGGAATATGCAGAAATACCTGCAGCAGATCTAGAGACACAAAAATTCCCCCAATTGCATTGCCAGTAACACAGAGCGCAGAGTTTCCATACAGAAATGAGTCACCCACAAATGTTGATTGACTCCTTTGGGCCGAAAGGACCCCTCCTTTCTGGGTACGCCCAAAATAAATGGGATAGCGGCCCGTGTTTTCTTGCAATTTGGGAACAGGAATTACAGCCTTCAAGCCCAATAGCCTCCTTAAGTTAGTCTCCACTGCCACTCTCTTCCGTAGGGAGTTGCACGGAAAAACCATAAAGGCCTCTGGAGAAAAGCAAAAAAAAACCCCAACATATAGCCTTCTCTTATCACTTCCTACTGGCCCAACGTGATCTGGACCTACCTCTGAAATAAGCGAGACAGAAGTCCATCTATCTCTGCCCCAGCAGGTGAGACGGAAGATCTTATTTATTTAACGTGTTTTGTATACTGTTATTTGGTTTCGCCATCATAACGGTTTACAGTGCTCGAGAAATAAGACTGGTTACAAAAACATCAATGCAGCAAAAATGTCATAAAGAAGGGAGGTTTTGGGGTTAGATTGTTAGTTGATTAAAATAATTATTACATATTAATAATCCAATATCACAGCAAAGTTCATACATGTGGTAATGTTGATACATATAAAAGAAACTGTTATAACATATAGGCTAGGGGTAGTAAGTGAGGTCAGTTGCATTGTCTTAGGTGTTCAAAACGGTGGGAGTTATTTAATTGATTGAGGGACGGAGCGTTTTTCTTGGTGCTTGGATTGTGTGGTTGATTGGTGGTCTTGTTGATAGAGTGAGTTTGAATAGGCTCTGGTGAAAAGCCAGGTTTTCAGGTCTTTTTTGAAAATTTTGATATTTGGTTGATTTCTTATTTCCATTGGTATTGAGTTCCATAGCGTGGGGCTGGCTATGGATATGGCTCTCTCGCGGGATGTGTTTAGTTTTGTTGTTCTGGCGTGAGGGATTTTGAGGAAGCCTTTGTTCGTTGAGCGTAGGTTCCGTTTTGGAGCGTGGATTACGATGGATTTGCTTAGCCAATTGTTTTGGTGTCCATGGATTATTTTATACAGGATTGTAAGTACTTTGTATTCTACAAGGTATTTTATTGGGAGCCAGTGTAAAGAGATGAGAGTTGGTGTAATGTGCTAATGTTTTTTTGATCCCGTCAGAACTCTGGCGGCAGTGTTCTGTAGGATCTGGAGAGGATGGATAGTAGCAAGTGGAGGCCAAGGAGTAGAGCATTGCAGTAGTCTAGGTTGGAGAAGATGAGTAGTTGCAGGACTATTCTGAAGTCATCCTGTGCAAGGAAGGGTTTGAGACATCTGAGCATCAGTAGTTTGTGCTATCCTTCCTTAATTTTGTTGGTTATGTGGGTTTTGAATGAAAGCTCTTTGTCTATGGTGATTCCTAGATTTCGCATATGAGTTACAGATGAGATTAAGGAACTTGGGTTTTCTGTTTCAAGTGGTAACATGGGGGTGGTGGTTTTTCTTTTGTCAAGGATGATTAAGTCAGTTTTTTTCTATATTTATTTTGAGTTTCACGTCAGTTAGATGCTGTTTGATTTCTGAGAGATAGCTGTTTTCTCGTATGCATCTTTCAGCATATTCTGTATAGGGACCAATATTTGTATATCGTCAGCGTATAGAAAGTGGGTCAGACCAAGGCATTGTAGTGCTTGACAGATAGGTAGTAGGTAGATGTTGAAGAGTGTAGCTGATAAGGCAGATCCTTGTGGCACTCCTGTGTTGAGGTTTACTTTAATCGAGAGACTGTTGAACATTACTTGGAAATTTCTAAGTGATAGGTAGGAGGAAATGTTGAGATTACTTACCTGATAATCTCCTTTTCCTTAGTGTATGCAGATGGACTCAGAACAAGTGGGTATAGTGTGCTCGTGCTAGCAGTTGGAGACGAATCTGACGTCAGCACGGGTACATATACCCCCACAGGAAGTGAAGCAACTTAGTAATCTTCCTTGCAAAAGCTGTTATGGATATATGAGTACTGACCGATCAAATAATTAATGAAACAGGATTCCTCTGGCCGATTGGTAGTAACTGGAGACCGCCAGCGTTCCCAACCGGAAGGCGTTGACACCTGGTAGAGTGGATGTTCTCATGTAAGAAATGACATGCCTTACCTCAAATTGGTTAAACCCATGTATACTGGCAGCCGGGCGGGATGGTGAGTCCATCTGCATACACTAAGGAAAAGGAGATTATCAGGTAAGTAATCTCAACATTTCCTAGCGTGTAGCAGATGGACTCAGAACAAGTGGGATGTACAAAAGCTACTCCCGAACTGGGCGGGAGGCTGCCTGAGGACCGCATAGGACTGCCCTCGCAAATGCTGTGTCCTCCCTGGCCTGGACATCCAGACGGTAAAATCTGGAGAAGGTATGGCGGGAGGACCATGTTGCCGCCTTACATATCTCCGCGGGCGACAGCATCCTAGATTCTGCCCAAGAGGCCGCCTGCGCTCTGGTAGAATGAGCCTTGACCTGCAGAGGCGGTGACTTCCCGGACTCTACGTAGGCCGCTCTGATCACTTCTTTAATCCAGCAGGCGATGGTGGGCCGAGAGGCCGCTTCCCCTTGCTTCTTCCTGCTGTGAAGGACAAACAGATGGTCCGTCTTTCGTACTGCTTCTGTCATTTCCAGGTATCTGGGCAGCAATCTGCCTGTCGAGATGGCGTAGCAAACGCCCTTCTTCCGACTTCTTCAATCCTGCCGTGGTTGGCAAGGATATGGTTTGGTTGAGGTGAAATTGTGAGACTTTAGGTAGAAAGGAGGGAACCGTGCGAAGATGGATAGCCTCTGGAGTGAGCCTGAGAAAGGGATCACGGCAGGACAGCGCTTGTAGCTCTGAGATGCGGCGTGCTGAACACACTGCCAGCAAGAACACCATCTTCCAAGTTAGCAAATGGAGAGACAGGCCCCGAAGGGGTCTGAAGGTGGATCCCGCGAGGAAATCCAAAACAAGGTTGAGGTTCCACAGGGGCACTGGCCACTTCAGTGGCGGACGAATGTGCTTGACTCCTTTCAGGAAGCGGGAAACATCTGGGTGCGTGGCAATGGTCTTGCCATCCCTCCTGGGACCGTAGCAAGACAGCGCAGCCACCTGAACCTTGATGGAGCTGAGGGAGAGACCCTTCTGAAGCCCATCCTGCAGGAAATCCAGAACAATAGGGATTGTGGTCGCATGTGGATTGGTGCCATGAGTGTCGCACCAGGCTTCAAATACTCTCCAGATCCTTACGCAGGTGAGGGATGTGGAAAACTTGCGAGCTTGGAGGAGTGTATCTAGCACCGGTTCCAAGTAACCTCTTTTCTTCAGTCTAGCCCTCTCAACGGCCAGACCGTAAGAGAGAATTGAGCCGGATCCTCGTGGAGGATGGGACCTTGACGTAGCAGGTCCCTGAGAGGAGGCAGGGGAAGGGGCTCCCCTGTCAGCAGTCTTCTCATGTCCGCGTACCAGGGTCTTCTTGGCCAGTCTGGTGCCACTAGAAGAACTAGGCCTCTGAATCTTGTGTATAAGAGCGCCCAGCAGGGGCCACGGAAGAAAGGCGTATAGCAGGGTCCCTGGAGGCCATGGCTGAACCAGGGCGTCGATCCCGTGAGAGAACGGATCTCGCTTGCGGCTGAAGTATCTGGGTACTTGAGCATTGGACCTGTCCGCTAGTAGGTCCATGTCCGGAGTCCCCCACTGATCCACAATCATCTGGAAGGCTGTGGGGGACAGCTGCCATTCTCCCGGATTTAGGCTTTCCCTGCTGAGGAAGTCTGCCGCGGTGTTGTCCCTTCCGGCAATGTGGACGGCGGAGATGTCCTGGAGATTCGCCTCTGCCCAAGCCATCAGCGGGGCTATCTCTAGGGACACCTGTTGGCTTCTGGTTCCGCCCTGTCGGTTGATGTATGCCACCGTGGTGGCATTGTCGGACATCACTCTGACTGCTCTGTTCCGCAGTCTGTGAGCAAATCGCAGGCAGGCTAACCGGACTGCCCATGCCTCTAGGCGGTTGATGTTCCACCCCGACTCTTCTCTGTTCCATCGCCCTTGGGCGGTGACATCTTCGCAGTGTGCTCCCCATCCGTTCAGGCTGGCATCCATGGTGAACAGAGTCCACGTGGGGGAGGACATCTTCGACCCCCTGCTCGTGTGGTCGAACAGCAACCACCACCGTAGCTGGGTCCGCACTCTGGCGGGTAGAGGTAGATGCACGGTGTAGTTCTGTAAACGTGGGCTCCACCGAGAGAGGAGGGAGTGTTGTAACGGTCTCATATGGGCCCTTGCCCATGGTACCATGGGCAAGGGCCATGCCATGAGACCGAGAACCTGTAGGTAATCCCAAGCTATGAGCCAGCTGGCTCCCATCAATTAACGTAGATGCGTCTGGAGCTTCGACCTTCTCTTGGTGGTTAGGCTGACTTTGTCTGCCTGGGTGTCGAACCGGACTCCCAGGTATTCCAGTGATTGGGAAGGCTGTAAGCAACTCTTGCTTAGGTTGACTACCCATCCCCAGGCTTTCCAGAAGGGCGATCACTCTGTTGGTTGCCCGATGGCTCTCCTCTCGTGATTTCGCCCTGATCAGCCAATCATCTAGGTAGGGATGGACAAGGATTCCTTCCCTTCTGAGCGCCGCTACCACTACGATCACCTTGGTGAAGGTCCGAGGCGCCGTGGCTAACCCAAAGGGCAAAGCCCGGAATTGGAAGTGTCGTCCCAGAACCTTGAAGCGTAGGTAGCGCTGATGATCCCGATGGATCGGGATATGCAGGTAAGCTTCTGACAAGTCCAGGGCCGTGAGGAATTCTCCTGGCTGTACTGTGGTCTTGACTGAGCGTAGAGTTTCCATGCAAAACCAGGGACCTTTAAGTATCGGTTGACTGACTTGAGGTCCAGAACGGGTCGGAAGGTGCCCTCTTTCTTGGGTACCATGAAATAGATGGAATAATGTCCAGAATTCATTTCCCATGCAGGTACTGGGATTATGGCTTTCAAGGACAGGAGCCTCGCCAGGGTAGCTTCTAATGCCGCCGTCTTGTGGATTGGACACAGATTCCACAAACCTGTCTGTAGGGATGTGATGGAAATCCAGATAATACCCCTCTCGGATGATGGCAAGGACCCACTGGTCCGACGTTATCTCGACCCATCTGGGGTAGAAGAGGGTAAACCTGCCCCCTATGGCTTCGTCCCCCAGATGGATCGGCCGACTCTCATTGTGAGGTGCGGCCGGGACCTGACCCCGAGCCGGCTCCCTTCTTGTGCTGCTTGGTCCGAAAGGACTGGTTCCTGGCCTGAGGACGAGGTGCCTGGTAGTGACTCCTATAGGGAGTGAAGCGTTGGGAGCTTCTACCTCTGGATGGCCTCGGAAAGGTGCGCTAGTTCCTCTTGGACCTGTCTTCCGGCAGTCGAGGTACTGGAGAGGCGCCCCATGTGCTGGCCAGTTTATCTAGGTCGCTGCCGAACAGAAGAGAACCCTTGAACGGCATTCTAGTGAGACGTGTCTTAGAAGGAGCATCGGCTGACCAGTTCCGTATCCAGAGCTGCCTCCTGGCTGCTACTGAGGATGAGACCCCCTTGGCTGTTGTACGGACTAGGTCAGAAGCGGCATCCGTGAGGAACGAGAGAGCTGACTCCATGTCCGCTGCCGGGGCATTGTTCCTGACCTGTGACAAACAGGAACGTGTCACCACTGTGCAGCAGGTTGCGATCCGCAGAGACAGAGATGCCACCTCAAAGGTTTGTTTCAGGATGGCGTCCAGGCTTCGGTCATGAGCCTCCTTGAGGGCCGCCCCCCTTCTACTGGAATGGTAGTGCGCTTGACCACAGCGCTAACCCTGGCATCCACCTTGGGGCACGCCAGCATATCCTTGATTGCCGGGTCCAGGGGGTACAAGCCAGACAGGGCCCGACCCCCTTTGAATGAGGCCTCCAGCGCATTCCACTCCAAATCTATCAGCTGTTGTGCCGCTTGGAGGGAGGGGAAATGGCGGGCCGTTGGACGAAGACCCTCTAGCAGGGGGTTCTGATTGGATGCCTCCATGGCACTGGGGCCTGGAATAGCCAATTCAGTCAGGCACTGAGAAACCAGGTCAGAGAGATCTTCCTTGGGGAAGAACCGCCTCATAGTTCGATATGGCTCTATCCCCGAGGGAAGTTCACCTTCCTCGGGGAGTCCGGACTCGTCCTCCGAGACATCAGGATCCGCATGAGCCGGACTGCCCGGAGGCGGGTGCCCGCGGTAAGGGCGAGAGGGTCCGGGGGCAGGGTCATCCGGGGCAGCAGGGCCTGGACGGGAAGCCGACTGCATCTGTACAAAGGCGTGGATCCCCTTAAATAAGTCCACCCAGGAAATGGAAGCGGTCTCTAGCCGTCGGGGTACCAGGTTCCCCGGGATTCCTGGCTGTTCGAGACGGCCCGCTAGATCTGGGGTGGCCCCTGGGGAACTGTCGGTAAACCTCGGTTGAGACTGGTCCTGGCCCGAGGCTCCCACGGCCTCCTCACATTGGGTACAAAGGGAGTCCTGCTCCTCTCTCTGTGTGGCTCTAAGCTGGCACGCTGAGCACAGGCCAAGAGCTTTCACGCCGGAATCAGGAGGTGCCGCCTCTGGAGACGCCGGGGCGTTTAAGTGTTCCATCGCGTCTTGCGAATGCAGGGCGCTGATGCTTATGTGATATGCTTTCAGCTATATGCGCTCAATAATATGCGTTCAGCTATATGCGCTCAATAATATACAATAAGTTTAGCAAGCTATATGCTGCGTTGTGCGCGCCTATCCGTGGGCGCTCAATACCTGAACAAGGCAGACAAAATGGCGACCTCCCCGGCATGCCGCATGCAGGCAACGCTGCTGATCCTCGTACCTTGGAGACCAAAAGTAAGAGATGTACGCCTTACCTGATCTTCGGCGCTTCCCGGCTGTAACCCGGGCGGTCTCCGGCTGCGGTGGGAGAGGGGAAATACCTTCACCGCCGCGCTCGAGGAAGTGCACCCACTGCCTCTAAACCAACGAACTCGTCTCGCTCGGGGCTAAGTCCCCGCCGGGACCGAGGCGCCTCTCAGCCACACCCGAGCCTTTCTCGCTCGGGGGCTAGATCCCTGCCGCGGTTCGGCCACTGGACCGAGGCGTAGACCTCCGAGGGATCGCGGAAATCACCTCGGGAAACTCAACTGGGGGAGGGACCCGAGGGTATCACCGCAGGAGTGCGGGGCTCGTCGCTGGTATCTTCTTAGAAATTTAGCAAGTAAAAAGTAGTTTTGGAAAACACGCTCAGCGAGCGTGCAGGCGCTCCAAACTGCTTTGGAGACGGAAATTACTAAGTTGCTTCACTTCCTGTGGGGGTATAGGTACCACGTGCTGACGTCAGATCCGTCTCCAACTGCTAGCACGAGCACACTATACCCACTTGTTCTGAGTCCATCTGCTACACGCTAGGAAAACCATTTTAATGTGGTATCCATGACTCCTATTTCAGCTAATCTGTCAAGTAAGATTGCATGGTTTACTGTGTCAAAGGCGGCTGATAAGATCCAGGAGTATTAATAGGTAGCTTTGTCAAATCTTCTGAGTACTGTGTCATTTAGTGAGAGAAGTAGGGATTACGTGCTTAAGTTTTTCCTGAATCCAAATTGAGAGGGGTGAAGTATGTTATTCGTGTCAAGGTATTCAGAGAGTTGTGAGTGGACGATTTTCTCAGTGATTTTCGCAATGAAAGGTAAGTTTGATATGGGTCGGTAGTTTTGAATGTGCTCAGGGTCTAGGTTGTTCTTTTTTATTAATGGTTTAATGATTGCTGATTTTAGGCATTCAGGATATTTCCCTTCGGTGAGGGAAAGGTTGATTATGTGTCTGTTATTATTTTGGTAATTGTGTTTTCAATTAGTTTAATTGTCTGAATGGGGATATTATCGATGGGATGGTTTGCGGGATTAATTTTTTTTATTATATTTTGGATTTCCAGCAAGGAAGCAGGGTCAAAATTAGATCAAGTTGATGTTATATTCAGTAACACTTTTGGGGTTTGGGTGTAAGTGTTGGAGTTGTTGCTGGAGTTGTTTATTAGCTTTTTGATTTTCTCGGTGAAATATTCGGTAAATTTGTTGCTTTTGTTTGTGCTGGAAGGTATTCCTAGTTCATTTGTTGGTTTGGTGAGGTTTTGTACGATTGTGAATAGCATTCTGGGGTTATGCTGGTATTGATTTATTTTGCTCGAGTAGACGATCAAGATGCACCATTTCCAGAGCCCGCATTCTTCCGAGGCTTTCTAGGCCAAAAGGCCAAGACCTCTGAAAAGTCGCTCCCCTATAAGGAGGAATACACTTGTAGTCTCTAGCACAGCCTCTAGTCCCAAAGGAACACACTTCCTGCTGGATATTCTCTGGCAAATGAGGGACCTGGGACTCCTCTGATCTAAATGCCATTTTCTCCAACTCACTGCCAATAAAAGAGAAACCTTAAAGGGTAACTTCACGAGAATGGACTTCCTAAGAGAGATCTAGACTAGCCTCAACTACCAGGGAACAAGAGGAGGCAAATTGAAAATTCATCACAATGGCTTCAACAGTCTACTGAAGGATAGTTTTAATTCTACTATCCTGAGTATCCATTAGAGTTGCCCTTCCTTCCACTGGAATGGTGGTCCGATTCAAACCAAGGGGTACAGACCCTCCAAGGGACTTCATCAGGTGATCCAGATCTTCTCCAAAAAGAAGCTTCCCCTTAAAAGGCAGATTACATAGCTGAGTCTTGGAAGAGAAGTCCACCAACCAGTTGTGCAGCCACAGGAGTCATCGAGCAGCATCCACCCAAACAATACTCCTGGCTGCCGTGCACATACATACAAAACATACACCACATAAGCAACTGCAGCTTCAAGGTGCACTGCCTGATCAGGGGATAGTTCTCCTGAAGATATCTGTTCTTGCAGTTTCTGAAACAAACATAAGCAGCCGCGTTGCATCAAGCTGGCACAAACAGCCGCCTGGAGGCCTAAGGCGGACACCTCGAACATGCACTTTAAATGCCCTTCAACGTGCGAGACCCCACTACTGGAATGGTAGTATTCTTGGTCACCGCAGAGACCGCCGCAACCACCTGAGGTGTTCTCAGACGATCGAAATGCTCGTCCAGCATGGAATATAGCTGGACATTTCTCTCCCCACCTTCAAGCCCACTTTCTGGGAACCCCACTCCCAGCTAATGAGGTTTTGAATCTTCTTAGGAATGGGAAAAGCACTGAGAGGACCCCACAGACCATCAAGAACTGGTTGATGCCCTCGCCATCCGACTTCTCTGGATCCAACTTGATCCCCAGTTCATCTAACACCTGGGGAATGAGAGGGTGCAACTCCTCCCTTTTAAATAGGCAAACTACACAACAGTCCTCACCATCTGCCCCGGAAGCATCCACAGAATCCGGATCATCCTTGGTGGCATCAGGGCCAGGACTCAGACCAACATCCGGGTCCACCTCCGAGTCCTCCTGCAGCTCATCCAAGACCTCCAGATCCCTGGGGACAGGGTCCAGATGAGAATTCCATGATTCGCGCGCTTGACTGCAAGACCCAGAGAACCTGCAGACCCTGAGCGTGGTCTCTTGGATTACCCAGAGGACCTCTCCCTGATGCGCCGAGCACCTGCCTTCCAAGCCAGGAAGGCGTCGTGCATCAGCAAAATAAACTCTGGGGACAAGCCTCCCGGAACCCCCAAAGCCCGCTCAGGGCTACAGGATGGAGACTCCTCCGCCTCCTCACTGCATCCCTGCACTGCAGGGGAAGGAGGAGTAAGGGATTCAGTATCGCAGCAATCTCCCCACTAAGCACTGCTGCGAGACGTGGGTCTTACCATATGGAGGTCGAGTCACCCAGAAGCAACAGTTGGAGCATGGGAGAAAGGCCGAGATGGGTAGGCAGGATGTGCGAAAAGCGGATCTACTGAAAAAAAACACGGTGTGCTGAAATCGTTGAATTCCCCGTTGGGAGAAGGCTCCTACACCTGCCCACATGGCTTCCACTCCCTTACCGGACCCAACAGCTGCGGAGGCCGGCCACCACTGGTACAGCCCCCCAGGCCGATTATCCCAGGATGGAAACTCTCCACAGCCTCCGCAGAAGCAAAAGGAAAATTAGTTTCTTACCTGATAATTTTCATTCCTGTAGTACCAAGGATCAGTCCAGACTGCTGGGTTGTGCCTCCCCCTCCAGCAGATGGAGTCAGAGAAAAGCTGAAAGGCACCCCCTAGATATACCGGTGTGCCTCCTGCGATCCCTCAGTATAATTGATATCAAAGCAGGAAATAATTAAATACCTCCGCTGAATAAGTAACCAATTCAACCCAACCACTGACCAGATCAAGTGGAAACAGTGCCCCAAAGGACATAAAACACACAAATCCCTATGTGTCTAAACAGAACGGATGCCTTGAACCAGAGACGAAACTTAGAACAACTTACTGTATAAGATGCATTCATACTTATTATCCAACATGGCAATGTAAAACACTGTGAATAAAGTAAGCAGACACAGAACAAGGTACGAGCGGACTCTCCTGAAAAAGACTTGGGCGGGCGTCTGGACTGATCCTTGGTACTACAGGAACGAAAATCATCAGGTAAGAAACTAATTTTCCTTTCCCTGTACGTACCAGGATCAGTCCAGACTGCTGGGATGTACCCGAGCTGCCTTAAATGGGGTGGGACCCCGAGAGTCCCGCTCGAATGACCGTGCTTCCAAAGGACTCTCTGGCGGACCACGAACATCCTAGCAAGCAAACATATGCAAGGACTTCCATGTGGCCTCCCTGCAAATCTCCTGTCTAGACACGAACTGGCTAACAGACCAGGAAGTCGCCTTAGATCTCAGAGAGTGAGCTTTAAGCCCATCAGGGACAGACTTACCGCAACCAATGGAAGTGGACGTGATTGCGGCCTTCGACCAGCGTGCGATAGTTGTCCTGGAGACCGGAAGACCCTTCTTGGGCCCATGCCACAACAGAAACCAGTGATCCGACGGTCGAAACTCATTAGTTACCTCCAAGTATCGCAGGAGAACCCGACGGACATCCAACCACCTCAAGTCCCGACCTTGCGAGGACTGTAACTCCTCCTCGGAAAAGGAGGGCAAATCCACTGTCTGATCAACGTGAAAAGGCTGACACCACCTTAGGCAAGAACGAAGGTACGGTACGCAAGGACACTCCAGACTGAGAAATACCCACGAACGGTTCCCTGCATGAAAGAGCCTGAAACCCCAAGACACGACGCGCCGACGAAATGGCCACTAGAAACACCGTCTTGAGCGTCAATCCTTCAAGGTAGCCCTCTTAACCTTCTCAAAAGGGGCCGAACAGAGACCCCGGAGCACCAAGTTCAAGTTCCAGGAAGGGCAAGGGCTTCTCACCGGTGGACGCAAATTCCTAACTCCACGCAAAAAAACCAAGCCACATCCTTTAACCTTGCCCCTCAGGCAGCCTAGAGCCGCCACTTGAACATGAGAACTGTAGGCCAATCCCTTTTTCAAACCATCTTGAAAAGGAGGTAAGGATATGGCCCACTGAAGCCTGCCACGGCGCAATATGTAAGTCACGACAGCCTGAGTCAAAAACCTTACCTACCCTCGCATAAATCAAAATGGTGGAGGATCTGCGCGTCCGAAGGAGGGTAGATATCACCGCTTCCGAATAAACTTTCTTCCGCGGCTGTCGCCTCGCATAAGCCAAGCCGCTAGACAAAAGTGATCCGCTTGATTGAAAAACACCGGACCCTGGTGAGGTAGATTTGGGAGATGACCTAGACGCAACGGCCGGTCCACCGCTAGAGTGACGAGATCCGCGAGCCACGGGCGTCGTGTCCACTCCGGCGCCACAAGAATCACCGGACCGCAATGGGACTCTGCGCCTCAACACCTTTCCCACTAGAGGCCACGGAGGAAACACATAATCCGTGCTCTCGTCTTCGGCTGAAGAAACGCGCCGCCTTGGCATTTAAACAAGTCGCCATCAAATCCAAGTGCGGAGTTCCCCATCGCTGAGTTATGAGATACAGCGCCTTGGCCGACATCTCCCACTCTCCCAGGTCAGTTGCTGTCAACTGAGATATTCCGCCTGAAGGTTGTCCACTCCTGCAACGTGGGTGGCCGCGATATGGGATAAATAGCGTCCCGCCCAGGCCATTAACAATGACGCTTCGGCCGTCACCGGACGACTCTTCGTGCCTCCCTGTCGGTTTATATATGCAACAGTAGTCGCATTGTCCAACAGAACTCGCACCGCTTGACCGTGAATCATCGGAAGAAGGTGACGCAAGGCCAGACGGACCGCCCTGGTCTCCAGATGGTTGATGGACCAGGAGGTCTGGTGAGGAGACCACTTCCCCTGCACCGCTCGGGAGTGACACCCAGCCCCTCCAGCCGGACAGACTGGCATCCGTCGTCCCGACTATCCAAGGTGGAAGTTCCAAGTCCACCCCCTTCAAAAGATGGTCCGGGATCAGCCACCTCGCGAGGCTGGACCGGGCCGGCTCCAGCAATGGTAACATGTCGTCCGCCTCGGACTTAGTGTCCCAGATGTGGGAAATATGCGCTTGCCAGCAAGCCATTTCAGGGTTTAAACACTAACTTCCCTTCTCCCTGACATTTGCCTGAATAAAAGCATCACTTGTGCTTAAGCCTCTCTGCCTGGGAAAGGATACCTGTTGGCCCTGAATTCCTGGGGGAGGGGCTGGGTTTTCCCTAGTCAGAGGCAGGACAAAGTCAGGAGGTATAGATTTCAGCAGCCAATGATATGATCCGTGCACACACCCTGAGCCAAAGCCAATGGTGTAATGACTCTTCTGTTGCTATGGGAAAGTAGCCAATCATGTAATGACACATCATCTGCCTTTGTATGAATGTACAATAAAAGGAAGAGGCTCGGGAGGACAAGCTTTTTTTGCCCTCTTTGCCTTCTCTCTTCCTGCCTGCCATGAAAGCTGTCTGAGGCCTCTTCATTACTGCTATACCAGCGAGAAAGCAGCGCTGTTTGGAAAAGCCGCATATGCGCCAAGGCCCATGGTACCATCTCCAGAGTAGACATCATATGACCAATGACCTGTAAATAAACCCAGGCCATAGGCAGCTGCAGATCCAAGAGAGATTGAACTTGCGCCATCAGATCGACCAGCCGCTGATGGGGCAGGGAAACTTTGCCCAGCGCAGCATCGAATCGGGCTCCGAGAAACTCCAAGTGCTGAGTTGGTTTCAACTGGCTCTTCACGAAGTTGACTACCCAACCTAGTGACTGAAGCTGCTCTACCACTAACAGAACCGCTTGCTTGCACCACACTTCCGATTTTGCTCGGATGAGCCAATCGTCGAGATAGGGATGAACAAGTATCCCTTGACTGCGCAGAAAAGCCGCGATGACCACCAGAACCTTGGTGAAACCCTTGGGGGCAGTCGCTAACCCGAATGGAAGGGCTCAAAACCCAGCCCCATGAACCTCAGGAGCCTCTGGTGGCATTCCTGGATACCAATATGGAGATACGTTTCGGTTAGATCCAAAGAAGGAAAAATTCTGCCTTGTGGATGGCCGCAATGACAGACCGCAGCGTTTCCATACGAAAACGGAGAACCCGTAAGGCCTTGTTGATCTGTTTTAACTCCAAAATCGGCCTGTAACGCCCCTTCCTTCTTTGGAACTATGAAGGAAATCGAATACAGGCCAATCGAATACAAGCCAGTGAGACGCTCGGCTGGCAGGACTGGGACCACCGCCCCTAGCGCCCGTTATCGGTTCAAGGTTTGTACCACAGCTACCCTCCTTTCCGGAGGGCCGCAGGGGAACACCAGGAAAGGATCCCGGAGCGGACAAGTAAAATCCAATGCGTAACCTTGACTTCCCACGTCGAGGACCCACAGGTCCGAGGTTATCTTGACCCATTCCTCCCAAAATAGGTACAACCGAACCCCAATTCGCGGAAGCGAGGAATGGGTCTGCACACCTTCATTGAGTAGCCTTGGTAGGGGTGAAAGCCTGCGAGGATCCCGCTCGCTGCTGTCTCTGGGGAAAGGCCCCGCCCCACCCCAGGTGGAACCGGCGCTGGCTACGAGCTCAACCCCTGGAATTCCCGAAGGAGAACCGGCGCTGGCTACGAGATCGACCCCTGGAATTCCCGAAGGATCGAGACTGCCGGGGCTTGTCTTCAGGTAGCTGATACACCTTGTTGTCCCCCAAGGTTTTGATGAGTTGAAGGAAGAACAAACTACTTGATCTAGTCAGGGTTAATTCCAACAAACAAACAGGACTATACTGAAAAGTGCGGTTGGAGATTCCCCGTCTGCAACTCGCTGTGGGCGCACAATTGGGACGCGTAAAGCGATCCTGCGATACAGTCTCCAGTTTCACGCGTCCTTAGCGCTTCTTGAAACCGACGCATAACCCTTTCCGCACCCAGCATGTATATGATATGTAAATGAACGAATTAGCTATTTAATGAAGGAATTAGCTATTCCCTCCGATACTGTGACGCGCGCTCCGATTATCTCCTTTGTAACCCGCTATTTTGCCGCGTCCTTAACCTGTTAGTTTACCGCTACCCTCTACCTGGTGTTAGTCCTGCACCATGGACGACCTCCATATATACTAACCCGCTTTCAAACTGCATTCAGCCCTTCTTTTTGCCTGAACGATGCTGCACGGAACTCCGACTGCATTAGTTATTTGCTTAAAAAAATTATTTCATCCCGCATGTTCTGTATGGGAGCCGACAGCGACTTACAAAAAAAATTACAGTTCTCATAAAATGCTAAAGTTGTTATGTGTATGTATATATATATATATATATATATATATATATAAATACCTTGTCACTTTCCGAATCCCTCATCTCCACACGGGCGGGCAGGCGTCTGTCCATCCAGGCGGCGGGAGCCGGCGGGCGCGCCTTTATCCAGGCGGCGGCGGGCGGGTGGCCGCGCGTTTATCCAGGCGGCGGCGGGCGCCCGTTCATCCAGGTGGCGGGAGGCGGCGGGCGCGCGTTTATCCAGGCAGCGGCGGGCGGGTGGCCGCGCGTTTATCCGGGCGGGCGGGTGGGCATGCGTTCATCCGGGCGGAGAGAGCCGGCGGCGAAAGCGGCCTCCAGCAGCCCCCGCCGGCAGTGAATGAATGCACGCCTGTTTACGACCGTGCAATTTTGGCGCTCAAGGCAGTCACATGCCGTGACGTCAAGCGTCGTGATGTCACGCCTTGAACACCGAAATTGCACGGGAGTAAACAGGCGTGCATTCATTCACTGCCAGCGGGGGCTGCTGGAGGCCGCTTTCGCCACAGGCTCTCTCCGCCTGGATGAACGCACGCCCACCCGCCTGCCAGGATAAACGCACGCCCACCCGCCTGCCCGCCGCCTCCCGCCGCCGCCTGGATGAACGGGCGCCCACCCGCCCGCCGCCTGGATGAACGCGCGCCCACCCGCGGCCTCCCGCCGCCACCTGGATGAACGGGCGCCCACCCGCCTGCCGGCTCCCGCCGCCACCTGGATAAACGGGCGCCCACCCACCTGCCGGCTCCCGCCGGCCACCTGGATAAACGCACGCCCACCCGCCTCCCGCCGCCGCCTGGATGAACGGGTGCCCACCCGCCCGCCGGCTCCCGCCGCCACCTGGATAAACACGCGTGGAGATGGGGGATTCGGAAAGTGACATCTAGGTATTTTTATCTAACTAGATAAACGACGCTTGACCGACGTGCCGCAAATGCGCAGTAGAGAGCAGCTCTACTGCGCATGTGCGGGCGAGCACGTAGGTCTTAGGCAGCGTAAAAAAAAAAAAAACGTGGCGGTGGCGGCAGCGGTAGCAGGCGGCGGCGGTGGCAGCGGCCAGTAGCGAGGGAGGGAGAGAGAGAGAGAGAGAGGGAGAGACGGACTGAGTGGGAGGGAGGGAGTGGGAGGGACGGAGAGAGAGAGTGGGAGGGAGGGACTGAGTGAGAGGGACGGAGGGAGGGGGAGGGACTGAGTGAGAGGGAGGGAGTGGGACTGAATGAGGGGGAGGGGGGACTGAGGGAGAGAGAGGGAGGGAGGGAGTGGGACTGAGGGAGAGGAGGGAGGGAGTGGGACTGAGGGAGAGGGAGAGGGGGGACTGAGTGAGGGGGAGGGAGGGAGTGGGACTGAGGGAGAGAGGGGGAGGGAGGGAGTGGGACTGAGGGAGAGGAGGGAGGGAGTGAGTGTGAGTGAGAGGGAGGGTGAGAGGAAGGGAGGGGGGAGAGAGTGAGTGAGACTGAGTGGGAGGGAGGGACTGAGTGAGAGGAGAGGGAGGGTGGGGAGGAGTGGGTGAGTGTGAGGGAGGGAGGTAGGGGGTGGTGAAGAGTGAGGGGAGAGAGAATGAGGGGGAGGTGAGAGACAGAGGGATGTAGCCCGTTTTAACGGCTTGTATATATATATATAACAACTTTTGTTTTAGTTTTGGTTGTTTTAGTTTTGATGGTTTCCCCCCCTCCCGACTTGCTTCGGGAGGGGGGAAACCATCCACTTCCTGGTGCCTGTCATTTCAAATGACATCTGAAATGACAGGCACCAGCGCACCCAGGATACTGTATAGGCACTGTATTACGCGCCTATACAGTAAAATGGGTTGCGCGGGCCTAACACTTCGCAGACGTGGCTTGCATTTGCAAGCAATTTGAATAGAGTATCGAGCGATATGTGAAGAGAACTGTGCGTGGGGGGGACGAGGGTGCGCCCTGCACTGCCGCACTCTTTCTAACGCGGCATAACTGTATCGACCTGAAAACCTGTAAGAAATGTAGAAAAGTAATGTAATGTAGAAAAACGAGAGATCAGGACCGCAGGTTATGCCTCTCAATCTGCTAGAGTCAGAGAAAATACTGAGGGATCGCAGGAGGCACACCGGTATATCTAGGGGGTGCCTTTCAGCTTTTCTCTGACTCCATCTGCTGGAGGGGAGGCACAACCCAGCAATCTGGACTGATCCTGGTACGTACAGGGAATGCAGGCTTTTTTTTTTTTTTTTTAATTAGCTACACCCACAAGGCGAAAGAAGCAAAATTCTTCCCTGGAGAGTCCAGCAGCATGCAGGAAGGGACCTCAGGGCACAGAGAGTGAGCCAGGCCCCTTGCTATCAGGGGCCACAGAAACAGCCAGGAGTAACCAACCCCCCCATTCGCACACCTCGACCCGAGGGATGGCAGCCACCGGAACCTGTCACCTCGGGGAGCTGCAGCACTTCTCAAACTTCCAGATCAGTCAGGACTGCAGGTTTGCACCTCTACCAGAGAATACGGAGGGACTGCAGGTGGCACTCTCGGTTATGTAGCAGTGCCTCAAGGGTTTGTTCTCTGTCTCCATCTGCTGGTAGGGAGGTGTAAACCCACTGGTATGTATTGGTCTGGGTACGTCCAGGAAAGTTACATCAACAGTATAAAGGCTTACAGGTTAAGGGTAGTAACCGCTGCACCAGCAAGTTACCCCCCATGCACTTTTCTCCTTTCTGGCCTACAAAAAATAAAACAAAGAACAAACTACACCCAGGAAAAGTTATCTGGGTTACTACAGGACAGGGATTTCTCCAATCAGACTAACTTTACCCAGGCAGCACTGAATATCAAGTCTCTCCAGCTAAAATTTACCCTACCCAGAGCACCTCCACCAGCTCAATTTTCTACAAATATAGAAACATAGAAATGACGGCAGAAGAAGACCAAGCAGCCCATCCAGTCTGCCCAGCAAGTTTCGCACTTTTTTTTTTCTCATACTTATCTGTTACTCTTGGCTCTTAGCAACCTCATAATGAATTATGAGCAACCCAAAGAATCGCAAGAGAGTAGGGGGAGAAATTTACCCAGTTACCCAGACATCAAACTCTCAGTGTAAAAAGGCAAAGGTGAGAGGAGGAGGCAGAGGGGGAAGGTAAAGAAACCACAGGAAGCAGAAACTGAGAGGGTCCTTAAGCAGGAGGAGCTGCTGCTGCTGTATGAGGGGGAGAAGCAGGAAGAAGAGCCTGAGCGGATGCAGAGAATAAGGAGCCCAAAGAATGGATTCAGTGAGAGGCTGGGGTGATGGGAACAGTCCCAGGCTGCATCCCCTGCCCCCCTCCTACCTGCTGAGCAGAAAGCCCTGCAGCCATTCTCCTGCCCCTTCTCCAGAGCAGGATTTCCAGCCCTGGCTCCCTCCCTGCACGGTCCCTGGGGTGGGGGATGGGATCAGTCCCAGGCTGCATCCCCTGCCCCCCTCCTACCTGCTGAGCAGAAAGCCCTGCAGCCATTCTCCTGCCCCTTCTCCAGAGCAGGATTTCCAGCCCCGGCTCCCTCCCTGCACGGTCCCTGGGGTGGGGGATGGGAACAGTCCCAGGCTGCATCCCCTGCCCCCCTCCTACCTGCTGAGCAGAAAGCCCTGCAGCCATTCTCCTGCCCCTTCTCCAGAGCAGGATTTCCAGCCCTGGCTCCCTCCCTGCACGGTCCCTGGGGGTGATTGGCAGCAGCTTCCGGTCTCAGCACCACGTTCCGTAAAGGGAGCACCGCCCCCTTCCAGCAGGAAGTGACATCACCAAGGAAGAGGAAGTGGGAACTGCAGCCCCTGCACAAGGCGCTGTTAGAAACCGAAACTTGACGGTCGAAAAAGACCCTGTGGCCCATCTGGTTGGGGTGGACGCTGGGAAATGTAGTCCTGCACTGTCTTTCCTTATGCTGAGTTTTATGGGAATTGTGGGAAATGTAGTCCTAGGGCGTGGTTTGTTGCACTTGGCTGATTAATAAAGCCAAGTCCAGTTCCGTTCATAAAAACCAAAATGGGTAACTCTGCAGCCTCTCAGAGAGATTGGGGAGGAGGTGGAGGGGAAAAGAAAGAAGGAGGGGAGAGCAGGGATGTGGGAGAAGGAAAGAGGGAAAAGGGAGACTGGGAAAGATCAGGGAGAAGGTAAGGAAGAGAGAGGATGTGAGAGAGAGCCCCTTCTGACTGCTGCCCTCTGCCGCCCCCGCCCAGCACTGACAGCAGGAGCTGAGGCTGCACACAAGGCTGCAGGATTCAGGATCAGCTGGGACTGCGCTCTCAGGAATATTGGGACTGGCAGACTGGGAGCTCAGATTCATACATTATACCTGGAAGGAGAGCATCAGCTGATGAGGAAGGAAGCAATCCTGGAGCTAGGACCTGCCCTCAGGATGATGTGGTATCCTCTAGCACTGAGAATAGTTCTCCAGGAGCACGGGCCCAGGAGGGAAGACTGGGAGCTCAGATTCATACATTATACCTGGAAGGAGAGCATCAGCTGATGAGGAAGGAAGCAATCCTGGAGCTAGGACCTGCCCTCAAGATGATGTGGTATCCTCTAGCACTGAGAATAGTTCTCCAGGAGCACGGGCCCAGGAGGGAAGACTGGGAGCTCAGATTCATACATTATACCTGGAAGGAGAGCATCAGCTTGATGAGGAAGGAAGCAATCCTGGAGCTAGGACCTGCCCTCAGGATGATGTGGTATCCTCTAGCACTGAGAATAGTTCTCCAGGAGCAGGGACCCAGGAGGGAAGACTGGGAGCTCAGATTCATACATTATACCTGGAAGGAGAGCATCAGCTGATGAGGAAGGAAGCAATCCTGGAGCTAGGACCTGCCCTCAGGATGATGTGGTATCCTCTAGCACTGAGAATAGTTCTCCAGGAGCAGGGACCCAGGAGGGAAGACTGGGAGCTCAGAGTCATACATTATACCTGGAAGGAGAGCATCAGCTAATGAGGAAGGAAGCAATCCTGGAGCTAGGACCTGCCTTCAGGATGATGTGGTATCCTCTAGCACTGAGAATAGTTCTCCAGGAGCACGGGCCCAGGAGGGAAGACTGGGAGCTCAGATTCATACATTATACCTGGAAGGAGAGCATCAGCTTGATGAGGAAGGAAGCAATCCTGGAGCTAGGACCTGCCCTCAAGATGATGTGGTATCCTCTAGCACTGAGAATAGTTCTCCAGGAGCACGGGCCCAGGAGGGAAGACTGGGAGCTCAGATTCATACATTATACCTGGAAGGAGAGCATCAGCTTGATGAGGAAGGAAGCAATCCTGGAGCTAGGACCTGCCCTCAGGATGATGTGGTATCCTCTAGCACTGAGAATAGTTCTCCAGGAGCACGGGCCCAGGAGGGAAGACTGGGAGCTCAGATTCATACATTATACAATGAGCAGGAGAAACTCTCTGTAATCTCATTGCATAAAGAAAAAATAGCAGCAAAATATATGCTATCCTGCCACCAGACCACAAACGAAACCTGACTAGGGACGATATGCAACATAAGAACATAAAAATTGCCATACTGGGTGAGTCTGAGGGTGCATCAAGCCCAGTATCCTGCTTCCATTAGTGGTCAATCCAGCTCACAACTACCTGGCAAGATCACAACTAGTAAATAGTTCCCATGCTGCTATCTCACATTCGGGCCGATACAGAAAGAAGCGCGGGAGAGCAGGCGAGCGCCCGCTCTCCCGATGCGCGCACAGGCCAGTGTCCTGGGCGCACGATTCAGTATCAGCCCTCATGCAAAATTGAGTGTCCGTCTTCCAACCCGTGGCTTCGCTGCACATTTTGCTTTCTGTATCGCGCGGGAATGACTAATAGGCCCATCAACATGTATTTGCATGTTGTGGGTCCTATTAGTTTCGGGGGTGTTGGCCACATGTTTGACGCGCTATTACCCCTTACTGTACAAGGGGTAAAAATAGCGCGTCGAAAACGAACAGCCAAATGCGGGCTTACAGTGGGCTCCACCAGAGCGCACTTTACTGTATCGGCCCGATTGAGAAGCAGTGGTTATTCTCTAAGTATACTTGGTTAATAATTTCTGGACTTCTTCTCCAGGAGCTTGTCTGAACCTTTTTTACTCCTAGCTATGCTAATTTTCTTAACTACATTCTCTGGCAATGAATTCCACAGCTCAATTGTGCATTAAGTGAAAAAGAATTTTCTCCTCTTTGTTTTGAATGTGCTACTTACTAACTGCCCTTGGTCAGGACCATTCCTGTTGCTTCGGTCCTAAATGATGGGCCCTTTCAAAGATTATTTTTCCTCTCAGCTCTTGTAGGCCCAGTTTCTCCAAGAGCCAGTCCTCCAAAAAGGTACTCACATTAACCGAATTTTCATCCTCAACGATCCCCACAAATCTGATGTTAGACCTGCGGGCTCTGTTTTCCCGGTTGTCGATCTTGAGCGTTTTCTCCTGCATTTCTTTCTCTAATGACTGCAGACACCTGTAGCATATCACAATCCACTCGTATTTGTGTCTGTCTGATCCGCAAAATTAGTAGATCTATAAAAGTGTGCATGAATAAGAATCAAAATAAAAATAAAACTCAATATCAAAATAATTTCAATATAAACCCAATATAAATTGTCATAAAAACTGTGTATTCAAGACAATGATTACAGTGTTTGCTGAATTAATAATTCAAAAAACAATATGGGGCAGACTTTATAAAACCACACGCGCGTACTTTTGCCCGATGCAGGCGTAACTTGCGCGCGCCGGCTCGCCATCCCCAGGCACAGGCTGCTGTGCCGGGAGACTCGGGATGGCCCCCCCCCCCCCCAAACCATCGCCACACCCCGGACCCACCCCGAACCACCCCCTGACCACGGGCATGCCCCCCGGATACACCCCCAGACTGCTGACACACCCCCTCCCACCCCTTTTACGAAGCCCCGGGACTTACGTATGTCCCGGGGCTTTGCGCGCACCGGTGGCCTATGCAAAATACCCCTGTAAGTTTTCCTTTATATATAATTATATATGTGCTCTCCATATTAGTGAAATGAATGAATTCCACAGCTCAACTGTGCATTAAGTGAAAAAGAATTTTCTACTATTTGTTTTGAATGTCTGATGTTGATAATCAAAAAAGCAACTTAAAATCAAAATTGTTCCATCTTCTATTGCTCATCCTTATGAGCTTGCATTATTTGAATCCGATGCATTACAGCTGTGTGTATTATACTGTCCTCCTGGCTTATTAGATCACAATATTTCTCCGCTCATTGAATGTTTAACTTTAACCTTGAATCCCGATAAACCGTCTTTAATTTGGGGGGATTTTAACGTACATGTTGTTAATGTTATTTTAGACTCCACTTGTTCTATTTTATGTGATTCTTTCGCAGCCCTGGGCTATAATCTAGCTTCACGGGCTCCTACTCATAAAGCTGGCCATGCGTTAGATTTGATTTTTGTTAATGCTAAGTTTTGCCCAAATATTTCACTTAATATAACACCAGTTCCTTGGTCTGATCATTTTCTAATTTACTCTGAAGCTACATTTAATTTACCACTCATTTTCAAAAATGTAAAACCATCTCACATTACCTTCCAGCTTAAACCTAAAATTGAAGATCTATCAACAGAATTTCAAAAAATTAAACGTAGTTCTAACCCCAACAATTCAACTGATTTATCCTCTACCTGGCTAACAAATTGTTCCAATATTGCAAATTGTTCCCCCATAAAAACAAGATAATTAAACCTAAACAAAATTTAAATCCCTGGTTTAATAAAGAAATTAAAGAACAAAAACAAAGCCTAAAAAAAATTATAAATAACATGGAGAAAAAATAAAACAGTCCAGACATTAGCAGTATATAGACTAGCTTTACATCAGTATAAAAACTCATTGATAACGCTAAAAAAGAATTAAAAAACAAAAAGCTAGAATTGTCTCTGCATAACCCTAGAGAACTCTTTAGGATTGACAACAGCTTAACAAAATCTCCAACTGATGTTGAAGGATTACCCGAGAATAAATGTAATGAGGTTGCTTTATTTTTTAAAGAGCAAATTGATTTATTAATTTCAAACAAGAATGTTAGTTCTATCCAAGAAGTCTCAATGCCAATAAAATCTGATATTAATTGGGCATTATTTGATTCTGTCTCATCTCTTGAAATTGAATGTTACATCAAAAAATTAAATCCTGCCAAACATCCTTTAGATCCTATTCAAGTGTGCTTTCTTAAACCTTTGGCTGATATTATAGCCCCACTCATTACTGATATTGTCAATGCATCATTAGATGAAAGGTTCCGTCCCTGATATATTAAAAAATGCTATAATTAAACCTATATTAAAAAAAAAACCTATGTTAGATAATACACAATTAAGCAATTATAGGCCTATCTCTAATCTATCGTTTCTAGCAAAAATCCTAGAAAAAGTAACTCATAAACAGCTCGATACCTATTTAGAATCAAATAATATTCTATTTCCCAATCAATACGGATTTAGAAAAAAATGTAACACTGAAACGTGGCTCATTGCTCTTATGGACACTGTTGTAAGAGGTTTTGATACTGGGTAGAGTTATTTTTTAGTTTTATTAGATTTATCATCGGCATGTGATACTGTGGATCATTCTGTTTTATTGAAACGCTTAACAGAGATTGGGACACCTGGTTCAGTATTTGATTGGTTTTCTTCTTTTCTTAACAATCGGTCGTACCAAGTAAAAATTAATAATGTCTCCTCGGAAAAAGTTACTTTAGCCACTAGTGTTCCCCAAGGATCTACCTTGTCTGCCTCACTTTTTAATATATATGTTTTACCTATTTGTCATTTTTTAAGCACATTAGGTTTGAAATTTTATATGTATGCGGATGACATTCAATTTTTAGTTCCTATAGAAACTTCAATAGAAGATACGCTAGAGCTTATCGAAATTTATATTTTGTCACTAAAAAAATTACTTCAACACCTACGTCTAATCTTAAATATGAATAAAACAGAAATTCTGTTGCTTGAACGTAAATGCCATCTTAGTAGTATTCCCCCTTTGACTTTTAACAATAATATAAAAATAAATCCTTGTTTTAATACTCGCAATTTAAGTGTTACTATTGATACTGAGTTCTCTCTTAAGAAACACATTTCCATGAAGTTGAAAGACGGCTATTACAAATTGTTAATTTTGCGTAGGTTAAAATCTTTGGTCTTTGATTGCATCGTTTGTTAAATGTCATCACGAGTCACCCGTGTGCATTTTCTGGCGCGGTGAGAGGCGAGCGTTCCTAATGAAGCATCTTCTTTTTTTTTTGTAATGTAAAGTTTATTAAACAATTCAAACATCCATATAACCATTACAAGTGTGTATATGAGCAACGCTAGTTAAAGCACATATAGATATAATCTTATATCTCACACAAAAGGCAGTTACTGATAAGAGCTCAACAATAACCAATTATAGGTAGTCCACTGTATATCAGAAAACCATACATGAACCGAGCAGCATTGAAAGTAGGTTAACACATCCGGAGAACAAAACTCATCATTGAGAGGCACGAGACCCAACCTGCGTCAGCATATCCTCCCTCCAAGTAAGATACGGTCGCCACAGCCGAGAAAACTGTAGCAACCGATTCCGCTTTTGAGCTGTGATCTTGTACAGGGAACACATTGCATCAAGTTTCTGATATAGAACTTCCTTAGCAGGGACTCTGTCCTGTTTCCAGGAAGCCGCCAAAATACATCGCGCTGCTATGCAATATTGATTAATTAACAGACACTCATATTTGGAACCGTCAACTGACAGATTGAGTAATCCCTGAACAGGAGTTAGAGTGACCTCTTTATGCAAAGTATATAAAATGGTATCCATAACATCTTGCCACAGTCTCTGGACATGAACACATTCCCACCATAAATGAAAAAAAGTTCCTATTGATCCACACCCCTTCCAACATTGGGCGTCAGAACTAAGACCTGCTTTATGCAGTCTATGGGGTGTGAGGTGCCAGCGAAATAGAACTTTATATCCGTTTTCTGTAAGGGAGGTTGCAACGGAACTACGTTTAGTATTTGAAAATATCTGATCCCACTCCTCATTTGCCAATGGCCGGCCAAGCTCCACCTCCCACTTGTAAGTATATGCAGGTTTCTCTGGCAAAGTACCCTGTAAAACCATGTATATCTTGGACAGTCCACCCTTAATACGGTCAGCTAGATCACACCAACCCTCAAATTGGGACTTCCCCCCGTGAAGGTCCGCGAGGATTCGTTCTTTAGTCAGAAAATGTCGAAGTTGGTGGTAATAATAGAGGGTAGAAAGTGGAACAGAGAATGTCTCCTGAAGGTGTGAGAAAGACAGTACACCATTCCCACCACATATCTGCCCAACGGTATGCAGACCCCTCTTCCTCCAATAACGGGCAGAGGTCGAATCCCAACCGGGAGAGAACCTAGTGTGGTAATATAAATGAGTGCGGCAAGAATATTGCCTGTGTCCTATGATAAGATGTTTCCACTGCCCCCAGCACTGAAGAGTTGTTTGCAGAGGAGTAGTAATAATACTGCCCCGTATCCGCAAGGTCGATCTAGGTTGCCAAAGAAGGGCTTGTAGGGGGATGTTGCCCAATAAGGATTGCTCGATGGCCACCCATCCAGGCCGCTCAGCTTTTTTATACCAAGACAGAATACAACTAATTTGAGCAGCGGCATGATACCATTGGAGATTTGGTACCCCCATCCCTCCTCTCAATCTATGTCGGTATAATGTCGCCCGCGCTACCCGAGGGGGCCTCCGTTTCCAGAGGAATGCAAAGAAACGTCTCTGCCATCTTTTTAGTAGGGCTGTCGGAATGGGGATAGGTAGGGACTGAAATAGATAATTAAATTTGGGTAAAACGGACATCTTTAATATAGCTATGCGTCCCGTCCAAGTGACTGGAAGACCATCCCATATATCTAAATCCCGAAACACTCTAGCTACTAAGGGAATATAATTCAAGCGAAACAAGTCAGGCAATTTAGGTCAGATAAAAATTCCTAAATATTTTATCTTGGCACCTGCCCACTTAAAAGGAAACTGTTGTTGCAACGGAACCACTTGGTCTGGGGGCATAGAAACATTCAACACCTCCGATTTAGCAAGGTTCAGTCTAAAGCCAGAAACCAAACTAAATTCCTGGAGATGAGCCACCACCCCATGTAATGACTGTTCCGGGCTAGTTAAGGTAAATAAAATGTCGTCCGCAAAAAGTGACAACTTATGATCCATGGCTCCCACACGGACACCCATAATAGTCCCCGCTTCCCGAACTTTAGTGGTGAAAGGCTCTAAAAACAAGGCGAATAATAAGGGGGATAACGGACAGCCTTGTCTCGTTCCTCTCTCAATGGGGAAAGGATCAGAATAGACACCATTAACTTTAACTCTGGCTCTAGGCCGATCATAGAGTTTAAGAAGCCAATTGAGAAATTTGGGGCCAAAATTCATTTTCTTCAATGTTTTAAACAAAAATTGCCAATGGACCATGTCGAATGCTTTTTCAGCATCGACTGCCAACAAAATCGCTGGAGTCTCAGTCCGAGTGACTTGCCAAATGAGATCCATAATTTTCCTTACATTATCTGCCGCTTTCCGCCCTGGAATAAAGCCAGCCTGATCCTGGTGAACCAATTTATTCATAACTGAATTGAGGCGATTGGCTAAAATTTTCGCAAGTATTTTTAAATCTATGTTGATCAGTGAGATTGGTCGGTACGACCCACAATCCGCAGGATCCCTCCCAGGTTTGGCCAATATGGTAATACCCGCCACATTCGCCTCAGATGGTAGTACTGCTTCCCCCTGCAATGCGTTAAAAGCGTCCAGTAAATAAGGGGTAATCTGAGAAACAAACTTTTTATAAAAAGAACCAGTGTAGCCGTCCAACCCCGGGGCCTTATTAGGTTTAAGATCCTTGACCGCATGCAATATTTCCATGGGTGTAACAAGACTTTCAAACCTCAACCTTTCAATCTCAGTAAGTGTCGGGAGGGCGGTGTCCGCTAAGTAAGCATCAATATTAACGTCTGCTATTTGAGTATCTGCTGAATATAGGGTACCATAAAATTGTTGAAATATGTTGAATAGCTTCAGCAGAATCCAACATAGAGCCATCTAACGCTTTGATGCGTGTGATTTGACATTGTGCAACTTGGCGTTTTAATTTCCGAGCCAACAGTCGTCCCGCCTTATTGCCCCACTCAAAATGTTCCTGACGAGCTAGTTGTAGCTGGTGCGCTATTTCTCCAGCTCGCAACAGGTCGAAAGCATTACGAGCTTGTTGAAGGGAGGCATAAACCCGGGTGGATAAAGTGGCTTTATGTCGTTGTTCGAGACAGGCAATTTCAGATAATAGCGCACCAATTTTTTCGCCCTTCACCTTTTTCTGATAGGAAGCTTGTGATATTAACCTGCCGCGCAACACCACTTTTAAACAGTCCCACAAAACTGGCGGTGAATGAGAATGTGAAGAATTGAATTGCTGATAATCCGCTATAGCATCCTTTAACGTTTGACAAAACGGTTCATCAGCAAGCAGGGTGTCATTCAGGCGCCAGAAGCGGAGGCCCGCCTTTTTATTTTGTAGATGCAATGTTAAACCTATAGGGGCATGGTCGGACCAGGTAATAGGACCTATCGTTGGTTTCACAACCTGTAGACTCAATACCTTATCGATTAAGAAGTAATCTATACGAGAATAAGTTTTGTGGGGAGAAGAATAGAAAGTATAATCCCTCACATTAATATTGCGGTGCCTCCAGATGTCTATCAAATCTCTATCGCGAAGGAACTTGCGGAGGGATTTACGATCGTGCGAGGTACCTCCTCCCCCACCCGCTGAGTTATCTACATGAGGTTGTAGAGTGAGATTGAAATCACCTCCGATTATGAGGTGCTCCGGGTTTATGTTATTCAAAACCTCTCCGAGCTGAGCTATAAAAGCGTGTTGGTTAGTATTGGGAGCGTAGATATTGAAAAAGGTATAAGTGGTCTTCTCCACCAACAATTGTACCACCACATATCGCCCCAAAGGGTCAGCCACCGATTTAGTAACCGTGCCCTGGATATCTTTGTGGAGTAAGATACTCACTCCTGAGTATTTCGCAGTTTTAGAGGCAGCAGCATGAAACTGATGTGGGTATTGGGCCCAAGATAATAAATGCTCATATCTTTTCCTAAGATGAGTTTCCTGAAGAAACAAGACATCAGCCCCTATCCGCTGTACATCATTGCGGAAAATCCGCCGCTTGTGAGGATTATTCAGCCCCTTAACATTAAGAGACCATATGGTTAGTTTTGCCATGACAGAAAAAATGAAAGCGCCACCACTCGGCCAACCCCCCCGAAAAAAGCTCTAACCGGGTACCCACTTGCAGCGCAAAATCCCGCACTCTCCCCTTGGGGACCCTGCGGAGCGAAAACATCAGGAAAATAATACAGTGAATCAGAAACAGATAAAACAGTAACTCCCAAACGCTCTGTATACACGTGCAACGAAAACCGTGTTGTGTTTTCTGTTCCCATTTGCCCTCCCCCCCCCCCCGCTCCCCCCTCCCCCCCAATTCCCAGTGCACTCCACAGATATGTGCTAAAGACACCCCTGTGAAAGCTATGAAGGGCAGTATCATCTGCAGAGCCCTCCCCTACCCACCCCCGAGCCTCCATCCTTACCCTGCAACCTGTAGATATATATATATAACCAACAATCAAATTAACAAGAAATTGCAGCAAGCTCAGTCCCAAAATATGATACATTCTCACATCCCGCGACACGAGTCCAGCTACGTATGTACATCCCTGGAACTGGGATACACCGCTCATCCTGCTCCTTTATCTTGGACAGGGGCACGTTCTCCTGATTGTCTCCTCAGACGTTTGCCTCCATGTTGCACCCTTTGCCAGCATGGAGTTTCCATCAGGGAAGTGGGTGGCTTCTTTGCAGGAGCAGTATGCTGCACCTGATGCCCGGCTGCTTTTAGTACTGCCACCGCTCCATCCACTGTCTCCGTTTTCGTTGTCGAACCATCTATGGTAATCGCAATTCCAAAAGGAAACAGCCAGCGGTTCCGAAGACCTTCCTTGCGCAGTACCGCCGTAACTTCCTTGAATTCCATCCGTTTTTTGAGAGTCATGGGGGACAAGTCGGCGTATATTTGTATATTATTATTCTCCCACGCCCAGGAATTGCGCTTTCTAGCAATTTGAAAAATGCTGTCTTTAATAGTGTATTTAGTAAAACAGACAATGATGTCCCTAGGCTTACCGGGGAGTTTTTGTCCCAAGGAGCGGTGAGCCCGGTCCAATTCAATAGTAGCTGCTGATAACTCTTCAGTCCCGCTGCCATCTTGAGCATATAAAAAGGCGCAGAATCTTTGAATCGTGGCCCCACAGTCAGCGTACTTCTTATCTTCGGGAATGCCTCGAAACCGCAGATTATGACGCCTCCCGCGGTTATCAAGATCTTCTAATTTTGCCGCGAGTGCAGTATAATCCGCCTGGGTTTGGGCCGAACTGTGCTGCAACTCCTTAAGCTTGATGGCATGCCCCTCCAGTCTCACATCGCATTCATCCGTACGCCGCCCAATCTCAGCCATCTCCTCTCGAATCTCTGCCATAGCCTGATGCAGTTCCTGCTTATATTCTTTAATTTCGCGGCGCAGGTCCCCGAACCAACAGCGGAATTCCTCCCGGGTTGGGTGAGTAGAGGGCGCTGCGTCTGTCTCACCCGGGTCCCGCTCCTCTCCAGAATGGCGTTTGCTCGTGTCCGAGGCTTCAAAAACGGCACTAGGCCCGCCAGCGGCATCGTTGTCGGCAACATAGGCAAACTGCTTCAGATCCGGCCCCTTTTTTTTCTGAGCCATCGTTAGAGCCGCGGAGAATGATCGCTACTAATTTTAATCAGGTTCGCCGGATTAAACGCTGCGAAAAAGCTGCAAAAAGGCTCGGGGTGGACGGGAGCTCGAGGTCATGCGGCCATCTTGCTCTGCAGCGAGAGCGCCCCCCCCCTAATGAAGCATCTTCTGCATTTATTGGATGAAAATGGTCTCTCTCGGGGCAGGGTCTCCATATGAGTTTGTTTGTGCAGAGCTTGATCAGAATGAACCTCATTTGTATGCCAGGGTTTATTGGGGATGAACTCATGTCTCCCCTGTGTGGATTTTCATGTGTCTTCTGTGAGAATGTTTTATTACACTCATTATATGAAAAAGGTCTCTCTTCTGTTTAAACTTTCCTGTGCGAGATTAATGTAAACTTAGCAAGGAAGGTTTTCCTCCACTGAGGACTCCAGTGTGGACTTTCTGGTGTAGTGAGAGGTCAGACTCCCTAATGTACATTTTTCACACTCAGTACATAAAAATTGTCTCTCTCCTGTGTGGATTTTCTGGTGCAAGGTTAGTATATAGTTATTAATGAAGGTTTTCTCACACTCAGTATAAGATAATGGTCTTTCTCCTGTGTGGATTTTCTGGTGTGAGATTAGTATATAGTTATTAATGAAGGTGTTCTCACACACAGTACAAGACAATGGTCTCTCTCCTGTGTGGCTTTTCTGGTGCGAGATTAGTATATAGTTATTAATGAAGGTTTTCTCACACTCAGTACAAGACAATGGTCTCTCTCCTGTGTGGATTTTCTGGTGTGAGATTAGTATATAGTTATTAATGAAGGTTTTCTCACACTCAGTATAAGATAATGGTCTTTCTCCTGTGTGGATTTTCTGGTGAGATTAGTATATAGTTATTAATGAAGGTTTTCTCTCACTCAGTACAAGACAATGGTCTCTCTCCTGTGTGGATTTTCAGGTGTGAGATTAGTATATAGTTATTAATGAAGGTTTTCTCACACTCAGTACAAGACAATGGTCTCTCTCCTGTGTGGATTTCCTGGTGAGAGATTAGTATATAGTTATTAATGAAGGTTTTCTCACACTCAGTACAAGACAATGGCCTCTCTCCTGTGTGGATTTCCTGGTGTTAGATTAGTATATAGTTATTAATGAAGGTTTTCTCACACTCAGTACAAGACAATGGTCTCTCTCCTGTGTGGATTTTCTGGTGTGAGATTAGTATATAGTTATTAATGAAGGTTTTCTCACACTCAGTACAAGACAATGGTCTCTCGCCTGTGTGGATTTTCTGGTGTGAGATTAGTATATAGTTATTAATGAAGGTTTTCTCACACTCAGTACAAGACAATGGTCTCTCGCCTGTGTGGATTTTCTGGTGTGAGATTAGTATATAGTTATTAATGAAGGTTTTCTCACACTCAGTACATGAACATGGCTGCTCTCCTGTGTGGATTTTCTGGTGCAAGATTAGTATAAAAATTATTAATGAAGGTTTTCTCACACTCAGACAAGATTTTCTGGTGCGAGATTAGTATATAATTATATGAAAAAGGTTTAACTCACCTACTTTATTTATGCTGACGACATGCAGATCATTATCCCCATCAAGGATCCCATCTCCGACACTTTAATCTACTGGAACAGCTGCCTCCACGCCATTAATATCCTTCTCATGAGCCTCAGCCTGGTTCTCAATACATCCAAAACTGAGCTTCTGGTCATCTCCCCCAACGATAACAACCCACCAGCCAGCACCACAAACATACCATCAGTAAGTCAAGTGAGAGACCTTGGAGCCACCCTAGACTCCAGAATGAACCTCAAAAAATTCATTAACAACACCACAAAAGAGGGCTTTTATAAACTTCAGGTCCTAAAACAATTAAGACCTCTCCTCCACTTCCATGACTACAGATCAGTCCTTCAAGCCATACTATTCCCAAAAATTGATTACTGCAACGCTCTCCTACTTGGTCTCCCGGCCTCCTCCACTAAACCTCTTCAGATGCTGCAAAACGCAGCAGCCAGGATCCTTACTAACATGCGCAGGATGGACCACATCACACCGATACTAAAAATATTTCATTGGCTACCCATACACTCCAGAATACTCTTCAAGACTCTGACCATCATTCACAAAGCCATATATCATCAATCCTCTCTGCAACTCACCATACCCCTCAAATTACACTCCTCTTCAAGGCCAACCAGATCTGCATACAGAAGCTCCCTACTAGTTCCTCCCAGCAGTTCCACTAAACATAACTCCATCGAAAAACGAGCGCTTTCCACCGCGGGACATCACTGGAACTCTCTCCCACCAGACATACGCCAGGAACATTGTCATCTCACGTTCAGAAAAAAAACTGAAAACTTGGCTCTTCGCCCAAGCTTATCGCTGAAGAAACCCATTGTACCCACAAGGACCTCCACCCCCCGGTTGATATCCTCTCCCAGCTGCATTAAGTATCCGCTATTCTAGAACCGCTCATGTATATTAACATGGCAATTGAATCTCCATTATGTAAATATGTATTTAAGTTTAACAGAAAAGCAACCGCTCCTTGCTGACTGACTCTTCTATAAGTTTAGAATAGAAATTGTTAATCTATCCTTTTTCTTCAAACAGCCATGTTTGATTTCCCTGTTTTAATGTAACTTTTTCGCTTCCTATGTTAACTGGTTTCCCCCTTGTTTATTGTAAACCGGTATGATAAGACCTTGTCTTGAGCATCGGTATATTAAAAGAACTTAAATAAATAAATAAAATATATAGTTATTAATGAAGGTTTTCTCACACTCAATACAAGCAATGGTCTCTCCCCTGTGCTCTGGAGGAGCAGAAAGTAATAAAATAAAATTTAGGGAAAGGTAGGTTAGGTTTAGGGATTGGGAAGGAGAGGGGGAAGAGGGAGGAAGTGTAGGTAGAGGGATAGGAATTCTCTCCCACTTTGCTCCTTAATAAGCTGGTAGGAAACTGGGGAAGGTCTGATAGTTTGGCCCCCTGTGCGTACCACCCGCACAATATGCACATTTTTTTGTGTGTAATTATTTTTATTAACAGTAATCCAATAAACATTATAACATTACAAAAGGATACCAGTAATAATCATATTCCTATTACAGCAATGATGAAGCAATAATGAAGGTATATAACAAAACAGATAATGGAACCTTTTACACTATTTTTATTTATTTGTAGTTTTTATACACCGTTGCACAGTAAAATTCCATCGCTACAGTTTACAAAACAAAATCATAAATTAATACATAAAAATTGCTAAAAACAATGTTAATAGTCTAATTATAACTTCTAAAGCAAAAATAGGTTAAAAACGAGTTAAAAGCAAGAAAAAGGAACAAGATACATGGATTTCAGCTTCTGTTTTCACTATCACTCTCATATGCCTGACTTCTTTCCTGAACCTCTTTCTATCTTGCTGTAGCCTCAGCGCTGATGGTAATTGATTCCATAATTTTGGCCCTGCTATCAATAAGGAACAATCTTTAACCTCACTCAAGTTTGCTGATCTTATATTGCATATTACTAACAAGGCTTTATTTGCAGACCTTAGTTCAACTTAAGCATCACTAATTCGCACGTTTTAAAATCGGTACGTCCATGGGCACGCGCCAGGAATCACATGCACATGGATGGCAATCTACCCCCAAGTGTCTGTTTAGCATGGAAGCTTTACCCACACTCAGGCCATGTAAATGGTTTGTAGTGGGGCAAATGGATTTTTTGGTGTTTTGAGAAATTTTGCTTCCTAATAAAGGACCTTCCATATTTAATCCATGAGAATGGCCTCTCCTATGGTGAGTTTTCATGTGTTTTGTGACAGCACCCTTCTGTGCGAAGCTTTTACTACTGATGCAACTCCAACATTACTCTCCGCATCAATGGTACTGATGCAACGCCAGCATTACTCTGCATCTATGGCAGGGGGCGGCAGGAAATTGGAATTAAGCAGTTACCAACAAGGGCACTGAACTTGGCAGTTGGTAAAACATAAGTATGAGAAAATAAGTGTGAGAGCTGCTGCGCAGTCTGGATGGGCCGTTTGGTCTTTTTCTGCCGTCATTTCAGTTTCTATCTTTTCTATGAAAATGGTCTTATGTGAATTCTTACGTGACTTGTGAGGGCACACTTCAGAGGGAAGATTTTATTGCATTCACTACAAGAATGATTGCTCCCCTGTGTGGATTCTCATGTGTTTTGTGAGGGCACCCTTCTCAGTGAATCTTTTATTACATTCACTACATGAGAAAGGTTGCTCCCCTGTGTGGATTCTTATGTGATTTGTGAGAGCACCCTTGTCAATGAATCTTTTATTACATTCACTACATGAGAATGGTCGCTCCCCTGTATGGATTCTCATATGTCTTATGAGGGCACTCTTCGCAGTGAATCTTTTATTACATTCAGTACATGAGAATGGTCGCTCCCCTGTGTGGATTCTCATGTGTTTTGTGAGGGTATTCTTCTCAGGGAATCTTTTATTACATTCACTACATGAGAAAGGTCGTGCCCCTGTGTGGATTTTATGTGATTTGTGAGAGCACCCTTGTCAATGAATCTTTTATTACATTCACTACATGAGAATGGTCGCTCCCCTGTGTGGATTCTCATGTGAACTGTGAGAGCACCCTTCTGTATGAAGCTTTTATTACATTCACTACATGAGAATGGTCGCTCCCCAGTGTGGATTCTCATGTGTTTTGTGAGAGCATTCTTCTCAGTGAATCTTTTATTACATTCAGTGCTTGAGAATAGTCGCTCCCCTGTATGGATTCTCATGTGACTTGTGAGGGCACTCTTCTTAAGGAAGCTTTTATTACATTCACTACATGAGAATGGTCGCTCCCCTGTGTGGATTCTTATGTGATGTGTGAGGGAACTCTTCATAGGGAAGCTTTTATTACATTCACTACATGAGAATGGTCGCTCCCCTGTGTGGATTCTTATGTGACTTGTGAGGGCACTCTTCTCAGTGAATCTTTTATTACATTCACTACATGAGAATGGTCGCTCCCCTGTGTGAATTTTCATGTGACTTGTGAGGGCACCCTTCACAGGGAAGCTTTTATTACATTCACTACATGAGAATAGTCCCTCACCTGTGTGGATTCTCATGTGACTTGTGAGGGCACCCTTCACAGGGAAGCATTTATTACATTCACTACATGAGAATGGTCGCTCATCTGTGTGGATTCTCATGTGACTTGTGAGGGTACTCTTCACAGCAAAGCTTTTATTACATTCACTACATGAGAATGGTCGCTCCCCTGTGTGGATTCTCATGTGACTTGTGAGGGCACTCTTCTTAGGGAAGCTTTTATTACATTCACTACATGAGAATGGTCGCTCACCTGTATGGATTTTCATGTGACTTGTGAGGGTACTCTTCTTAGGGAAGCTTTTATTACATTCACTACATGAGAATGGTCGCTCCCCTGTGTGGATTCTCAGGTGAATAGTGAAAGCACCCTTCTCAGGGAAGCTTTTATTACATTCACTACATGAGAATAGTCCCTCACCTGTGTGGATTCTCATGTGTGTGGTGAGGGTACTCTTCACAGTGAAGCTTTTATTACATTCACTACATGAGAATGGTCGCTCCCCTGTATGGATTTTCATGTGACTTGTGAACTTACTCTTCTTAGGGAAGCTTTTATTACATTCACTACATGAGAATGGTCGCTCCCCTGTGTGGATTCTCATGTGACTTGTGAGGGCACCCTTCTCAGTGAATCTTCTATTACATTCACTACATGAGAATGGTCGCTCATCCATGTGGATTCTCCTATGACTTGTGAGGGTACTCTTCACAGTGAAGCTTTTATTACATTCACTACTTGAGATTGGTCGCTCACCTGTATGGATTTTCATGTGACTTGTGAACTTACTCTTCTTAGGGAAGCTTTTATTACATTCAGTACATGAGAATAATCGCTCCCCTCTGTGGATTCTCATGTGTCTTGTGAGGATATACTTCATAGGGAAGCTTTTATTACATTCAGTACATGAGAATAATCGCTCCCCTCTGTGGATTCTCATGTGTCTTGTGAGGATATACTTCATAGGGAAGCTTTTATTACATTCAGTACCCATGTATAGTCTTGCACCTGCGTGGAGTTTCTGGTGTTGGGAGAGGCGTGTTTTGCTAATGAAACATTTTCCACATTCAGTACAGGTGAATGGTCTTTCTCCTGTGTGGATTCGCTGGTGCAACATTATCATATACTTACGCCAGAAGCTTTTCCCACACTCTGTGCAGGTAAATGGTTTGTTTCTAATGTGGATTTGCTGGTGTTGGGCGAGGTTTTTCTTCCTAGCAAAATATTTCCCACTTGTAGTGCAAAAGAATGGTCTCCATCCAGTGTGGATTTTGTGATGTAATTTTAGCTTATACTTACTAAATAAACTTTTACTCCAATCACTGGCAGGGAAAGGTGGCTCTGTTTTATGTATGTTTAGGTGCACTTTTCGATTTTTCTTCTGACTGAAACTTTTCTCACCTTTACTGCATAGAAATAGTGTGTGGAGGGTGTGGGATTTCTGGTGCAATATTAAATGTGATTCCTTACCAAAGCTTTTACCAGAGGAGTCACACAGAAATGATTTCTTCCCTTTCCCCTCCCTCTGCTGAAGGTCAGAAGTCTTTTGATCACTGTTATTGGTCTGGAAGGGTCTCTCTCTGCTCACGTGTCTCTGATGCTCAGGGATGACTTTGCCCTCCATCGCACATGCAGTGACTCCATCCCGTGAGTCTCCTGCAGGGTCTCTCTGCTTCTTCTCAGACTCCTGCTGACTATACCTTGTGTTGCTCCTATCAGTCCCCTGTGAAACATTCTTAATGCCATTCCCTGCTTCTCTTGGGATCAGTCCTTCCATAGAATGTTCTTCTCTAGTCTCCTCCTTTATGTGCTGTGTGACCTCATCACTTGCTGGTGATAGAAGAAGACATTAATCAGGCATTAGTCACCATGCAAATGGATCTGGGTTTCTGATCCTATAATCACTGCTCTGGCAGTGTCACACAGTGATAAAGCTGTGTGCCCTGCTGACCAAGCACTGGTGACCATGAAAACCTTCTAACAATGGGGTTTGCACCAAAAGCCTTATGAAATGAGCTCCTAAATATGTATAACCTGGAGGAGAGGAGAAAGGGGGAGATATGATAGAGACACTTACATACCTGAAAGGTAATAATGCTCAAGAAGTAAACTTCTTTTGAATGGAAAATAATTTGTAGAGCAAAGGTTCCAAGGGGGGAGACTAGGAATAATATCAAGAGATATTTTTTCTTCACGGAAAGTGTGGTGGATGACTGGAATTACCTCACGGAAGTGTTGGAGATGAAAACTGTAACAGAATATAAAAAATAACAGCAGGATAAAAACAAAAGAAAAAGATGGAGAGAATGAGAGAAGAGGTCATGAACGGAGGCAAGCTTGCTGGAAACAGAGGGGATACTCCACAGATAAACCCTGAGAGGGAGAGAAGAGGGAGGAGAGTGGGGGTAGGACAAGCTTGGAGGGGAAGGATGAGAGTTACCACGGAGGGACAGGACTGAGATTGATATGCAAAGAAGAGCAGGTAAGACTGTAAAGACTGTAAGATTCTCTTAGGGTGAGAGGAAGAAAACTTTGTAAAGCAATGGACAAGGCAGAAGACAGAATGGCCGAGGTGGTGAAGAATATGGGAGGCTGACAGTTCAGCTAATTGTAAAACAAGAATGCACGCGATCGTACGTGCACATGGGGACGAGTGAGCAAAGATACGCTGGAGTTTTAAATCACGTGCACAAGTACGTGTGTATGATGTAAAATATGCCTAGCAGGTGTACTCGAGCAGATGTAAAGCACATTTCTTCCTTAAGAATTCATCGGCTTTAACGTGTGCAGGGAAGAGAATTTTAAAACATGCTCAGGTTAAAGCCATTCCCAGTTTTACCCATTAGCCCACCAGTTTGCCCAGTCTATCTCAGGGTCATCCAGACCCTTCTAGTTCTTTATCCTGCACTCCCCCCAGTTGAGCAAGACCCCTCACCCTATCGTGTTAGTCCTAAAAAGTGATTTCTGCAGACTTACTCCTCATCAGGATCCGCAGGAAATATACGCAGCTAACAGTGCGCCACGAGCAGCGGCCGCCGGATTTACACACTGAACTGCTGGCCCCGCCCCTTTTTTAGCACAAGCAAGTAATTAGCAGCTTTTGAAATTCATATCTCTCACGTGTGGCCACGTATTCATCTTTTAGTGCCAGTAACGCTTTTAAAATTTGGCCCATTCAGGGCAGGTGGGATCAGTAGTCCTTGTCCTGCTGCTGAGGGCTCAGTCAAGTCCCTTGAGAAACTTTGTGGATGCTCCCCAGCAAGTGCCTCATGTAAGACATCTGAGATAAATTCCTAGTCTGCCTCGCAGGGGCCGATCTCACGTGAAAAGATCCAAACAACCAATCTCAGGTGCCAGCTCAGACACAGAGCAATGCTGGAGCTGGAGTCAGGAGAAAAGTCACAAACGACCTTCAGTAAATCAGCCCACGAGTCCGCTAAACATGCAGATAATGCAATTTTTACCTAGGGAGATGAGGGTCTCATAATTCTCCTTCATCACCTCCAGGTAAAGCTCCTTCTGCCCTTCATCTAAATAACCCCACTCCTCCTGGGAGAAATAGACAGCGATGTCCTCAAACGTCACCTGCACCTGAAACACAAATCCGGAAAGGTCGTAATACTGAAAACCTCCTCTTAGCAATCACAGACACCATCCTCTTAGGCATGGATCAAGGGAAATCATACCTCCTTGCCCTTCTTGACATTTCGGCAGCCTTTGACACTGTCAACCACCAAATCCTTCTTTCCCGGTTGGCAGAGATAGGTATCACTGACACTGCTTTATCTTGGTTCTCCTCATATCTCACCCACAGAAAATATGTAGTACAACTTGACAAATATGAATCCTCACATATTCCGTTGTCACAAGGGGTCCCCCAAGGATCCTCCCTATCCTCCACGCTTTTTAATATCTACCTTCTGCCTCTCTGCCACCTTCTCTCAGACCTCAGTCTGAACTTTTTCCTGTATGCCAACGATGTTCAAATCCTCATTCCCATTCAAACTACTCTCAAAGACGCCCTGCAATACTGGGAATCCTGCCTCGTCACCATCAACTCCCTCTTAGCCAATCTCCACCTTGCACTTAATGCTATGAAAACCGAGATCCTCATCATCTCCAATCAACCGGAATATGCGACCCTCCCTACTGCCACTGTCCCCACCTTAACCCACGCACCCCTACCTTCTGTAAGAGATCTTGGAGTCGCACTAGACCAACCCCTCAACTTTAAACCACACATTAAGTCCCTACTAAAAGGGGGTTTCCACAAACTCCACATCCTTAAAAAACTTAAGCCACTCCTCCACGCCCAAGATTTCCGACTGGTCCTGCAGACAACCAACCTTGCTAAACTTGACTACTGCAACACACTCCTATTAGGCATCCCCTACTCTACCATTAAACCCCTACAAATCCTACAGAATGCCATGGCAAGAATCATAACTAACACCCGTAAAACTGAACACATAACCCCCATACTTAAGGAGCTGCACTGGCTACTGATTCCCTACTGCATCCAATACAAAACCCTCACCATCCTTCACAATGCCCTCCACAAACATAAGGCTGCATGGTTCAACAACATGCCACGCTTCCGTACCGCTAACCGCCCCACTAGAACCGCCCTCGCAGGCACCATGTACACTCCACCCCTCAGAACTGCGCACCTCACCAGCACCAGAGAAAGGGCTTTCACCATTGCCGGCCCTACACTCTGGAACTCACTCCCCCCCCCCCCCCCCATCTACGTCTTGAACCTTCCTTGCAAACCTTCAAAAATGGCATCAAGACATGGCTCTTCTGGCAAGCCTACCCTGATTTCAACCAGACATAGCCTGTTCCCCCCTCCCCCCTTGGTACTTAGTCAACACCTTTCTCCATCTGACCCCTCCCCTTCCCCTTTTCACATCCCCCTCCCCCCCTGCCCGTTACTCCCCCTAGTTTCCCCCACCCCTTCTCCTCTGCTCCTCTCGTAAGGAACCCTTGGAAATGATGTAAATTATCTTGCGGTATATTGTCCTCGTTACTTCTCGTTCTATTAGAGTTCCTATCTCATTTCGCTCTGCTGCCCTATCCTTTCCAGCTTCTCTCGCCCCTACCCTCGCTACTCCCTGCTCTCGCCTGCTCTCCCTCTTCCCCCTCCGTGTTCATTGTATTTTCTGCCTAAGTTTTTTGTAAACCGGCCTGATGTGCTCCACGAAGGTCGGTATATTAAAAGTGTTAAATAAATAAATAAATCAGAAACACTCAGCGACATGTAGAGGGGCTCAGTATGCATTAAATCTCAGCTGGATTTATTCTCCTAACATTTTATGATTGAAAAGAGGGCACCAGGACCCCTCTTCCCCAGGAAATGCCAGATTTGTTCCCTCTGTGTTGCCCCTAGAATCAGTTTCCTCCATAGACGCCTGGGTTTTCAAATCAAACTGGAAAATATTCTCTAATACCAGAGACAGAGAATATGAAATGTCATTGTGTGGATAAATCACATTATAATAAAAAGGAAGCTATAGGAGCATTATCCAGAACATCAGGAACATCTGGTTCTATTCCATCAGGAGGACTCACTGTGCTAAATCCTAACAGGGCAGGAAGAGTTTGGTGTCCTGGGCAGTGACATTTCTCCCATTGTGATGTATGAATTCTGTATTCAGGGGTGTTGCAAACCATGGGCAGATAGGGATCGTGCCCCAAATGTCAAACAGCTGTTTGGTTTCCTTCTCTGCAGGGAAAAGGAAAGGAGAAATTAATACTTACCTGATAATTTCCTTTCTTCTGCAGTCAGGCAGGTCAATCCACACAAATGGATTATGCACCTCTACCAATAGGTGGAGACAGAGTAAAAGCTGATGTCAAAGACATATAGCCCTGTCCCAACCTCAGCCTACAAGTATTCTCTGGAAAAGCCAAACTGTGGACAAACTGCTCATACTTCCAACCAATTGAGAACTCTTTGCTCAGTCAAAAGAGCTAAGATTTACTAAGCTAAGGAGCTGGTCATGACCCTTACCAATCCTGAAATGAGTAAGAGATATAATAGTCTGCGACGTCCGTACCTAGAAGACAAAGATGGCAGCTGAGGGTGGATTGTGGATCAGCCTGCCTTCCTTAGAGGAAAGAAAACTTTTTTATTTTATTTTAATTTTGTCACATAAGTAGGAATTCCTCCTTCCTGTTCATTCAGGCAGGCCAATCCACATCAGTGGGATGTACAAAAGCTGACCCGAGACCCAGCAACATCGCACATGCTAAGGCCGGCATCTTCCTGAGCCCAAGCGATCAAGCGGAATGCCTGGAAGGGTGCGTAAGGACGATTGCTGATGAGTTCCTTAATCCAATAATGGACTATAGTTGCCCGCGCCGCTGGCTCACCCAGTATACCTCCGCCATGGAGCACAGTTGACCAGACTTACTGAGAGGATTAATAACTTCAAGTACTCCATCAAAAGCCACTTGACAGCCAGAGCACGCAAGAGACGATATTCATTCTCCTCTGTATTCCTTTCCAGTGTGGCCAGGGAAGTAAACAGAGACAAATGAAATTCCAAAACCACTTTGGGCCAAAAGAAGGCAGAGTCTGAAGCTGTACCGCCCCCAGAGTCTCAGGCAGGAACTGCTCATGGCAAGAAAAAGCCTGCAGCTCGGAAACCCGACGTCCTGAGCAGATTATCTTGAAGACTGTTTTTCTAGGGGTAAGTACCATCAAGAAGAAGCCTCGTTGCAGTTGAAAAGGTAAAACTCGAAAGGAATCCACAATCAGATTAAGTTACCATAAGGACACTGGTAGCCACAAGGGAGGATGAAGATGCTTAACGTCCTTCACGAACTGAGACACATCCGGACGGGGAGACACAAACCCACCAAGAACTCGGTTCCTATAACAGGTGAATGCTGCCACTTGAACCTTCAAGGAGTTAAAGGCCAAGCCTTTAAGCAGTCTGTCCTGAAAAATTCCAAAATTAATCAAATTTCCACTTTGAGAGGCTGAGAACCTCGCTCCTCACACAGGGCTTCATAAACTCACCCAACTTTCACATAAGCCCCGAGATATAAAAATATATTTTTTATTTTAGCCTGATGCAAAGTGAAAGCACTACAGCAGAATAGCCAAGCTTCAATAACTTGAGCTCTCTCATTGGCCAAACTGTAAGAGAAAAATCGACCCGGATTGTCATGTAGCATGGGTCCCTACAGCCATACATCCTTCCCGGGCGGTAGACTAAGAGGCCTGCCCACCAGCAGCCACTGCAGATCGGCATACGACAGCCATCAGGCCCAATCCATTGCCACCAGAAGCAGGGTTTCTATTACAATCTTTCAAACAATTTATTTATTTATTTAAGGTTTTTTTATACCGGCATTCATGAACTCGTTCACATCATGTCGGTTTACAGAAAACAGGGGTGTGAATAATACAATCAAAAACATAAATAACGTGATGAAGAGAAGCAGTTACAATTAACAAGGGCTAATGAACTGGGATTGTAAGAAATAGAGAAAGATAGAGGAGGTTAATTATATACAAGTGTACATATAAATATGAATATGGCATCCCATATATACAGCTTCTGAACATAGAATTTATTGATGGTGCATGTTAGGTGGAGTTCGGGAAGGCTTGCCTGAAAAGCCATGTCTTGAGTCTTTTCCTAAAGGTTAGGAGACATGGTTCGTTTCTGAGATCTGGGGGGATGGTGTTCCATAACTGTGGGCCTGCTGTGGAAAGGGCTCGATCTCTTAAGGTGCTGTGACTAGTGGTTTTGGTGGGTGGAACAATGAGGCATCCTCTGTAGGCTTCCCTGGTCGGTCTTGTGGATTTGTGTAAACGGGGAGGAATTTGTAGGTCGATTATGGTATGTTGGTGAATGATTTTGTATATCAAGGTGATGGATTTGTAAATGACTCTGAAATGAATTGGTAACCAGTGGAGGTCTTGTAGCACTGGGGAGATATGGTCTCTTTTCCTAGTGTTTGTCAGTAGACGGGCTGCTGCGATTTGGACCATTTAGACGGGTTCGTGTATGAGGAGGGGAGGCCAAGTAATGTGGAGCTGCAGTAGTCCAATTTAGAGAAAATGAGGGCTTGCCCATTAGTGACCATGATGTGAAAACTGTCCTTCTATATTGAGAGGAGCAGTCGGGAGGAGGTGTGGCGCTTTATGTCCAGGATGGCATAGAGTCCAACAGGATAAAAATCCTGCATGAGACTAAATACAAAATTGAATCTTTATGGGTAGAAATCCCTTGTGTGTTGGGGAAGACTATAGTGATAGGGGTATACTACCATCCACCTGGTCAAGATGGTGAGACTGACAGTGGAATGCTAAGGGAAATTAGGGAAGTTAACCAAATTGGTAGTGCAGTAATAATGGGAGACTTCAATTACCACACAATACACTGGTGCAGGATAAGTGTTCAACCACCATTAAATTCTTTGGTGTATTTTTATTAAAGTGTCAAATATCAGGCATAAGAATATTCATACAGGCAACTCCATGAATTCAGAAAACAGAATTTTAAACCGGTCCCCCGACACGGTCCCGTGTTTCGCTAGGCTGCGTCGGGGGGGACCATCAGTATATTCAGAATCTAGAGTGTAAAAACAAATAAAATAGTAACAAAAACTATGGTGACATAGGCTACAAAAATGACATCCGTATAACAGCTTTACATACCTCCAAAGTACAATCCGGAGCGCGCAGGCTCTCACAGATGTTAGCCATTTAAACATGGAAAAAAGGCGCGAACGTGGCAGCTCTCGCGAGAGCTGTCAAAATTCAGCGGGTCTCGATGGATACATCCCTAATAAAACAAGTGCCACTCGATTTCCTTGTTAAGGCCCTGGGGGACCACAGTCTTGAGCGTGAAGATCCACCTTTGCTCTCTCCGACCAAGAATCGAGGGGAAGTCACCACCCCGAAGGGGGCGACGTACCACCTCGATAACTGTGAAGGAAAGATCTGAGACTATGTGGCCACATTCAATCCAGTGTGAAACCAAAGGCTCATCCACTCTGTGCAGGCGAATATTCGAACAGTGTTCGATCATACGAGTCTTGAGCATGCGTGTAGTTTTGCCCACATAGAGTAGAGGGCATGGGCATTGTATAATGTATATAACCCCTCTGGTGAGACAGTCTGACGTGGAACGTAATTTAAAGACACGCCCCATACTGGGATGTACAAACTCAGAAGTGGGAGTCGTGTGGCTGCACATAGTGCAGTGGCCACACGGACCATGTTTGCCCAAGCTGTCTAATGTACCATCAAAGGGGGCTGTGTGAACCAGACGGTCCCTCAAATTTGTACCACGCCTGAAAGTAAAACGTAACGAGCTATCTAAGAGGTCAGTGAGGGCTAATGCTGACCAGTGTCACCTAATCATCGTAGCAATGGCTCTCCCCTTGATAGAAAAAGGTAAAATGCAGTTATTAGTCTCATCAACTGTGCGTGTGGCCTGCAAAAACAGCCACTCCCTGTTGGAGTATAGAGCCCTTTTAAATGCTCTTTTGACTACTCTCTGAGGGTAGCCCCGCTCCAAAAATCGATCAGTCATCACACGTGCCTGCGCTAAAAATTCTAAGCGGGTGGAACAAAGGCGGCGTAAACGTAAAAACTGCCCAGAAGGGATATTATCACGTAAAGCCCGGGGATGGCAGCTCTGGTACTGTAACAGGGTGTTCCGATCGGTCTCTTTTCGGTATAAAGTGGTTTCAAAACCATCTGCCCCTGCTGTAATAGTGATGTCCAGAAATGCTATCGTGCGGGGATTGATGCAAAAATTAAACTGAATATGTTCACTGACAGAATTAAGCCAATCCAAAAAACAGTAAAATTGGATATCTGTCCCAGTCCAGATAAGTAGAACATCGTCAATGTAACGACGCCAGACATAAATGAACTGGGACCAATCTGAAGGATAGACAGACTGACACTCAAAATGGTCCATGAATAAACAGGCCAGACTGGGGGCCATAGTGGCCCCCATAGCTGTGCCCTTAATTTGCTGAAAACAGACATTCTGAAACTGAAAAAAATTATTCGTGAGCGCTATTTCTGCCAACTGAGTCAAAAATGTAGTAGACACACGATGGGGACGGGGACGTTTGTCCAAAGTATGTGAAATTACCTGTAAAGCCTCAGTTTGGGGTATGTTAGAATATAGAGACACCACATCCAACGTGACAAGAAAAAATGATTCAGAGGGAATATTCAACTCGTCCAAAAGGGAAATCAGGTGTGTGGAATCCCTCACATACGATTGGATCTGTGGCACAAAGGGCTTTAAGAAATAGTCCACAAACTGGGACAGCGGTTCTAGGAGAGAGCCAATGCCCGAAACGATAGGACGACCTGGGGGATGTATTAACGTTTTATGAATTTTTGGTAATGTATAAAACTGTGGCATGACGGGAGAGGGCGTAGTCAAAAATGTTTGCTCCCTACTTGTAATCATATGGTGATCAACTGCGTCCTGAACAATTTGTTTAATATTGGCCTTTAATGTCTCTGTGGGGTCAGTCGATAGGGATTTGTAAAACGTCTGATCACTCAGTTGCCGAAGTGCCTCATGATCATAGTCAGTACGGTCTTTTGCAGGCCACACGCACAGTTGATGAGACTAATAACTGCATTTTACCTTTTTCTATCAAGGGGAGAGCCATTGCTACGATGATTAGGCGACACTGGTCAGCATTAGCCCTCACTGACCTCTTAGATAGCTCGTTACGTTTTACTTTCAGGCGTGGTACAAATTTGAGGGACCGTCTGGTTCACACAGCCCCCTTTGATGGTACATTAGACAGCTTGGGCAAACATGGTCCGTGTGGCCACTGCACTATGTGCAGCCACACGACTCCCACTTCTGAGTTTGTACATCCCAGTACGGGGCGAGTCTTTAAATTACGTTCCACGTCAGACTGTCTCACCAGAGGGGTTATATACATTATACAATGCCCATGCCCTCTACTCTATGTGGGCAAAACTACACGCATGCTCAAGACTCGTATGATCGAACACTGTTCGAATATTCGCCTGCACAGAGTGGATGAGCCTTTGGTTTCACACTGGATTGAATGTGGCCACATAGTCTCAGATCTTTCCTTCACAGTTATCGAGGTGGTACGTCACCCCCTTCGGGGTGGTGACTTCCCCTCGATTCTTGGTCGGAGAGAGCAAAGGTGGATCTTCACGCTCAAGACTGTGGTCCCCCAGGGCCTTAACAAGGAAATCGAGTGGCACTTGTTTTATTAGGGATGTATCCATCGAGACCCGCTGAATTTTGACAGCTCTCGCGAGAGCTGCCACGTTCGCGCCTTTTTTCCATGTTTAAATGGCTAACATCTGTGAGAGCCTGCGCGCTCCGGATTGTACTTTGGAGGTATGTAAAGCTGTTATACGGATGTCACTTTTGTAGCCTATGTCACCATAGTTTTTGATACTATTTTATTTGTTTTTCACTCTAGATTCTGAATATACTGATGGTCCCCCCCGACGCAGCCTAGCGAAACACGGGACCGTGTCGGGGGACCGGTTTAAAATTCTGTTTTCTGAATTCATGGAGTTGCCTGTATGAATATTCTTATGCCTATTTGACACTTTAATAAAAATACACCAAAGAATTTAATGGTGGTTGAACACTTATCCTGCACCAGTGTATTGTGTGACTTGCTTACGTGCAAGGTTTTGCTTCTTCTTGTTTTAGACTTCAATTACCCCAATATTGACTGGGTAAATGTATCATTGGGTCACGCTAGAGAGATAACGTTCCTGGATGGAATAAATGATAGCTTTATGGAGCAATTGGTTCAGGAACCGACGCGAGAGGGAGCAATTTTAGATCTAATTCTCAGTGGAGCACAGGACTTGGTGAGAGAGGTAACGGTGGTGGGGCCGCTTGGCAATAGTGATCATAATATGATCAAATTTAATTTAATGACTGGAAGAGGAACAGTGTGCAAATTCACAGGTCTCGTGCTAAACTTTCAAAAGGGAAACTTTGATAAAATGAGAAAAATTGTTAGAAAAAAACTGAAAGGAGCAGCTACAAAAGTAAAAAATGTCCAAGAGGCGTGGTCATTGTTAAAAAATACCATTCTAGAAGCACAGTCCAGATGTATTCCACACATTAAGAAAGGTGGAAAGAAAGCAAAACGATTACCGGCATGGTTAAAAGGGGAGGTGAAAGAAGCTATTTTAGCCAAAAGATCTTCATTCAAAAATTGGAAGGAGGATCCAACAGAAGAAAATAAGATAAAGCATAAACATTGGCAAGTTAAATGTAAAACATTAATAAGACAGGCTAAGAGAGAATTTGAAAAGAAGTTGGCTGTAGAGGCAAAAACTCACAGTAAAAACTTTTTAAAATATATCTGAAGCAGAAAGCCTGTGAGGGAATCAGTTGGACACTTAGAGAAGATAAGGCCATCGCGGAAAGATTAAATGATTTCTTTGCTTCGGTGTTTACTGAAGAGGATGTTGGGGAGGTACCCGTAATGGAGAAGGTTTTCATGGGTAATGATTCAGATGGACTGAATCAAATCACGGAGAACCTAGAATATGTGTTAGACCTGATTGACAAACTGAAGAGTAGTAAATCACCTGGACCGGATGGTATACACCCCAGAGTTCTGAAGGAACTAAAAAATGAAATTTGAGACCTATTAGTAAAAATTTGTAACTTATCATTAAAATCATCCATTGTACCTGAAGACTGGAGGGTAGCAAATGTAACCCCAATATTTAAAAAGGGCTCCAGGGGTGATCCGGGAAACTACAGACCGGTTAGCCTGACTTCAGTGCCAGGAAAAATAGTGGAAAGTGTTCTAAACATCAAAATCACAGAACATATAGAAAGACATGGTTTAATGGAACAAAGTCAGCATGGCTTTACCCAGGGCAAGTCTTGCCTCACAAATCTGCTTCACTTTTTTGAAGGAGTTAATAAACATGTGGATAAAGGTGAACCGGTAGATATAGTATACTTGGATTTTCAGAAGGCGTTTGACAAAGTTCCTCATGAGAGGCTTCTAGGAAAAGTAAAAAGGCATGGGATAGGTGGTGATGTCCTTTCGTGGATTGCAAACTGGCTAAAAGACAGGAAACAGAGAGTAGGATTAAATGGGCAATTTTCTCAGTGGAAGGGAGTGGATAGTGGAGTGCCTCAGGGATCTGTATTGGGACCCTTACTTTTCAATATATTTATAAATGATCTGGAAAGAAATACGACGAGTGAGATACTCAAATTTGCAGATGACACAAAATTGTTCAGAGTAGTTAAATCACAAGCAGATTGTGATAAATTGCAGGAAGACCTTGTGAGACTGGAAAATTGGGCATCCAAATGGCAGATGAAATTTAATGTGGATAAGTGCAAGGTGTTACATATAGGGAAAAATAACCCATGCTATAATTACACAATGTTGGGTTCCATATTAGGTGCTACCACCCAAGAAAGAGATCTAGGTGTCATAGTGGATAACACATTGAAATCGTCGGTTCAGTGTGCTGCAGCAGTCAAAAAAGCAAACAGAATGTTGGGAATTATTAGAAAGGGAATGGTGAATAAAACGGAAAATGTCATAATGCCTCTGTATCGCTCCATGGTGAGACCGCATAGAGAGAGGAATATCGAGTAAGAAAAGGGAAGTGATTATTCCCTTGTACAGGTCCTTGGTGAGGCCTCACCTGGAGTACTGTGTTCAGTTCTGCAGACCGTATCTACAAAAAGACAAAGACAAGATGGAAGCGGTACAGAGAAGGGCGACCAGGAAGGTGGAGGATCTTCATCGGATGACGTACGAGGAGAGATTGAAGAATCTAAATATGTACACCCTGGAGGAAAGGAGGAGCAGAGGCGATATGATACAGACTTTCAGATACTTGAAAGGTTTTAATGATCCAAAGACAACGACAAACCTTTTCCGTAGGAAAAAAATCAGCAGAACCAGGGGTCACGATTTGAAGCTCCAGGGAGGAAGATTCAGAACCAATGTTAGGAAGTATTTCTTCACGGAGAGGGTGGTGGATGTCTGGAATGCCCTTCCGGAGGATGTGGTGAAGACCAGAACTGTGAAGGACTTCAAAGGGGCGTGGGATAAACACTGTGGATCCATAAAGTCAAGAGGCCGCCAATGAAGAGTGGGTGACTCGCCAGAATGATGGCTACTGCCAGGAGACAATACCCTTATTCAATAAACGTACACATGCTTACTGTGACTCCAACATCATTCTAGCTTCAACAGCAAGAGGAAATGTGGAATAAAGGATCTGCACTCACAAGGGGGGAGTAGCTGGCTTGTTACGGCGGTTACTACCCCAAACCAAATAAGCCTGTTACTTCAATTTCTATGCATATACAGCATAGTTCTCTGCTTCAACGGCAGGGGAGAAGAAAAACAACCAATAAGGGCTGAATAACAGTCTGAGTAAAACAAATAAGCATGGGTGTAGCTTGCTTATTGCGGCGGCTACTACCCCTAACTAATCAAGCTTGATATTTCACTTGGATGCAGCTCCATCACTGCTCTCTACATTAATGGTGGGGGTGGAAGGGAAATAGAACCAAGAGCTAAGAGAAACAGATAAGTAAGAGAGAAAAAAGTGTGTGAAGCTTGTTGGGCAGACTGGATGGGCCGTTTGGTCTTCTTCTGCCGTCATTTCTATGTTTCTATGAATACTGTGTACAATTCTGGTCGCCGCATCTCAAAAAAGATATAATTGCGATGAGAGAAGGTACAGAGAAGGGCAACCAAAATGATAAGGGGAATGGAACAACTCCCCTATGAGGAAAGACTAAAGAGGTTAGGACTTTTCAGCTTGGAGAAGAGACGACTGAGGGGGAATATGATAGAGGTGTTTAAAATCATGAGAGGTCTAGAATGGGTAGATGTGAATCGGTTATTTACTCTTTCGGATAGTAGAAAGACTAGGGGTCACTCCATGAAGTTAGCACGTGGCACATTTAAAACTAATCTGAGAAAGTTCTTTTTTACTCAACGCACAATTAAACTCTGGAATTTGTTGCCAGAGAATGTGGTTCGTGCAGTTAGTATAGCTGTGTTTAAAAAAGGATTGGATAAGTTCTTGGAGGAGAAGTCCATTACCTGCTATTAAGTTCACTTAGAGAATAGCCACAGCTATTGCTAGTAACAGCATGGAATAGACCTAGTTTTTGGATACTTGCCAGGTTCTTATGGCCTGGATTGGCCACTGTTGGAAACAGGATGCTGGGCTTGATGGACCCTTGGTCTGACCCAGTATGGCATTTTCTTATGTTCTTATGTTCTTACTCACTGCTTCAACGGCAGGGGAATAAAGAAGAGAGGATTTATATTCAGACAACCACCAACAAGGACTGAATGGCACAGGCTGGGTAAACAAATAAGTGTGGGAGTAGCTTGCTTATTGCAGCAGTTACTACCCCTAACCAATTAAGCCTGATACTTCACTTAGATGCAGCTCCAGCACTGCTCTCCACATCAATGGTGGGGGTGGAAGGTAACTAGAACCAAAAAGTTACTAATAAGGGCCAAGAGTAACAGATAAGTATGAGAAAAAAAAAGTGCGAAACTTGCTGGGCAGACTGGATGGGCCGTTTGGTCTTCTTCTGCCGTCATTTCTATGTTTCCTTAATGTGGATAAGTGCAAGGTGAACAGAAGAAACAAGGTCGGTATATGGAAAAAAAACTTTATTCTGTCAAGATTGGAGCCCGACTCTGGCCGAGTTTCGCTCTTTTCTGAAGAGCTGCCTCTGGGGCTACTAAAATTCAAATTAAGACACACACATAAGTCACACTACATACAGAATTGCATGAACATTAAAATAAAATAAACTGAAAGTACATAAGACACATCTATGAAAACAAATCAGCCATTAAACGATGACACACAGCAACATATAAAAGTGTGTAAAAAACATGTGTGTAAGACATCCTAATGGCAAACGGCAGGGCCATGGTTAAAACCGAAGGGATTATGAACACTTACGAGGGGCGTAACTGTACACATAAGGTCATATGGTTGGAAACAGTGGTGTATGAATTTGTTAAAAATACAACTTGGTGTCAGTATGGAGCAGATCAGAATTGTGATTGTTAAGTGAAAAACAATTATATTAAAGGGTAAAACAAAGTAGGAAAACAGAATAAAAATCAAAAATTAAAAAATGTAAGCTTAGAGATACATCAATCAAAAACAATTAATGAAAAAAATATTATTAAAAACAGGGGGCCTCTTACTCCATTGTCAGCCGGGGGGAGATTGGGAGGTTGCATCCTCACTTTCTCCGTCACATATCATGTTTGGTTTGAATCCCTTGAACAATACAATTAAAACCCAACAAAAAGTACTGTTTCTTCTTGGGCTCCCCTATTTTGAGGGATCCCCGCGTACCTTAGTATCGCAGCTGCGTGTGCGGTCCGATACGGAGGGGAAACCTCGCCTGGGAAATTGTTAAACCCAAAAAGATTTTTTTTTTAAGACTCCAATATGTAGACACCTCGGGCCCCATAACGGGATCTGAAAGCAAAAACCATAAAACGATTCCGATAAAGTGCAGCCCTGTGCTCTCAGTTGACGCCTAGAAGCACTCGGGCGGGGTGGAAGGGAAAACATCCGCGTCTAAAGCCCGAGCCTACTGTCACTATAAGGCAAGGGATGCGCGCCGTCTAAGCCACGCATTCCCGGGGCTGCTTCGATCCGATACTGCGACGAAGTCAGAGTTAAACGGGATCAATCGGAGCCCAGGACCCGTGCATGGAACTTTATAGGCAAAGGGCGCGCACTTTCTCGCCGAAATGCAAGAAAGCCTCCGATCCACTAACAGCGGGGAATCAAATATCGCGAAACGCTGCACCCGAACGAGCAGGGATCATTTGCTTATATAAAACCATAATCGGCGCCACATTTAAACCATAAAAGCCCCTATAATTACCTGCACGGAGCCTTCCCAAATCTTCGCCGCTTCCAAGCGGTGTTTAAGTGAAATCTCGCGGGAAGGGAGAAAACCGCGCCAAAAAAGGAATTAATACGGTATCCCCGGGGGAAAAAATAAACAACCCCCCAAAAAATGGTCCAACCTTGATACTAAAAGAAGGAAGAAATAAATAAATAAATAAATAAAGATGAGGAAAGAGATCAGATTAAAAAATGGAACTAAAACTGCAGGGAGGGGGGAAGGAAAGGGAGGTAAATGGACAGGGGTTTCCAGGGGCAACTACGAAAATAGCTGGTGCTGACAATCGAACACACAGTGGGGTAGATTTTATAAATCTACGCGCACGCGTACTTTTGTCCGTGCACCAGGCGCCGGACCGGAACATGGCGCACGGCCGCCGGGGTCGGCGCACACAAGGGGGTGCATATTTGTGCAACTTGTGCGCGCTGAGGCCGCTCCGAAATCGGAGCGGCCTCGGAGGGAACTTTCCTTCCGCCTCCCTTCCCCTACCTAACCCCCCCCCCCCCCCCCCGGCCCTATCTAAACCCCCCTACCTCTGTTGCAAAAGTTACGCCTGCTCGAGGCTGGCTGCCGCGCGCCACGTTCCAGTCCGGAGGCCGCGACCACGCTCCGGAACGCCCCCGGGCCGAAACCACGCCCGCGGCACCGCCCCCAGATGACGCACTGGCCGCATCACGCCCCCCCCCCCCACGCCCCCCCCCGATGACGCGCGGATCATGACACGCCCCCCCCTCCCAAGAAAGCCCCAGGACTTACGCTCGTCCCGGGGCTTTGCGCGCGCCGGAAGCCTATGCAAAATAGGCTCGGCGCGCGCAGGGGCATTTTAAAAGGGTTACGCGTGTACCTTATGCGCGTAACCCTTTTAAAATCCGGCCCTGTGTTCTTAAAGAAATTAATTCAGTGACCCCGGAGAAAACACAAAACCATATAAGGGAATATATAAAAATGAGCTCCGCATTTGGAAATAAAAATGAAACCAAAAGTAACAGTGATGAGTGGTTAGTGCAGTTAGGGGTAGATTTTAAAAGCCCTGGGCGTCGGCGGCCTATTTTGCATAGGCCGCCGACGCGCTCAAAGCCCCGGGACGCGCGTAAGTCCCAGGGCTTGCTAAAATGGGCGGTCCGGGGGGGTATGTCCGGGGAGTGTCCGCGGTCCGGGCGGTCTGGGGTTGTGGCCGAGTGCCCTGACACAGCGGCCTGTGTCGGGGCCTGGCCAGCCGGCGCGCGCAAGTTACGCCTACGCCTGCCAGCGGCAGGCGTAACTCCATCCAACAAGGTGGAGGGGGTTTAGGTAGGGCCGGGGGGGTGGGTTAGATAGGGGAAGGGAGGGAAAGGTAGGGGGGGGGGACACAAAAAAAAGTTCCCTCCGAGGTCGCTCCGATTTCGGAGCGGCCTCGGAGGGAATGGAGGCAAGCCGCGCGGCTCGGCGCGCGCAGGCTGCCGATTTTGAGCAGCCTTGGGCACGCAGACGCCAGATTTTTAAAGATATGCGCGTATCTGTTAAAATCCGGCGTACTTTTGTTCGCGCTGGTTGCACATTTTTTAAAATGTGCCCCTTAGTGTAGCTGTGTTTAAAAAAGGATTGGATAAGTTCTTGGTGGAGAAGTCCATTACCTGCTATTAAGTAAGTTGACGTAGAAAATAGCCACTGCTATTGCCAGCAACGGTAGCATGGAATAGACTTAGGGCCAGATTTTAAAAGGGTTACGTGCATAAGGTACGCGCGTAACCCTTTTAAAATGCCCCTGCACGCACCAAGCCTATTTTGCATAGGCTTGGTGGCGCGTGTAATTCCCGAGGCTTGCAAAAAGGGGCGATTGGGGGCGTGGCCAGGGGAGTGGTGTCGGCTTGGGGGCGTGTTCGGGGGGGTGTGGGCGATCGGGGGCGTGGCCGAGTGCCCCGACACAGCGGCCTGTGTCAGGGCCTGCCGCCCCAGCAGACAGCCGGCGCGCATAAGTTACTACTGTCCGGAGGCGGCAGTAACTTTTCGAATAAAGGTAGGGAGGGGTCTAGATAGGGCTGGGGGGGGGGGGGGGGGGGGGGTTAGGTAGGGGAAGGGAGGGGAAGGTGCGGGGGGGATGGAAAGAAAGTTCTCTCCGAGGCCCCTCCGATTTCGGAGCGGCCTCGGAGGGAACGGGCAGCGCGCGCAAGTTGCACAAATGTGCACTCCCCCTTGCGCGCGCCGACCCTGGATTTTATAAGATACGCGCGGCTACGTGCGTATCTTATAAAATCCAGCTTACTTTTGTTTGGTGCACGAACAAAAGTACACGCGCGTGTAGATTATAAAATCTACCCCTTAGTTTTTGGGTACTTGCCAGGTTCTTGTGGCCTGGATTGGCCACTGTTGGAAACAGGATGCTGGGCTTGATGGACCCTTGGTCTGACCCAGTATGGCATGTTCTTATGTTCTTAATGGTAAGTGGGGTGGGGACACTACTATGAAATTTAAAAATGTCAACTGCACCTTAAAATCGAGGCATACTTAAGGAATCTAAAACATTACTAGTCTTGTGTTTCTATCAACTTTGGAGAGCATAAATAATGAATTTATTATTATTATTATTATATATTTTTTTTTATATACCGACATTCATCTCAATTGAGATATCACACCGGTTTACATTCAGGTACTGTAGGTATTTCTCTATCCCCAGAGGGCTTACAATCTTTTGTTTAAAAGTGGTGAAATTAAAACCTCGTGAATAAAATAATTATAAAAGCCATATAACTGAAATAATTGTAAAGCATATAAAAAAAAAGGTAGGGGTTTATTCATAAATTAATCTTTTCGAAAGTGATGAAATTAAGATTTTGTTGATAAAATACATGAATATAATTATAAATGAAAAAATAAATAAATAATATGTAAAAAATAACATGTCGAGTCGCTTTTCGCCCTGTGCCTTGCTTCGGGAGGAGGGGAGAGAGGACTGGGGCTGCCCTGGAGACCGGCACCCATGGACGCGGCCAGGGCAGGTGAGCGGGGGCTGGGGGATGGGATTAGTCGCGATCTGAAGAGTGGCTTTCCCGGTGCGTTGGATTTTAGGTTTTCTTTTGCTTAAAGTTGGGATCCACTTCCTGGTACCTGTCATTTCAAATGTCATTTGAAATGACAGGTACCAGCGCACCCAGGATACTGTATAGGCGTTGTATAGCGCCTATACAGTAAAATGGATTGCGCTTCATGGACGCGCGTTGGACGCGGCTTGCATTTGCCTGCCATTTAAATACAGTATCAAGCGGTATGTGATCCGAACTGTGCGTGCGGCAAACGCGGGTGCGCCCGGCACTAACGCACCTCTTTCTACCGCACCTTACTGTATCGGCCCGCAAGTTAGCAAGGGGAATTCTTTCTCCGCTGCTCTGCCTCCACCACCATACCAGGGGTACCCGCTCCTCGGGGGCCCCGCTCTCTCTCTTCTTGATTTCAGATTGTTAGGACGGAATCCGGTACTCGCTCCACAAGGGCCCATGTTCCTAAATCCCTTCTCAACTCTCTTCTATATCAGAAGTTATTATATATCTTTATCTGGTACATTACTATTAGATTGCAGATAGGAACCGGTACTCACTCCATGAGGGCCTATGTTCCTAAAACCCGCCAAATACTCTCTTCTATTCCAGAAGCCAAATCCTACACAGATAATGTGAGTTCTCATTTCAGACTGCATATAGGAACCAGCACTCGCCTACGGCTCCTGTTCCTGAATATACTGAAGACTCTGTTGCATAGAAGCCATTACAGATATCTACAATTGTGAGTGTATCATCTACTACTGGTTATGTATCCAGCATACCCTGTCTACTCACCACCTATAGTCTCTCTCTACAGCTCAGCAACCCAGAGACTGCAATTCCAGTATCGAAAGAACTTCAGCCCTGCCGGGCACATCAGCTCACTACTGCCACCTCTGGTGGTTCTACTTCCTGTCTAATAAAGAACTATCTGTGTCTGTCTCCATACTCCAGCCTAGCCGGTGGTCCCTCTCAGGATAACCTCCTGAGGGCGCTGTCATCTGCCATCGGCCCAGGGATTCACAATTCATCTCAGTGTCATCCCTTACACTACTAGAGCGGTATTTTACAACTGCCACTCTGTGGGAAGCCAATCCACCACAGATTATTAACTCCGCCTACGGAGTATTACAATTGTTACCTCTTCCCCTTGGCAGGGGGATTCATAACAGATTGCTAACCCTCTGGCGGACTTATAGCAGATTGCCACTCTTAGTAGCAGGGATTGATAACAGATTGTTAACTCCTCCCTCTCCAGGAGGAGATCCATAACAGACTGCTACTCCTCCCTCTACTGGAGGAGCTCGATAACAGATTGCTAACTCCGAGCAGCAGAATTACAAGCGATTGCCAACTCCTCCCCTCTGGAGGGGCAGATCTACATCAGATTGCTAACTCCTCCCCTCTGGGGAGCAGATCGCCAACAATAAGGGAACCGTTTCCATTTTTTAGCTTATTTCATAGAATATTGGCAGGATGAGGTCAGCATAGGATCCTATAAGGGGTGATGTCAACAAATCTGTTGATCTCAGTCTCCATCTGCTGGCAGGGGGGCATAACTCCATTGGTCTGAAGCTTAGTCTAGGCTGGTGTTGCACAGAAAGAAGTGGCTGCTCCTGGTTGTACTGGTTGGGTGCATGTACATTAGGGAAAACATATTTCTATTCAAATTTTGTACCAGTTATTCTTGTGAATCAACATTTAGAATCAGTTATTTGCTTTTGCAACACATATTGTTGCTTATTTATTTAATTAAAATGTTATATTCCGCATCTGCTATCAAATGAAGAGAAGCCAGTGTCCACCCTTACTATAAGTTCATCATCTTCTAATTGGTTATCTTGAAAGGAAATATTTGCCATCAAACATTTACACAGAAACATAGAAACATAGAAATGATGGCAGAAGAAGACCAAACGGCCCATCCAGTCTGCCCAGCAAGCTTCACACTTTTTTTTTTCTCATACTTATACTTATCTGTTACTCTTGGCTCTTAGTATCCTTTTGGTTCTATTTCCCTTCCACCCCCACCATTAATGTAGAGAGCAGTGATGGAGCTGCATCTAAGTGAAATATCAAGCTTGATTAGTTAGGGGTAGTAACCGCCGCAATAAGCAAGCTGCACCCATGCTTGTTTACCCAGACTATGTAATTTAGCCCTTGTTGGTTGTTCTTCATTCCCGCTGCCGTTGAAGCAGAGAGTTATGCTGGATATGCTTGAAGTATCAGTTTTTCTCCCCTACCGTTGAAGCAGAGAGCTATGCTGGATATGCATTGAAAGTGAAGTATCAGGCACATTTGGTTTGGGGTAGTAACCGCCGTAACAAGCAAGCTATTCCCGCTTTTTTTTGTGAGTGCAAATCCTTTTTTCCACATTTCCTCTTGCTGTTGAAGCTTAGAGCAATGTTGGAGTCGCAGTAACTGTGTGTATGTTTATTGAATAAGGGTATAATCTCCAGGTAGTAGCCGTCATTCCCACGAGCCACCCACTTTTCATTCACATTCTCTAGACCAGAGCTTTCCAAACTTTTCATGTTGGTGACACACTTTTTAGACAAACATAATTTCGTGACACAGTAATTCAGTCTACCAGCAAACCAGAAGTTAAAGGTTAAACGAACAAAATGTATTTCAACAATTTATGTATGTTTCCTTAAACATATACATAAATAAAATGTTTCACAACACAACCTATCTCATAATAAATATTTGCAGGCTTCCACTTCCTCCATGCTGATCTCCTACATTGTGAGATCCACATAGAGAAAGTGCTACTCTTGCACATTCCCAAAGATTGCATGTGCCAATCACTAAAAAGTGGCTCTTTAGCCAAGCTTTTCCAGGACCATGATCATCATTTTTTCCCCTCCAACCAGCAAGAACATATCTTCTTCACAAACCCCCATTTTCCATACCACTACCTACTTCGGTATCTAATCTCTTGCTGCAGGACACTTGAGACTTTCTCACTTATACGTTATAATTTTTATGCTCAATAAGACCTGTCAACTTAATTGTTAAGTCTTTTTTTTTTTTTTTTCTCCTTTATCTTTTGGTCATCAATGTTACAACGTTATTGTTAAATTTTGAACTTATGTACACTGTTCCAAGTTTCATAACCTTGTTCTATGTAATGCCTTTTGGCAATTTTCATGTTCTGTTTCAATGTAAACCGATGTGATCTTTATTTCATATAGGAACACCGGTATATAAAAATCTAAAAATAAATAAATAAAATAAATAAAAAGTAATTTATTTTTTTTACCTTTGCTGTCTGATCTTAGTTTTCTAATCGGTTGGTCACAGGCTTTTTTTTCCACCTTTCCTTTCTTGTTTTTTTGCCAATTTCTTTTACAGGGTCTTTTTTTCTATTTCTTTTCTCTCCATCTGTCTTCCCTCAAACACACAATCAGGTTCTCATTCTCACAAGCTATCTCACACATTCTCACACACACAGGCTCTCACTCACATGCAATCTCACACATCCACAGCTCTCACTCTCACATGCCTCTCTCTCATACATACATACATACATACTGTCTCTCTCGTGCACATGCTGTCTCACTCTTACACACACAGGCTCTCTCACTCCTACATGCTCTCTTGCTCAAGCACAGGCTCTCACTGGCACATGCTGTCCCTCTGCACGGGTTGCCGAAGGATGGGCTCTTCAGAGGCCCTGATCTTCCCTGGCCGTGACATGGGATCTGCAGCGGCCCTGCTATTGGGTTTCCTCCTCTTCTCGGGCTGCCGCGACGTGGGATCCGCAGCGGCCCTGCTATCTGGTTTCCTCCTCTTCTCGGGCCGTCGCAACGTGGGATCCGCAACGGCCCATTAATGCTGCTCTTCTTCTGTACGCAGCCCACGCGGCTCCGGCAACGTTTTTCTTCCAGGGCTGCACAGGCAGGAAGGAGGAGGAGTGAACGTGACCCTTTTCTTCGGGCCGTGGTGATGTAAGCTCCACCACTGCCCGCCGATCTTCCTGCTATAGTTCCCTGCTTCCGCCGGCCCTGTGGACCGGGCGACACACCTCCACACTACAGGCGACACACTAATGTGTCCCGACACACACTTTGGAAAGCTCTGCTCTAGACTTTATGGATCCACAGTCTTTATCCCATGCCCCTTTGAAGTCCTTCACAGTTCTGGTCTTCACCACATCCTCCGGAAGGGCATTCCAGGCATCCACCACCCTCTTCGTGAAGAAATACTTCCTGACATTGGTTCTGAGTCTTCCTCCCTGGAGCTTCAAATTGTGACCCCTGGTTCTGCTGATTTTTTTCCTATGGAAAAGGTTTGTCGTTGTCTTTGGATCATTAAAACCTTTCAAGTATCTGAAAGTCTGTATCATATCACCTCTGCTCCTCCATTCATTCGTCAATTTTTTCCTTTTAATAGAGAGTGTATTCCATCAAAATTCAATGTATGCAACTTTAAATGTGTCACTCGGTCTGTTTGGTTTTTTTTAACACAAACTGAAAGTCAGCAGATGGGTCCCAGCACAACATCCAAGACCGACTTAGACTCCTCCTTCCAGCTCTTTCAGCTGCAATCCATATTTCATCTTCACTTTTCCATCGGTCACACAACAACCACTCATCATGCGTTCCCTCTTCCAAACATTCATCATACCCGGAGAGATAATTCCTTTCCCTTCATTATGTGACTGTGACACCCCTGTCTGGTGCTCACAGTGGCCTGGAGCTTAGGACAGACGAAACATTCAGCTATTTCCCAGACAGGACCTCAGCGTTGGGCGAAGGAGCCCTACAATGTCCTTCCCACGACTGCACCTACCTGTTGTGTGCGTTGGGTTTTCAGCGACACCCACCCAACTCTTGGGTTCCCTCAGAGGTAGAAGGGAAAGGCTGGGGCAGAAAAGTTTACAAATGGACTACTGGGGCAGCATCGCACTCAGGGCGGACAGCACTGCTGGTTCCTCTTTCCCACAGCGGCGAAGCTAAGTTACAGCTGGGTCATTTCAAACGAGAAATGCCACCACAGCTAAGGGTTTCCCTAGAGGTAAGGCAGCATGAAGCAGAGATACTGCTCCTACATATAATTCAAGCAAAATAATGCATTCAGTAACATTACACATGCAGACTTGCATACTCTAAAAAGGACAAGCCCACAATTTCTCATGGCAGAATAAACATTTATTCTTCTGCATTCACCGAAAGGTAACAGAAATCTATTCTAACAATTGCTGTACACACAGAGGGAGGGCCGATGCAATAAATCTCTGCGGGAATCAGGCGCTCAGTGTGGAGCGCCCGCTTTCCTCACGCGCGCCCGGCCACCTCTCCTGGGCGCGCAAGTGAATATTTAAATGAGGGGTGGGGTTGCCAAGGAGGCGCTAGGGACAAACGTGCACCCCCAGCACCTCCTCGGCAGCAGGCGCCCAGGAGAAGTGGTTGCCAGCGGGTTAGGGAATACGGACGCTCAGTTTTACGAGCGTCCATTTTCCCAACCTGAGCGCACCGTATGGCTTCGGCCCCAGAGTTAGTATAACAACAACAAATATTTACATAAAAATGGTGTCCCAAAGGAAAATGTAGAAAAGTTGGGGTTTTCCCCCATTATTTAATCCCATTACTTTTTATCTGTTCAATCAAATCAAAGGTGAGTCCCTTAAGTCCCCAGTGAAATTCTGATCAGAACTATTTTCAGGTCTGGCTCCCAGGCAGATGAATCCTATGCTGTTTCCATCAGCCGGCATCCAGACGCTTGAACGATCTGAAATCAACCCGACTTTCGGTGGGGAAATACACCCTACATTGCTTCTACTAAAATAAATAAAAGTACTCTCTATTCTGAAATATAATCAAGGCAGTTCTTCCCAGAAACACAGTTTGAATGATTTAAAAAAAAATGTATGCAACTACACTTATATTCTTGCACTAGCCTAAGCTAATCAAACGAGACAAATGTTTTTTTAATGGTCATATTGCTAAATTTCTTTCTATCAAACCAGCAGCAGTCAAGGCAATTTCACTCGAGACTCAAAGGTCACTACCCAAAAAAAATCTTTCAATATTTATTACCAGCCCACAGGTTTGATCTCTCTGTAGCCTGGCATGAAATAAGGAGCTCATCTCTTTTTTTAACAGAGGCTGCTATTGGTTAATTGAGCTTAATTACTGCTCATTCCCTGGCCTCTTATTGGCTATCAGGGATAAATTGGTAATAAGTCATGTAATTTAAGGGCTGCAAGCATCACCTCACTATTCCTTTATTCTGAAAGAAATGTTTAGCCTTCAGCTAAAGGTCACATTTCTAGTTCTAATTTGTGAACCCCTTATTCCGTATTTGATGAGGGTCTGGGTCCTGCAGGCGTGACCGAGGTGAGGGATTCTGCTGGCGTGCAGGGATCTGTAATCGTCCAGCCGGTTCTGTTTTCCCTTTCAGGAGGTGTATCGGGGTTTCAGAGCCCGCTGCCTTATTTGTAGGGTTGGCTTTTCACAGCGGGTCCTTGCTGTCAGTGCAGCTTTAGCACGGCAGGTATTCTGCATGGGTTGTGAGTGACCGTATCGAGGGTCTTGTGTTTCTTCCCAAAGTATCTGGCACTGTAGGGAGTTTGTGTCACTAGTTACTGAGGCGACAACAGGCTCTGAATGTTTGCAGTAAGGGGAAAATATCCTCATTCAGTCCAGCCGACCATTTCAGAGACTACCTTCAACCAATGCAGTATGGTTTGCTTTCAATTTATAAACTTAGGTAATTTTTTTTTTTTTTCCAGTCAATCCCCAAAAATCAGAGATGGCACATTCATGAGACACTGTGCCAGGATTTCTGAAAGATACAGCATTAATATTTTGTGTGTGTGTGTATATATATATACATATGATACAAAGTTTAAATATCCAAAAGTATTATGTACAATTGTATTTTTACATGATTGCTCTGGAATGGGGAGAGTGGTGAGGTTATAATGAATGTTGAGTTTAATTATCAAAATCCCAGGGTAGAAGAGAGCCCCTGGGCCTCAAAGTTAATTGTGAGGAGAAGGCTAAATTGTTCACCTAACCTGGTGGTTTATACCCCTGTCCTGGAGGATCCCCGGACAGTCAGATCTTTGGGATATCTGCAATGAATATTCATGAGATATATTTGCCTGCAATAAAGGCAGTGCATGAAGAATCCATCTCAAAACATATTCTTTCAGACTCATTTGAGAACGAGCCCACGGGCGCCCAAGCACGCACGTTCCACCGCGCAGGTGGAGATAACGCTGGAATTTTAAATCATGCGCGCACTTGCACACGTAGGATTTAAAACATCCCCAGCGCGTGTAAGCATGCTCCTAATTTTAAGCGGCTACTCAAGGAAACATATTTGGAATATTTTCCACAGGACTTTGCCGGCTTTAACGCACGCAGGTAAGTGGATTTTAAAACACGCTCGGGCAGGGGACATTCCCAGTTGGTCCACCAGTTTGCCCAGTAAATCTCTGTCATCCAGACCCCTTCTGGCTCTTCATCCTGCCCGCCCTCCAGTTGACCCAGACCCCTGTAAGCCTTAAAATGTCAAATCTGCAGACTCGATGCTTATCAGGGGCAGCAGTAAAGTTTAGCAGTTGACAAGCCCACGTGCTCTGCGGCCTCCGGTTTTAAAATACGGAGTTAATCGCGTAACTGTTGGCCCCAGCCGGAACCCCAATTCCCTTAATTTTTTTTGCTCATGCACAGGCACATATATGCGCGTAAATCGAGGATTTTAAAATCCGGATTGCTCGCACACAGCCCACATAGTCCCATATAAGTGGGCATTTCAGCACGAGCAACGCTTTTAAAAGCGACCCTATTGTGATTATCGTGAAAACCGGAGTCCTCCAGGACAGGCTTGGGAACCACTGACCTGAGTAGCTTACGCTTTTGCACCAGCCCTGTCCATAGTGCAAGGCCCTTCACAAAATGCTTGTGCCAGCGTGCACAGACTGGAAATGAGTAAGTGGTACTGCTTGCATTAAACCTCTTGATTTACATAAGGGGTCTGTGGCATGAAAGCAGCAGGATATCATCTCCTTTTTATCTTCAGGGGTCCACGTAACTGTATCTCATCCTCTTGATGCTTCATTAGGTTCTGTGATGCTAGTAATTGCATTGTAGCAAAGAGAACCTCCCTCTGGAGTTCATAAGGTGTAATATTCACAGATAACGTGTATAGATTGGCCTGGAAATTCCTCTGAATCAGACCAGTGGCACCCAATATGACTGGGACTATTTCTGTATCTTTCTGCTACATTTTCTTGCTCTCAGATTGCATCTCTTGGTACTTCTTTCACACCAGTGTGTGTTTTTAGGTGGCTTGTGAGGTTTTGTTTCTTAACAAATCTTTTGCCACACAGAGAACATAAATACGGTCTCTCACCCGTGTGTATTTTTTGGTGGCAAGTGAGGTACTTCTTTTTAATGAATCGTTTGCCACACACAGAACATACATAAGGCCTCTCACTGGTGTGTATTTTTAGGTGTTCTCGGAGGTTTGCCACCTTAAAGAAGCTTTTACCACACACAGTGCATGTAAATGGCTTGATGCCTGTGTGGATTACTTGATGGTTAGTGAGGAGACTTTTGTGAATGAAGCTTTTATTACACTGATCACATGGAAAAGGTCTCTCTCCTGTGTGGATTTTATGGTGAGATATTAGCGCATCCTTGCGACTGAAGCTTTTGTCACATTCATAACATGAATATGGTCGTTCCCCAGTGTGTATATTTTGGTGTTTGGTGAGGTGGTTTTTCTGACAAAAACTTTTCCCACACTCAGAGCATGTAAATGGTTTGTCCCCTGTGTGGATTTTCTGGTGCTGCAAGAGCTGTGTCTTCCTAATGAAGCATCTTCCACATTTATTGCATGGGAATGGTCTCTCCCCTGTGTGGGTTCTCATGTGTCTTGTGAGAGCACATTTTTGAATGAAGTTTTTATTACATTCATTACATGGAAATGGTCTCTCACCAGTGTGTATGTTCTGATGTTTCTTGAGTGATTTCTTCTGACAGAAGCTTTTACCACATTCAGTACATGTAAACGGTTTCCTACCTGTGTGGATTTCCTGGTGTTGTGTGAGGTTTACCTTCCTAATGAATGTTTTTCCACATTCAGCACATGAGAATGGTCTCTCTCCTGTGTGGATTATCATGTGTCTTCTGAGGGCACCCTTCTGAATGAAGCTTTTATTACATTCACTACATGAAAATGGTCTTTCTCGAGGGTAATGTCTCTCTTTGGTGTGTACAATGTGGTGTCTTGTGAGGTTTGACTTCTGAAAAAAGCTTTTCCCACACTCAGTACATGTAAAAGGTTTGTTGCTTGTATGGATTTTCTGATGGTGAGAGAGATCTGCCTTTCTAAAGAAACATTTTCCACATTTAGTACATGAGAATGGTCTCTCACCTGTGTGAATTTTCTGATGAGATATTAGCACATACTTGCTAATGAATGTTTTCTCACATTCAGAACATGAAAATGGTCTCTCACCAGTGTGTAGATTTTGGTGCCTTGCTAGCTTTGCCTTCTGAAAGAAGCTTTTCCCACACTCAGTACATGTAAACGGTTTGTCACTTGTGTGGATTTTCTCATGTTGTGAGAGGTATGTTTTTCTCATGAAACATTTTCCACATTTAGTACATGAGAATGGTCTCTCTCCAGTGTGGATTATCTGGTGAGATATTAGCATATACTTATTAATGAAGCTTTTCTCACATTGAGAACATGAAAATGGTCTCTCCTTAGTGTGTATTTTTTTATGTTGTCTTAGTGCATTCTTGTGTATAAAAATTTTGCTGCATTCAGGGCATGGATAGGTTGTATCTCCTGTGTGCGTTCTTAGGTGCACTTTTAGATTTTTCTTCCAACTGAAACTTTTTCCACATTCAGGGCATAGAAATGGTGTTTTGACTGTGTGGGATTTCTGGTGCAATATTAAATGTGATTTCTTACCAAAGCTTTTTCCACAGGAGTCACACAGAAAGGATTTCTCCCCTTTCCCCTCCCTCTGGTGAAGGTCAGAAGAAGTCATGTGATCACGTTTATTACTCTGGAAGGGTCTCTCTGCACTCAAGAGTCTCTGATGCTCAGGGATGACTGAGACCTCCCTCTCACATGCAGCGATTCCAGCTGGTGAGTCTCCTGCAGGGTCTCTCAGCTTCTTCTTTGACTCCTGCTGACTATTCCTGTTGTTTCTCCTCTCAGGCCCCTGGGAAACATTCTCATATGCATTCCTTGAATCTCTTGCAATCAGTCCCAGTTCTATAGAACATTCTTCTTGAGTCTCCTCTGTCTTTATATCCTGTGTGATCTCATCATTTGCTGGTGATAAAAGAAGGCATTAATCATGCATTAATAATCATGGAAATATTTCTGGAATTGTTACACATTGATACGGACGTACATCTCTGAACACATGAGATAAGAGTTGAGGACCTACATATGTATGCCCTAGAGTCAGGGGGAATATGATAGAGAATAAGGAAACCTTTTTGCATGGGACAGAAGTGAATTGATGGAATTAGGGGTCATGAAGAAAATAGGAAAATTAGGTTCTTACCTTTGCTAATTTTCGTTCCCGTAGTACCATGGATCAGTCCAGACAGCTGGGTTATGCCTCCCCTCCAGCAGATGGAGTCAGAGAGAAAACTGAAAGCACCCCCTAGATATACTGGTGTGCCACCTGCGATCCCTCAGTATATGTGATATCAAAGCAGAAATAAGAAATGAATCACCTTCAACTGTACCCCCAATAGAATGGCAAAGGATTGTGATCAATAGCATGACCTAAAGGCTCAAATCAAGTAGAAACCTCCTTGAGAACAGGTAAAACCAGAAATAACAAACAGGACACCACAGAGTGAACAATAAAACACGAGGAACGGAGACACTGCACCTCGAAACTGTGGTATCTATTACAATACAATACAATACAAACTGTAATGGAAGAAAACACAGAAAAGGAACACGAGCGGACTCCCAGAATTACTAAGGGCGGGCGTCTGGACTGATCCATGGTACTACGGGAACGAAAATTAGCAAAGGTAAGAACCTAATTTTCCTTTCCCTGTACGTACCAGGATCAGTCCAGACAGCTGGGATGTACCCAAGCCGCCTTAACTGGGGTGGGACCCTGAGAGTCCCGCTCGAATCACACTGCTCCCAAAGGACTCCGCAGGAGGACCACGAACATCCAGGCGATAATGCCTGGCAAAAGTATGCCAAGATTTCCATGTGGCCGCCCTGCATATCTCTTGGCAAGAGACCAAATGATTCTCTGCCCATGAAGTCGCTTGAGAACGTAGAGAATGAGCCTTAAGCCCAGCAGGAATAGGCTTCCCACATCCAACGTACGTGGCCACAATAGCACCCTTTAACCAGCGTGCGATCGTAGCTTTGGAAGCCTGAAGACCCTTCTTGGGTCCATTCCACAACACGAAAAGGTGATCTGACTTCCTAAAGTCATTGGTAACCTCCAAATAGCGTAAAAGAATCCGCCGGACATCCAGACGCCTCAAGTCCCTACCTTGAGAAGACTGCAGGTCCTCTTCCGAGAAGGAAGGTAATTCCACCGTTTGGTTGACATGAAACGCGGAGACCACCTTAGGTAGGAAGGAAGGAACAGTTCGTAGAGAAACCCCCGACGCCGAAATGCGCAAAAAAACGGTTCCCTGCAAGAAAGAGCCTGAAGCTCCGACACCCGACGAGCTGAGGAAATGGCCACAAGGAAGACAGCCTTGAGAGTCAGATCCTTCAAGGAAGCCGCCTTAATAGGTTCAAACGGAGCCGCACACAAGCCACGGAGTACTAAGTTCAAGTTCCAAGACGGACAGGGAAGCCGGACGGGAGGACGCAAGTTCCTAACTCCTCGCAAAAACCGCGCCACATCCGGATGACTCGCAAGGGAAGAGCCTTCTACCTTACCTCGCAAGCAGCCCAAGGCCGCCACCTGAACTCGAAGCGAATTATACGCTAGCCCCTTCTTCAATCCGTCCTGTAAGAACATAAGGATATCCGCCACAGACGAACGTCTGGCCGAAGCACCCGTCGTGTCACACCAATCATGGAAAACCTTCCAAACCCTCGCGTAGGCGAGCGTAGTGGACGACCGACGGGCCCGAAGGAGAGTAGACACCACCGCGTCCGAATAACCTCTTTTCTTCAACTGCTTCCTTTCATAAGCCAAGCCGCCAGACAAAAACGATCCGCCAGATCGAAAAATACTGGACCCTGACGAAGAAGATTGGGAAGATGACCGAGACGTAGTGGGCCGTCCACTGCCAGATTGACCAGATCCGCGAACCACGGACGCCGCGGCCATTCCGGAGCCACGAGGATCACTGGGCCGCGATGGTACTCTATGCGTCTTAGCACTTTCCCTACGAGGGGCCACGGAGGGAACACATACAGAAGAATGTGACGAGGCCACGGGAGTGCTAGCGCGTCCACTCCTTCTGACGCGTGCTCTCTCCTCCGACTGAAGAAGCGAGCCGCCTTTGCATTTTGCCGAGTCGCCATGAGGTCCAAGCGCGGAGTCCCCCAACGCCGCTCGATGAGAGCCATCGCCTCCAACGAGATCTCCCATTCTCCTGGATCCAGGTGCTGCCGGCTGAGGTAATCCGCTTGAACGTTGTCCACGCCGGCAATGTGGGTGGCTGCGAGACGCTCTATGTGCCTTTCCGCCCAAGACATCAATAGCGCGGCCTCGGTCGCTACCGCCAGGCTTTTTGTGCCTCCTTGTCGATTTATGTACGCCACTGTTGTCGCATTGTCCGACAGAACTCTTACAGCTCGTCCGCGTACCAGGGGAAGGAGACACCGCAAGGCCAGGCGGACCGCTCTGGTCTCCAATCGGTTGATGGACCAAGTCGCTTGGAGCGCTGACCAGGTGCCCTGGACCGCACGGGACTGGCAGACCGCTCCCCAGCCCGACAGGCTGGCATCCGTTGTCACCACCAACCAAGGCGGGGGTTCGAGGTCCACCCCCTGCAGGAGATTGGCTGGATTCAGCCACCAAGAGAGACTGGAGCGAGCCGGCTCCAGTAAAGGCAATTCTATCCCGTACTCCTCCGAGCGGGGATCCCAGCGAGATAGAAGTGCTCTTTGTAATGGACGCATATGCGCAAAAGCCCATTGTACCATTTCCATAGTAGATACCATATGACCAATGACTTGTAAATAATCCCAGACCGTGGGCATCTCGAGCTCCAACAGGCGCCGTACCTGAGTCATGAGATTGACCCTGCGTTGCTGCGTAAGAAAAACCTTGCCCACCAAGGTGTCGAACCGAGCTCCCAGGAACTCCAGCTGTTGGGTCGGTTCGAGTCTGCTCTTCGGGAAGTTGACTACCCAACCCAACTCCTGCAGCTGGTGCACCACTAAGGAGACCGCCCGATTGCAGGCCGCCTGCGACTTTGCTCGAATGAGCCAATCGTCGAGATAGGGATGCACGAGGACGCCCTGACGGCGGAGGGAGGCCGCTACCACCACGAGAACTTTGGTGAACACCCTCGGCGCGGTGGCCAACCCGAAGGGGAGGGCGCAAAACTGGTAGTGGTCCCCCATCACCGTGAACCTCAAGTACCGTTGATGCCGTTCTCTTATTCCGATGTGAAGATAGGCCTCTGTCAGGTCCAAAGAAGCCAAGAATTCTCCCTTGTGGACGGCCGCAATAACAGACCGGAGGGTCTCCATCCGGAAGCGGGGCACACGCAACGCCTTGTTTACTCCTTTGAGATCCAGAATGGGTCGGAAGGTGCCCTCCTTCTTGGGAACCAGGAAGTATATGGAGTACCGACCCGTCCGCAGCTGGTCCCGCGGAACAGGAACCACCGCCCCCAAAGCCTGTAGATGGGCGACCGTTTGGGCGATAGCTACCTGCTTTTCTACCGGCCCGCATGGCGATACCAGGAAGAGATCCCGGGGGGGACGTACAAAATCCAACTCGTAGCCGTACCGGACCACGTCGAGGACCCATTGATCCGAAGTGATCTTGACCCACTCCTCCCAAAATCGGGACAGCCGACCCCCAATAACGGGAACGGAGGAGTGGGCCCGCGCACCTTCATTGTGCGGGCTTAATGGCAGGAAAGCCTGTGGAAGCGCCCCCGCGTAGAGGCCTCCTGCCGCGAAAGGAAGAAGAAGACCAGGCCTGGGATCTTGTCGCCTGCTGCCGCTGGGGAAGGGAACCCCCTCTTCCCCCACGGAAACGCCGTTGCCCCCGAAAGCGAGCCCTAGCATTCCCAAACGACCGAGGTTGCCGAGGCTTATCCTCCGGCAACTTGTAAACCTTGTTGTCACCCAGGTCCTTAATAAGCTGGTCCAGCTCCTCGCCAAATAGCAACTTGCCCTTAAAGGGGAAGGAACCTAACCTCGCCTTGGAGTTGGCGTCCGCCGACCAACGACGGAGCCACAGCAACCTCCTGGCTGAGACCGCCGAGGACATAATGCGAGCCGATGTGCGTAACAAGTCATACAGGGCATCCGCAGTATAAGCGACCGCCGCCTCAACACAATTCGCCTGCTCAGCCTCTCCCGGAGGGAGCTCCTGCATGGTCAGCAGCTGCTGAACCCAGCGTAGGTTGGCCCTCTGTACAAGGCTGCTGCAAGCCGCCGCTCGGACCCCCAGAGCCGCCACGTCAAAAATACGCTTTAATAAAACCTCAAGCTTGCGGTCTTGGAGGTCCTTCAACGCTATACCCCCCGTCACGGGGATAGTTGTATGCTTTACCACAGCCGTGACAGCCGAATCTACCGCGGGTGTCTTCAAGAGCTCCAAAGACTCCTTGGGTAAGGGATATAGCCTTTCCATGGCCCGATTCACCCGCAGGGACGCCTCTGGGAGGTCCCATTCCTTGGAAACGATCTGTAAGACCTTGTGGTGAAAGGGAAAGGTCTGCGGGGGAGCTCTAATCCCTGCCATTGCAATATCCCCTGTAGACGTGTCCGCCTCCTGCGGCGGATTCGTTAACTCTAGCTCCTGCAACACATGAAGAATAAGGAAGCTCAATTCCTCCTTTCCAAACAACCGTAGCACCTGGGGGTCATCCCCTTCTACGGCCCCCTGAGTATCCGCCGTCAAAGAGTCCGAAGCCCCCGGGGACTCCGGCACGGCTCCTGAGTCCTCCGGGTCCGCAGCTCCCCCCCCCCGCGGACGGGGACCTTGGCCCCCGGAGGAACCCGCGCCCGGCTGGGTCCCCCGGGGCAAGGCAGTGGTCCTGGGGACCTTCGGGGGAGTGGGCACCTCTGCCTCCCAGCCGGATTCTGCCTGCAAAAAGGCTTTGTGCATAAGAAGCACAAAATCAGACGAAAAGGGGACCACCCTCTTCCGATCTTTCTTCGGGGCATCTGTAGATAGGGGGGCTCGAGGGATCCCCGAATCGGGCTGGGAGCTCGCGCTCTGGGCACCAGGAGAGGGAGGAGGGGAGATTTCCTCCTCCTCCGACGCTGACGATTCAGTCTGCCTCGTGGCCAAGATGGCCGCCGCACTCCTCCCCGAGGGAGGAGGGGCCGGAGAAATGCTGCCTGCAGCGCTGCGATGCCGGGACGCAGAGGGGAGAGGAGACCTGCTGCGGGCAGCGCTCGGCCCCCGAGAGGATCCCTCGCCCCCGGGAAAACATCGGGGACAGAGACCCTCTCGGGAGAGTCGCGCCCCCGCCCCCCCACAGGACACGCAGAGAGACGACCGCGGCATCAGAGCAGCGAACGGAGCTGCTACACAGAAAGGGCGCCAAAAGCAAGGTGAGGGGAGCCTCACAGAAACAGCGCGCCGGGTGAACTAGCCACCCCCTCCGGGTCCAAGAACACGCTGGCAGGCCGGGGTTAGGAGAAAAAAAGATATAAATATATATAAATAAAAGTAGTTCACTGCCTGTCCCCAACAGGACTTAAGTGACTGAGTTAGTCCACTTCAAAACTTTTTTTTTTTTTTTTGAAAACCCCCTTCAGGGCTGAATCCCCTGGAATTGGGGGGAGGGTGACCGGCCCACCGGTAAGCTCTCCCCCAGGTTCAAGGACACTGTACTCCGGGAAATTAAGGAGGACACTGCCCTCCTGCCTGCCCGCAATGAGCTCCAACCGCGCTGCGCCAGACACTAACACAGACAAACAAACGATAGGAGGGAAGAAACCAATTGATCTTTGTCCCTTTTTTTTTTTTTAAATGTTTCCCAGTACCAATAAACTGACCAGGCCAGGACCGCAGGTTATGCCTCTCGTTCTGCTGGAGTCAGAGAATATACTGAGGGATCGCAGGTGGCACACCAGTATATCTAGGGGGTGCTTTCAGTTTTCTCTCTGACTCCATCTGCTGGAGGGGAGGCACAACCCAGCAATCTGGACTGATCCTGGTACGTACAGGGAACAGGAAATATTTTTTTCACAGTAAAGGGATGAGGATACCTGCCTGGCATGCCCTGCCGAAGGACGGATTGGAGACAGAAATGAATAATTATAAAGAAAATGGGATGAGCGCAGAGGATCCCTAGAGACAGAGGATGCCAACGAAGCACTGGATAACCTGCACGGAGTGGGCACTTCAGCCCAAAACAGTAGGGGAGTTACTGGTTTACGTTTCCAAGAAAGCATTCAGGTAACCTGAATAGAGGCATGGATACCGTCCAAACAGCTGTGGTACAACAGCTTCCAGCTTCCGAGATGCCTGGGGAAGCTCGCCTAGAGGGACCAGGGACAAAACCCAAACTTGAGTGATTATGAGAAGCCAGATTTTTGTTAACCACAGAAGCTCAAAGCTTGCTGGCTGTGGGGATTGTTACAACATTTGGTAAGAAGGCAGGGAAGGGAGTCAGGTTGTAAGCTTAGGTTTTGGTTCTGTAAGAAGAAATGTTGAAGGTGGCAAGGCCTCAAGTAGTCCACAAGTGGAGGTACTGGAGGCAATAACTGTAACAGACTTTGAGCATTCTTGGGACGGATATATGAATGGCAGTGGTAGGAACAGTGTTTAGAGCATAGCTAAAGGATTCGGAAGAGAGGTGAGCTGGTGTTGGGTTGCAAAGGAACTTTTTTTGTCGTGTGTCTTCCAAAACTGGATTGTAGGACCTTGTCCAGGTCACCCTTAAAGGAGCTGTGTCTGTGTCAGTTGAACCAAACAAGATGGACGCTACTGAATTATATGGGACAAAGAACTTCTATTGTTTAATAAACAGCACATTGTTTGAAGCTAGCTAACATAAGCAAGGCAAACTTGTTGAACCTGCTTGATGGACATTGTATCCTTCTAAGTAGAACATTCTGATCAACAACCTGTGTCTACCAGAACATCTACCATCATGGGGACCTGTCCACCAGCAGCATATCTGCTAGCATGGGAACCTGTCTACCAGCAGCACATCTGCTATCATGGGAATCTGTCTACCAGCAAGTCTACCATCACGGGAACCTGCTGCTAAGGAAATATCAACTTCTAAAGCCCACCAATGGTATTCCCATGGACTCTGGTGGTGCAAATCAATGCTCAACTTTGGCAGATCATGGGCATTCAGCTGAGGACCCAAAGGGAGCCATGACAGTCTAAGACAAAGAAACTAGAAAGATGAAAAAAATCTAAGAAGGATTGGGTTTTTCTGCTGGACCTCTCTCAGGGGGTCATTTATCAAAATGCGATAAGGCATTTTCGCATGCGTTAAGGGCTTATTGCATGCGAAAAGCCCCGTTAACGCATGTGATAGGCCCTTACCGCATGTGAAAACGTGTTTAATGCATGCGATAGCACCATATCGTATGGTGCGATGCAAATTCAGAAAATAGGAGGGAGTTAGGGGCGGAGAGTGGGCTGGGTTAGCCTGTCTGCAAAGAGCTATCGCACAGCCGTAACGCCGGGGTTTAGGTAAGAGTGTAGGGGGTTAGGGGCCACTTTGACATTTTACATGACACCTACGAACAGAACAGAGGTCTCATGAAGATTTGATGGCCTTCGGAGTGAGGAAACTCACTCCAAGATGAGATTTGGGCAAGGTTCTCTCAACCTAGCTTGATGGACTCTCTACCTGGGTAACATCAAGTTAGGAGGAGAGAACCTTGCCCAAATCTCATCTTGGAGTGAGTTTCCTCACTCCGAAGGCCATCAAATCTTCACAAGAGACCACTGTTCTGTTCGTAGGTGTCACGTAAAATGTCAAAGTGGCCCCTAACCCCCTATACTCTTACCTAAACCCCACCTCGAGTTACTAGGTGGGCCTACCATAGGGATACAAATACCTACCTATGGGAATGACATTATGGCCAGTCTCTCTGTCTCACTCAACAATGGTCCCCCAGTGGTTGAATGCAGGAAATACAACAGGTCTGGCACTTATCACAGAATCTGAAAATGGTATCACAATTTGCACTAACTTAGCTCTTCACACAGGTAATTAGCGCAAATTGCAATAAATGCTATATTAGCATAAAACACACCCCTTTTGCTATCATATGCGGTACTTACTGCATTTTGATAAATCCAGGCCTCAATCCCTTGTCCAAGCTCTCTGCCAAGCCGTCTGGCACACTCCAGGTGGTCCTCCTCTAAATACAAGTGTTGCAAGCCAAATACCATCCGAAAGGTCCTATTTATATGTTTCTGACTGCTGTCTGTAACCTTTCTCTCTCTGAAAGCTGTCTTCCATTCCAAGACTGATGAGGGATGTTTACCAACAATGTAAGCCATGGGTGGATAGGGTGCCAAGGAACCTTAAAGCCGGGACTGCTGATGAAAAATTGCAAAATACTACGCACCTTCCTGATCAAGTTCACGTAAGACTTTAGCCAGTTTATTCCTTATATGCTGGGTATTTAGTGTGAGTAGTGTGGGCTAGAACTGATTTTGGCACCAGTGAAATAGGTATTTCTGATTCCAGAACGATTTATAGATGTTGCCAAACAAACTTTTTGTTAACTGTGTGGCCAGGTAATTTGTGTTTCAAATTGACTCATTTGGTCATAATTTGAGGCAATAGGGTATGAGTAGTTAGTAATTAGTACTCTGTTTATTCTTATAGAAGATTTTTAGGAATAGAGTGGCTCCCAGTTAAAAGAGTGGTGATCCATTTAGAGAAGTTTTCCGAATCCCCTGATGAAACCATGGGTGAAACAGGAGTCTCTTGTCGGGAACTGAAGTATATTTTGAGGAAATTCGTAGAAGAGGAGTGAAGAAATACAAGGATTATACCACCAGGATGTGGAGGATATGGTTGTAACAAAATAATAATATGGTATTTGTGGGAGAGTTTACATATATTTTGCACTATTATATAAAATATATTTTGAGATAAAAATTGTGAAAAACGTTTTTTGAATATAGTATGAATGTGATGGATGAGTGAATTAATATGTGTATTGTATTTTGATAAACATGTGTGTATCTTTTAAATGTTTTGATATAAAAGTTCAACAAGGGACTAAACCAAGCTATGACAACCACCCGGTTTTGATTTTTCAGGATTTTTCACAGGAGGTCTCATTACGCCACAGGACTTTAGCCCCATATTGCACGCAACGTTTTCAAAGAGGAATTCGGGCTGTCCTCGTCTACCCAGCCAAGATGCGGGTTCAGTCGGACCAGGGGGTGCGGTGGTTTACTGAGGTGTCTGCCATACAACAGTATATACAAGCCCTGCCAGTCCAGGCTGATACCACCACTTGAAGGATTGCTGCGACAGGCGTGTGCCTGGTAAGAAGTTTCAGCACATGCAGAGGCCTAGCGGACGAGTTTCTTTGTTTTACAGGGAGACGGTTCCCTTGATTTTTCTACCTGTTCCATGTCAGCTGGGTTTTGGCTATCGGAGCGCCTCACTTCCCAACCCCCTCCCCGGACTTTCTGGCCAGCGGCCTATACCGCTGAAGGGCTGGCAGCTTTTTGGACTATTTTTCTTTGCTGAGTGGGGGGGGGGGGGGGAACATTAACACTGGACTATGTTTGAAGGCGAGCCACAGAGCCCGAAGTCAGCAGTAGCTCTTGGGACTCCCTCACTTGTCCGGGAGACACCTTTTGTTGGGTGGTATTGCATGTCATATTCATGGTCTTTACTGTATTCTTGCCATGTTGCTGTTATGTTTCTGTCGTTTGAATTTTATACACAATGGTTGTTGTATTTGTTTGAATGCTGTTGAGGGGCCGGGTGGGGGCTGAGCATTGGGTTGGCGTGCTCTCTACCTACCATCCTTAGATGGTGGGTATGGGGGGGTTAGTTAGGAAGGTTCAGGGAAACTGGGTTAGGGGAGGTTGGAGGGGGGGAAGGGCATGGGGTGGGAGACCATTCATAGGTTTCACGGGGGAACCTACGGATTATTTCTCTCGTTACTCTCTATTTACTTTTGAGGGGGACGCTATGCTGGGAGGCGTCTGCCCTCACCAACTTGGCTTAATCTTTTGTTGTATTAAATACACAGTTATGGAGCCGACCTAAGCGCAAACAATTTTCGATATGTCTCTTGGAATGTAGGGGGCATTAATTCTCCCATTAAACGGACTAAGATCCTGCAATCCTTAAATCGGCAAAAGGCGGATGTAGCCTTCCTACAGGAGACACATCTCTCAGATTTAGAACATGAGAAATTGAAACAGAGGTGGGTGGGTTCGGTATATTATGCCTCGGCCACCAATAGATCGGCTGGCGTAGCTATTTTGGTTCGGCACTCTTTTCCTTTACAAATATCCAAGGAAATTAAGGATCCTAATGGTAGATATATGGTGCTTTTGGGGACAGTACATCAAACCCCTGTTATTCTTTGCAATGTGTATGCCCCTAATGTGTATCGTGCCTCCTTTTTCACTGAGATTTGTGCTCTTCTTCTTCCACATATTGATGATTTGATTATAGTGGGCGGGGACTTCAACGCTGTACGGGACCCACTGTTAGATAGATCTACTACGGCTCACAATCAAGGCCCGTCAAGCAGGGGGATAACTCTCTTTGAAACTTCCCTACACCTCACTGATGTCTGGCACTTATTACACCCACAGGAGAAGGAATTTACTCATGTTTCTAGAGCTCATGCCACACATTCCCACTTGGACTACCTTTTTTTTTTTTGTATTTAAAGATTTTATTGTCAGTCAGTGCAAAACGGTGATACATAACATTAGCATATAAAAAACATAAATATGTAAGTCAGAACAAGAAATGTACCTTGGTAGTAACCATCCACCTCAAGGTGAAACAATACATTCATAGCCAAAAGTGACCGAATTTTCATTTATACATTCACCCCAGCCCCGTCAACCCAGCCCCCACCCCCCCATACACTGGTAATATGTAACCATCAGGGAAGAATTGTTTGCAAGAATCTCACCTGGGAGAGGGAACGAAGTGAGACCACCAAAGAGTAAGGGGGAAAGGCAAGGTGCAGATGAGAAGACAATGACAACGCAAACAGAAATAGCAGGACGCACTCAAGCGTCCAGAGTGAAGGGCTCTAGTGGAAAGGTTTATATCGGGGGACAGCCCAACATGGATAGGTAATCAAAGTATTTAGTAAGGCTTTAATAGTCCAGAGCAAGACCAACAGTAGTGGCGACAATCATTTATGGGTATAAGTTTTGGAGCTCAAGCCACTTGGTATAACAGCCCCACATCCTTTCAAACGCTGCCAACCGGTCTCTGTGCACCGCAGTGAGTCTACTAAGTTGGTAGTATGTGTGAAGTCTGTATTGAATTTTAGCCAAGCTGGGGACATTGGCCTCTTTCCAGTGGAAGGCTATCTCAGTACGTGCTGCAATAAAAACTTGCAACAAGAATTTTTGTGTGTCTTTATTGTGATCGGGTAAGGGTAGGCCTAGAAGTGCGTGCCGTGGTTCAGCTCTCACCGGTGCCATGACCATCGCCGAGAGCCAACCCATAACCTCCCGCCATACTAACGCCACCTTGGGGCAATCCCACCAAATATGGTAGTAGGTACCGAGGTGACCGCAACCCCGCCAACATTGGTTAGATATTGCTGGCTTAAACTTATGAAGACGCTCTGGTGTATAATGCCATCGGTAAATTAATTTATAACAGTTTTCCTGTAAACTGGCCGATACTGAGCATTTGTGAGCCAGAGAATAAATAGAATCCCACTCCTTTTTGAGATCTTTAACGACTGTTGACTCTGGGGGTCCCCTTGGCCATTGGGCATGTCAGCATTGCTCTGTATGTGCACAAGCGATTACTGGTAAAGATTGGGAGGATGCCTGAGGTTATGTACATTCATCGTACCAACATACTGATTGTTCATCAACAAGCGTTGTTTATCTCATAGTATGTCCTTGCAACCTGTATTATGTTGGTCGCATGAAGCGGATGATTCGGACCAGGTTAATAGAGCATCGCAGTTGCATCAGTACTGAAAAAGTTACAGCTCCGATGGTAGCACATTGTAAAGACCTGCATCACACATTTGACAATCTACGAAGGAGGGTTTTAGAGCAAATTCTTCAGAATCCACGTGGGGGGATCCCAATAAAATTCTAAATTGCAAGGAGCAACAGTAGATTTTCAGATTTAAAAAAAGCAGCCCCTACAGGATTGAATGCTAACATTGAGTGGTATTCCCTGTGTTAAAAAGTCGCACAAAGGGGAGGTACTTAGTGACGTATGTAGGGGAGTATTTGCCATAAGGAGATTGATTAGAAGGAAGAGAACGCCAATCCGCCATATTGTGAGTGAGTAATCCGGCCAGGGTTGTTTGAGAGGAGGTCGTTCAAAAATGTCCATCTAAATGATTTAAAATTAGATTAAAGTGATGTAGTTAATTCATGTGGTGTTTTGGGAGACCTGGGTACAGCGGTGCTCACAGCCAGTACTAAGAAAATTAGAAGACTATTCTACTAACAATAAATGTGGAGATAATCGACCGTCGGAAAAAAACAGTAGTCGCAATGGTACGATTGGCTCAGTTGAATTAAGCTAAGTAGTTCATGGCTGGACTTTTAAATGTTGCATATAAAAAATTAGTTGAAAAAAAAATATTGTTGCATATAATATCCAGCAATTAGTGACTTATGATTATATATAAGGCAGAGTCTTAAAGCGTCATGCTATATCGATGAAGCCTATTATGATGGTCACTTACTCCTAAGTTAAAAATTGTTTTGGCTTATCATCAGCGTCATTAAATGTTGTAAGTGGGGATGCATGTTGGAGAATGTGTAAGGTAGCAGTTAGTACCAACTATCCATTATAAAAATCGTTGGCACTCTCTGGTTTATATTTAGGAGATAAGAGAGAGACATTTAAATACCTCTGAAGTTTCCATGCACAGGAGGTGAGCTTTTTCCAGTGGGAAAAGAGGCCATGGGATGAGGGTGAAAAGGGGAAGACTCAGGCGTAATCTTAGGAAATATTTCCTTACAGAGTGGATGCATGGAATTGACTCCCAGGGGAGGTGATGGAGACAAAAGCAGAGCCTGAATTCAGGAAAACACGGGATGTCTAAGGAAGTGATGGGAATTAAAATGCTTAATTAATTGGGTGGCTGGGCAGACATTCATGGGCCATACAATCTTTTTCTGGTGTCATATTTCTATGTTTCTACCTGCTGCAGTCTGGAGAAAAGTCACAAAATGACCTTCGGTAAATCAGCCCCTGGATCTGCTAAACATGCAGATAATGTGATCCTTACCCAGGAAGATCAGGGTCTGATAATTCTCCTTCATCACCTCCAGGTAAAGCTCCTTCTGCCCTTCATCTAAATACCCCCACTCCTCCTGGGAGAAATAGACAGCGATGTCCTCAAACGTCACCGGCACCTGAAACACAAACCAGAAACACTCAGAGACACGTGGAGGGGCTCAGCGGGCATTAGATCTCAGCTGGATTTATTCTCCTGACATTTTATCATGCAACAGAGGACGCCAGGACCCATCTCCCCCAGGAACTGCCAGATTTGCTCCCCTGTGAGAGGCCCCAGATTTCGTTTCCTCTATTGGACAACAAGCTCTGAAAAGAGACAGAGGCATCAAATATCACTGCCTACATAACTCAGTGTCCAATATCAGCAGAGCTGGAACAGAGCATTACCCCAGAACATCAGGAACATCTGGCTCTGTTCCAGCAGGAAAACTCACTGTGCCAACTCCTCACTTGCACTAGTTCAGCATTTAATGGCTAGATTTTTTTTTATTGGATTGCAATGCTCATTCACCTTTCCAACCCTGAGCGGAAGGTGAGTTAGAGGCAGGGTGGTAAGCTCTCTGGGGCAGGTATTTCCCTGCCCCAGAGAGCTTATCATTTGTAGGGTGAATTTTCACAAGGATTTACAGCCAGGTTTCTGTGCATAAATTGGCCTTTGATAATTACCCTGGGGGGGGGGGGGGGGTAACGTGCAAGCAGAACCTCTGATTAAATATTTACTTCATCCCTCTCTGCTCTGTTCTTTCTGGGTTAGGGTTCACTTTTAAACTTTACGCAGACGATCTTCAGTTTTTCTTCCCTATTAACTTCATCTGTTGACCAAAGCTTTCAGGAAGTTGCCTGCCTGCCTGTTCAAAACCAAGGAATGGGTGAGGGGAAAACAGTCTCCCCCTTTCCGTTAAGAAGCCCCGAGATCCTGATCTTATCCCGCACGCCCCCCGGGAGGAATCCCCTGCCCAATCAAGGTCCCGTAACCTGGGGGTGCTGGCTGGCTCCTCATTCTCCATGCAGGCCCACGGTCCGTCAGTGGTACAATCCCGTCTTTTACGGTCCCTGCGATCTCCGGGCGGTGACGCGGTCTCTGGTTTTGGCCCCTTCTGGATTACACTAATGTCCTGCTGCTAGGTTTCCCAACATCCTGTCTTCAAGCTTTCTGACTAATCCAGAATCCGGCAGCTGGAGTGATCGCTGGATGCGCGAACCCATTTCTCCCATGCTAGCTGACCTGCAGTGGCTTCTTATTACCTGGCGACTGAAGTTTAAGCCTTTATCTTTGGTTTGGAAGGCCATCCATGGAACTGCTCCAGCATGTATTATGGCATTAACTCGCTCATATCATCCTAGCAGTAGTTTAAGAACATAAGATGATAAGAACATGCCATACTGGGTCAGACCAAGGGTCCATCAAGCCCAGCATCCTGCTTCCAACAGTGGCCAATCCAGGCCATAAGAACCTGGCAAGTACCCAAAAACTAAGTCTATTCCATGTTACCATTGCTAATGGCAGTGGCTATTCTCTAAGTGAACTTAATAGCAGGTAATGGACTTCTCCTCCAAGAACTTATCCAATCCTTTTTTAAACACAGCTATACTAACTGCACTAACCACATCCTCTGGCAACAAATTCCAGAGTTTAATTGTGCGTTGAGTGAAAAATAACTTTCTCTGATTAGTTTTAAATGTGCCACATGCTAACTTCATGGAGTGCCCCCTAGTCTTTCTACTATCCGAAAGAGTAAATAACAGATTCACATCTACCCGTTCTAGACCTCTCATGATTTTAAACATCTCTATCATGTCCCCCCTCAGCCGTCTCTTCTCCAAGCTGAAAAGTCCTAACCTCTTTAGTCTTTCCTCATAGGGGAGCTGTTCCATACCCTTTATCATTTTGGTCGCCCTTCTCTGTACCTTCTCCATCGCAACTATATCTCTTTTGAGATGCGGCAACCAGAATTGTACACAGTATTCAAGGTGCGGTCTCACCATGGAGCGATACAGAGGCATTATGACATTTTCCATTTTATTAACCATTCCCTTCCTAATAATTCCCAACATTCTGTTTGCTTTTTTGACTGCTGCAGCACACTGAGCCGACGATTTCAATGTGTTATCCACTATGACACCTAGATCTCTTTCTTGGGTGGTAGCACCTAATATGGAACCCAACATTGTGTAACTATAGCATGGGTTATCCACTCAACGTCTGCTGGAAATTCTTTCACTAACACAAGTGCGCCTGGTGACTTCTCGTAGCCGGATCTTTAGCATCGCTGGGCCATTTCTATGGAACAAACTACCTAACACAATTTTCACAACTCTCCGCTTCAAATTTTATAATGTGTACCCACCTTCCAGCAACATATCAATCAATGTTACCAGCAATTTATCTATGCTTGTCACCTCACCGCATAGCCCCCCCTTGACTTTGATATCTCAAAAATTAAATCAATGTCTGCCAACACCTACTCACAACCTGTACATAAGTTAAAGAAGAAAAGGTACTTAAAGAGCATGAATATTTATGCACATAATATAATGAAGAATATTGCATTGTAGAGTACGTCCTTCCCTTCCTAATTAATTTTGCATCCCCTCAGTAGCTCCCGTTTATTGTTTCTCCCTCCCCCAGTTTCATAATCAGTTACACTGTAAAGCCGTTGTGCTGCATTTCTTGTTTGATGTTAACCGATGTGATGTTTTTAATGAATGTCGGTATATAAAAAATGTTAAATAAATAAAAATAACTAAATAAACCTGAGTTCATGAGATCAGAGAAGGATTGGCTCCCTTTCAGTAAATTGCTAAAAACTCACTTCTTTAAGCAGGCATTCCCAGACAGAACAGGACCCAGTGGGCTCCTTCCACAATTTTCATGGTTGCGTTCTCTACTTTTCTGATATGTTAAGTTTTATGTACTGAGTGGTGTTTTTTGTTTTTACATTATTGCTGTACTCTGTACTCGCCATTGCTGTACTCGCGCGTGAATACCTAATAGGGCCCTCAACATGCATGTTGAGGGCCCTATTAGGTATTCACGCGCGATTCAGTAAGTAAAATGTGCAGCCAAGCCTCACATTTTACTTTCAGAAATTAGCGCCTACCCAAAGGTCGGCGCTAATTTCTTCGAGCACCGGGAAAGTGCACAGAAAAGCAGTAAAAACTGCTTTTCTGTGCACCCTCTGATTTAATATCATGGCGATATTAAGTCGGAGGTCCTGAAGGGTAAAAAAAGTAAAAAAAAAGAAAAAAAAAATTTGAAGTCAGCCGGCAGCTGTCAGGTTGAAAACCGGACGCTCAATTTTGCCGGCGTCCGGTTTCCGAGCCCGTGGCTGTCAGCGGGCTCTAGAACCGACGCCGGCAAAATTGAGCGTCGGCTGTCAAACCTGCTGACAGCCGCCGCTCCGGGCCAAAAGGAGGCGCTAGGGACGCGCTAGTGTCCCTAGCGCCTCCTTTTGCCCATTTCTACTGCCGGTTAACTCTCTAAAAAGTTGCTACCAGCAACAATGGAGAGAGAGAGAGAGAAGCCCTCAAGGCATCAGCTCCCACAGGCCCTGCAGTCTTCCAGCAGGAGAGGTCAGGAAGGCTCAGCTGCTTTCCTTCTCCCAGCAGCCCCAGCAGAGGACTCCGGAGGACACCATGAGCCATCCAGCCCCGGCTCCCACAGGCCCCCCACATGTGGCTACTGCTTTAGCAGTAAAGGACCAGAAGGCCCATCTGCCTACTTCTCCTAGAAGCTCCACCAGAGGACATTGTAAGCTGTCTAGGCTTCAGCTTCCCACAGGCCTGGCTCTTTGGCTATGGCTAGCTTTATTTACATGCCATCCCCTATCTCGGGGGGGACGGGGGGGACTCACAACCGTGCGTAATGCTACACAAAAATACAGCATACTAAAGATGAATAAACACTGGGGGCTAGAACCCTAAAAAAAAGGTACAATAAGCCTCAGGATAATACAAACAATAAGATAAAATCACATCACTTTTCTAGCAGCAGAGGACCGGAAAGCTCATTTGCATACTTCTCCCAGAAGCCCCGGCAAAGGACTCCAGAGGCCACTGCAAGCCGTCCAGGCATCAGCTCCCAAGGGCCCTGCACTCTCCTAACAGAAGGGGACCAGAGGGCTCATCTGCTTATTTCTCCCAGAAGCTCCAGTAGAGGCCACTGCAAGCCGTCCAGGATTCAGCTCCCAAGGGCCCTGCACTCTCCTGACAGAAGGGGACCAGAGGGCTCATCTGCTTATTTCTCCCAGAAGCTCCAGTAGAGGACACTGCAAGCCGTCCAGGCTTCAAGCTCCCGCAGGACCAGAACACGTGCAACCTCATCATCTCTTACTGTACATTTACAACCACGGGGTTGATTTCAAAGCAAGAGTCAATAAGGCATGTAAGCCAGCTACTTGTAAAGAGATTGAATGTAGTATTTTGAGGATCACTTACAGACAAATATAAAATAAAACGATAAGATTAAAAGTGCCTTAGATTAGTTTAACTGCCCCACTCCTTTAGAAATCTGAAGTCGCTACCAACGCTACCAAAATGAAGATGCCGTGGGTAGTCCAGCAGCAGGAGCAGCAAGGCGGCCATAACCAGTCTTTTGCACCGAGTGCCACACGTTGGCGAGAGGTTGCATGTGTGCAGTTTAAGGGCAAAGAGCTCCCAGCCCTCAGAGAGCAGAGTCTGATTTCTGGAGGACCCAAGGCAGACAGAGAGGTTTAATGAAGAAAACCAGCAGGGACCTGGCAGAGCTGTCCCACCTGAGCTGCCCTGAAGGATAAAAGTCACCTGGGAAATCATATGCAGACACCCATCCCTTCTCTCTCTCTCTCACACACACACACACACACATGCCCTGCGGCTGATCCCCTCTCATCATCCCACCAGCCCTTGCTCAGTGCCTCCAAAACGATCTCCTTGGCTCTGTCTGCTCCAGGCCCAGCCCTCTCCCTTCATGTTCCCTGCCCGCTATCTGTGAGGAGAGGGACTGGGTCAGGCCTAGGGGGAAGGCAGCGATATCTTCAGTCTGCCTGCTGCCCTACCTACAGGCCTCGTGTGCCCATTAGCAAATCCAGGACTGGATGTTTCTTCTGCTGCATCAGAGCCTGAAAGGCACTGCCTGGCATTGCATCCCCTACCTGCTGAGCAGAAAGCCCTGCAGCCATTCTCCTGCCCCTTCTCCAGAGCAGGATTTCCAGCCCCGGCTCCCTCCCTGCACGGTCCCTGGGGTGGGGGATGGGATCAGTCCCAGGCTGCATCCCCTGCCCCCCTCCTACCTGCTGAGCAGAAAGCCCTGCAGCCATTCTCCTGCCCCTTCTCCAGAGCAGGATTTCCAGCCCCAGCTCCCTCCCTGGGGTGGGGGATGGGATCAGTCCCAGGCTGCATCCCCTGCCCCCCTCCTACCTGCTGAGCAGAAAGCCCTGCAGCCATTCTCCTGCCCCTTCTCCAGAGCAGGATTTCCAGCCCCAGCTCCCTCCCTGGGGTGGGGGATGGGATCAGTCCCAGGCTGCATCCCTGCCCCCCTCCTACCTGCTGAGCAGAAAGCCCTGCAGCCATTCTCCTGCCCCTTCTCCAGAGCAGGATTTCCAGCCCCGGCTCCCTCCCTGCACGGTCCCTGGGGTGGGGGATGGGATCAGTCCCAGGCTGCATCCCCTGCCCCCCTCCTACCTGCTGAGCAGAAAGCCCTGCAGCCATTCTCCTGCCCCTTCTCCAGAGCAGGATTTCCAGCCCTGGCTCCCTCCCTGCACGGTCCCTGGGGTGGGGGATGGGATCAGTCCCAGGCTGCATCCCCTGCCCCCCTCCTACCTGCTGAGCAGAAAGCCCTGCAGCCATTCTCCTGCCCCTTCTCCAGAGCAGGATTTCCAGCCCCGGCTCCCTCCCTGCACGGTCCCTGGGGTGGGGGATGGGATCAGTCCCAGGCTGCATCCCCTGCCCCCCTCCTACCTGCTGAGCAGAAAGCCCTGCAGCCATTCTCCTGCCCCTTCTCCAGAGCAGGATTTCCAGCCCCGGCTCCCTCCCTGCACGGTCCCTGGGAATGGGTGCAGCTTTGTGCTTTACTGGGTGTCAGCGATCGGTTTCTCTCCTGATTGTTTAAGTGAAAGGAGGAGGGAGGGAGTCTAGGACAGAGCATAGAGATGGGAATCAAGAGGGAAGGAGCAGGAGGGATCCTGGGGTTGAGCGGCCTCTGACTGCTGCCCTCTGCCTCCCCCGCCCAGCACTGACAGCAGGAGCTGATGATGCACACATTCATATTTTTATTATTTTGATGATTTAAGTGCACCTTGTACTTAAGCACAAGATGTTATATTTGTTAAAAAAAAAATTCCACATTTGCCATCAAGCTGATAAGCCTCGGGCATACACTGGGTCCTATCCTGGGTCGCTGCAGGCCGAGCCCCTCCGTACTGGTCTGGGGATTGCATCTTTCACAGCAGCGCCCGATGCTTAGCTCGGTGCCCCTGGGTCTGTGCCAGGAAGCTGCGCTGCAGGGGCAGAGTCCCTTTCAGGGGGCCAGGGGGCCCGCCTGGGCGATCAGAAGGGGCCAGCAGTACAGCTCTGGGTCCTAGCCTGGGTCGCTGCAGGCCGAGCCCCTCCGTACTGGTCTGGAGAGCGCATCTTTCACAGCAGCGCCCGGTGCTTAGCTCGGTGCCCGTGAGACTGTGCCGGGAAGCTGCGCTGCAGGGGCAGAGTCCCCTTCCCGTGGGGTCCCCACGCAGGATCTTCCTTTCTTTATTCCGCTGACTTTGCAGCAGTGAGAAAATGCGCTCTATATTTGCATTGTGAGAGGGGAGAGCCGGGAAGAAATGCATGATCTCCAGGAGCTCTGAGCAACATTCAGTGCTTTTTATTTTTCAGTCCTGCCAGTGTTTTCCAGGGCTTTTAGGGCACAGCTGACAGAATGTGGTGCAAGTGTAAGCTGCCACTGCTGTCTTTCTAAAATCAGCAGGATTTCTCAAGGGGTAGGTTTGGATGTGCCTTCCTTCCCGGTCCCTCCACCCTCCATGCCCTCATGCAACTCCTAAAGAAAGCCACAGGATTCACTCCAGTTGAGTCCAACCATCTCTTGCATTTTCTAGCACACTGATGACAGCAGACAAAGGTTCCAGTTCCAAGACGGTTGTTTCTTAGTGTCCAGTCAGATGAATCCAGAACAAGTGGGTTATGCACCTCTACTGGCAGATGGAGACGGAGCAAACTGACGTCACAGTATATACACCCCTTTAGTGACATCAGCCTGTCAGCGTCACGGCAGGGGTGATTTATTTATTTATTTATTGAGTTTTATATACCGCCATTCGGTAGAGCCATCATAACGGTTTACAGATTATGTATTTATCTTAGCAGTTGTGTAACAGTAAAACAATGCGAACATTTTCAGACATAAAACAAATCAAGTCCAGAAAGCATTAATAGGTTGAATGGGGAGGGTAAGGAGATTCAGGGTGGAGAGCAGGTGGCAAGAGGTTTGTAGATGCGAGTTCAGTTGAGAGTTGGGATGATCAGATGTTTGAGGGTCAGTGTAGACTTTGCGGAACATTAATGTTTTTAGATCTTTTTTGAAAGTTTTTAGGTCGTGTTGGGTTCTCAGGACTTTAGGTAGGGTGTTCCAAAGATTAGGTGAGGCAATTGAAAAGGCTCTCTCTCTTGTGGTTGTCAGAAGTGCATCTTTGAGAGGGGGGATGTTTAGGTAGCCTGAGTTATTAGAGCGTAGGTTTCTTGAAGTATTTTGAGGAATCATGTTTAGGGTGTTTAGACCTTGAAGATCATTGTTTAGAATTTTGTGAATGATGGTCATTGATTTGTAGGCAATACATGCAGTAATAGGTAGCCAGTGAAGTGAGGTCAATATGGGTGTTATGTGTTCACTTCTTTTTGTTCCTGTTAGGACTCTGGCAGCTGAGTTCTGCAGTATTTGGAGTGGTTTGAGGGATGATGAAGGTATTCCAATTAGTAAGGAGTTGCAATAGTCGAAGGTGGAGAAGATAAGTAGTTGTAGGACAGTTCTGAAGTCGTAAGGGTTGAGAAATGGCTTCATATGTCTTAGGGTTAGGAGTCTTATAGTGATGTCATAATGCCTCTGTATCGCTCCATGGTGAGACCCCACCTTGAATATTGTGTACAATTCTGGTTGCTGCATCTCAAAAAAGATATAATTGCAATGGAGAAGGTACAGAGAAGAGCAACCAAAATGATAAAGGGGATGGAACAGCTCCCCTATGAAGAAAGACTAAAGAAGTTAGGACTTTTCAGCTTGGAGAAGAGACGGCTGAGGGGGGATATGATAGAGGTGTTTAAAATCATGAGAGGTCTAGAACGGGTAGATGTGAATTAGTTATTTACTCTTTCAGATAATAGAAAGACTAGGGGGCACTCCATGAAGTTAGCATGGGGCACATTTAAAACTAATCGGAGAAAGTTCTTCTTCACTCAACACACAATTAAACTCTGGAATTTGTTGTCAGAGAACATGGTTAGTTCAGTTAGTATAGCTGTGTTTAAAAAAGGATTGGATAAGTTCTTGGAGGATACATCCATTACCTGCTATTAATTAAGTTGACTTAGAAAATAGCCACTGCTATTACTATCAACGGTAACATGGGATAGACTTAGTTTTTGGGTACCTGCCAGGTTCTTATGGCCTGGATTGGCCACTGTTGGAAACAGGATGCTGGGCTTGATGGACCTTGGTCTGACCCAGTATGGCATGTTCTTATGTCTCCTGCAGATGGTGGATGTTCATCTCCCTACTGGGCATTGCTTCATTTTGAAAAAGGAGAATTAAGGATATTACATTTGCCCCACTCTCCTGCGGTGATTTCAAAAGGTCCCTCCCAAAGCTGATAATTCCTGTAGTGATTTCTGTGGTCCCTCAGATGAGTGTTTTGGTCTGGTAGCTGGTTTTTCAGTTGGCATGGACTTAGCTGCTTAAGTGGCTGAAAGGCAGCAGGTGCAGGAGGCTGAGCATGGTGAGGATGGCATATGCCCTCTCCCACTCCCGCCCCTGCAGCCACTGCCCCAAAGACCTTTTCCAATGGTGGTAGTGGCGGCAGAATTGAGAAAAGATGGGATCCTTGTACACCCATATTTGGATGACTGGCTGATTCGAGCCAAGTTACTGGAAGCCAGCTGCAGAGAGACCTGAAAGGTGATCTTTTGTTGCAGGAGCCTGGCAACAGCAGTCTTCAGCCTGCTCAGTCGTTGGAATACCTCAGGGTTCAGTTCGACACAAAGCAGGGCAAGGTTTTCCTGCTGTAAACATGCATTCAGAAGTTGAAGACACAGCTCCCTCTGTTATTGAACACTCTTGCCAGACTGTATGGTCCTACCTGCTGTTGTGTCCGTCGGTTCCCAACGCCCTCTCTCCGCCCTCCTTACCTCTTTGGTGACTCCCTCTTCGACCGCGGGAAGATTGGCTGCCGCGGCGTCCTTCTGCTGAAGTCCTCCAGCGTCCCTGGACCGGCTAGACGCTGCAACCCACCATGTTTCCTGGAGGCCTAGGGATGCGCGCGTAGTGCGGCCCCGACTGAAGTACTGGCGATGGCGCGAACCTCAGGGGCGTCCCCTGAGATGATGTCACCCACGATGGATATATAAGTCTTAGCAAGGGTTTGGGTTTCTCTACCTAAGCTACTCTGCCTCCTCGGACTTACCAGGGGTACCCGCTCCTCGGGGGCCTCGCTCTCTTCTTTGTTTTTCAGGTGACAGTCTGGAACCGGTACTCGCTCCTTGAGGGCCCTCGTTCCCAGACTTGCTCCGTATTCTCTTCTGCCTGGAAGTCATCACTACCAACTACATCAGTGAGTTACCATCTCTCTCTCAGAGCTTTCCCTGGAACCAGGAACTCGAGGGCCTATACATTCCAGCTCCTGGGCTTCTATGAGACATTGTGTGAGTGTTACCATCAGGTTCGGTACATGAACTCTGCATACCCTGCCTACTCACTATATTTCAGTTTCTCTACAGCTCAGCCTTCAGGGATCGCTGTTCCAGTATCTGAGGGACTACAGCCCAGCCGGGCATTCCAGCTCACTACTGCCACCTCTGGTGGTTCAGTATACTGTCTAATAAAAGAACTAGTGTGAGCCTGTCTCCTAACTCTGAGCCTGACCGGTGGTCCCTCTCGGGATCTTCCCTCGGGGGCGTGGTCATCTGCCACTGGTCCAAGGATCCACCCACAACTCCCCTAAATAACTACAGATTGCTAACTTCCTAGCAGACTGCTAACTCCTAACAGACTGCTAACTCCTAACACCTGCAAGTACTTGGCTTAATGGCGGAGACTCTGGAAGTGGTCCTGTGGGCGAGGATGCATTTGTGTCCTCTTCAGCGCTCCCTGCTGCCTCGGTGGAACCTGCAGTCTCAGGATTATTCAATTCGGCTCCTCCTGCTGATGGAAGTCTCCTCCCAACTGAGTGGTAGCTGCAGGTGGATCATCTAAGGAAGGAAGTTCACCTAGCACCACCAGACTGGTTAGTACTGACAACAGATGCGAGCTTCCTTGGTTAGGGAGTTCACTGTCAGGAGCTGATGGTGCAAGGGTGCTGGAATACAGAAGAGTCTCTCTGGAACATCAATCGACTGGAAGCCAGGGTGGTCCAGTTGCCATGTGTGCAGTTCAGCAACAGGTTGCAGGGTCGAGCGGTCCAGATAATGTCGGACAATGCAATGACTGTGGCTTACATCAATTGGCAGGGAGGAACCAAGAGTCAGCAAGTGTCGCAGGAAATAGATTAACTTATGGAATGGGCAGAAATGCATCTCCAGATGATCTCAGCCTCACACATAGCAGGAAAAGACAATGTAAGAGCAGACTTTCTCAGCAGGGAGAGTCTAGAACCAGGAGAATGGGCTTTGTCAGATGCGGCATTTCAGATGATTCTGGATCACTAGGGTCCCCCATTCCTAGACCTCCTGGCGATTTCTCACAATGCAAAAGTTCTGCAATTCTTCAGTTGCAGGCAAGATCCGAAGTCATTGGGAATCGATTCCCTAATGCAGGATTGATCGCAAGACAATTTGCTGTACACCTTCCCTCCATAGCCCATGTTGGGCAGATTGATCCAAAGGATCGAGTGCCACAGAGGGATGGTGCTCTTGGTTGCTCCAGATTGGCACAGGAGGCCATGGTATGTGGATTTGCAGCAGCTCCTGGGGGACTCACCCCTTCGACTTCCGGCACATAGGAACCTGCTATGTCAGGGTCCAGTTTTTCATAAAGATCCAACTTGGTTTTGCTTTACAGTATGGCCCTTGAGAGGGCTCAATTGCTGAAATGTGGATACTCGCTGGCAGTAATTTCTAGAGATGTGAATCGTGTGATCGATCGTCTTAACGATCGATTTCGGCTGGAGGGGGGGAGGGAATCGGATCGTCGCGGTTTTGTTTTTGTAAATATCGTGTAAATCGGGGGAGGGCGGGAAAACCGGCACACTAAAACATCCCTAAAACCCACCCCGACCCTTTAAAATAAATCCCCCACCCTCCCGAACCCCCCCAAAATGTCTTAAATTACCTGGGATCCAGTGGGGGGGTCCCGTTGTGATCTTCCACTCTCGGGCCACGGGTGCGTTGATAGAAATGGCGCCAGCGCTACCTTTGCCCTGTCATATCAACGTGTTGCCGTACGGCCGGCGCCATTTTGCAAAATGGCGCCGGCCGTACGGCAACACGATTCGAGTGCAGGAGGTCGTTCCCGCACCCCTGCTGGACTTTTGGCAAGTCTTGTGGGGGTCAGGAGGCCCCCCCAAGCTGGCCAAAAGTCCCTGGGGGTCCAGCGGGGGTCCGGGAGCGATCTCCTACGCTCGTGACGTCGGGGGACAGGAACCAAAATGGCGCCGGCGCCATTTCTATCAACGCACCCGTGGTCCGAGAGTGGAAGATCACACCGGGACCCCCCACACTGGACCCCAGGTAATTTAAGACATTTTGGGGGGGTTCGGGAGGGTGGGGGATTTATTTTAAAGGGTCGGGGTGGGTTTTAGGGTTGTTTTATTGTGCCGGTTTTCCCGCCCTCCCCCTTCCCCTTCCCCCGATTTACGATTTTTGACGATAAATCGGGGGAATTCCTATTAAATATCGCCTCTAACGATTTTTGACGATTTAAAATATATCGGACGATATTTTAAATCGTCGAAAAACGATTCACATCCCTAGTAATTTCCATTTCCTTAGAGCTAGAAAGTTCTCCACTTCCTTGGCCTATGTGCAAGTTTGGCAAGTGTTGGAGGCCTGGTGTGAGGATCGAGGTTCTCTTCCTGATTCGGCCATGATTCCGCTCATTTGGGAATTTTTGTAGGATGGCTTGAATAAAGGTTTGGCCCTTAATTCCTTAAAGGTACAAGTAGCAGCTCTTGCCTGTTTCAGGGGCCAGGTGAATGGTGGTTCCTTTTCGGCTCATCCTGATGTGGCCCATTTCCTGAAAGGAGTGAAACATCTTCATCCTCCCTTGAGGTGGGGGTTTCACGTCCTGCTTGTCTTATCTCTCTGATCTGTTTTGATTGGTTGGTGGTTTTTGCGCCAAAATCACAGCGTTTAAAGGCTCACTGTTGTCTTCTTATCTGTGCGCTCCCGGTCATCTTTTGTAGAAATTGACATAGGTATGTTTATGCTTCTTTAGTATTTTGTCCCACATTGTTATTTATTTCTGCTTATATTTTTAGATTTGATATTTTCATGTTGGGGGACCTGCTTTAACATGATGATGTGCATTTCAGAACAGTGGAGTTGCCATACCAAGTAAACATTTATAAAAGTGAATAAGACACTTGTGTGGACTTTTAATTTATTCTGCACTATTCCTATCCATTTGCTTGTTTATTAAGTGCAGAAGTTGATCTCAATTCTTTGTTTGTGGCTTATTCACTCTATGATGAGACATCTGGAGTACTGTGTGCAGTTCTGATCATTGCATCTGAAAAAAATATTTAGTTCCAATGGAAAAGGGACAGAGAAGGGAGAACAAATGATAAAGAAGACGGAATAAATCCCCCATGAGGAAAGGCTAAAGAGGTTAGGGCTGTTCAGCTTGGAGAAGATATGGCTGAGGTGGGATATAATAGAAGTCTATGAATTCATGAGTGGAATAGAATGGGTAAATTTAAATCAGTTATTTACTCTTTCAAGAAAATACAATGACTAGGGGACACTCCTTGAAGTTAGTATGTAGCACAGTCAAAACAAATTGGAGAAAAATATTTTTCACTCAATGAACAATTAAGTTCTGGAATTCATTGCCAGAGAATGTGGTTACAATTTGGAGAAGTCCATAGACTGTTATTAACCAAATAGACTTACGGGCAAATTTTCAAAGCCCAGCGTGCACAAATACCAGGGGATATGCATGAGGCCAGGCCCTGCGTGCACCGAGCGCATTTTAGAAACGGCCTGGCCAGGTGTGCATGTTACAAAATCACCGCATCCATGTGCACGTGCTGGGAATCGCGCGCACATGGACACACACACGCATTTTGGAAAATCTACCTCTTAGGGAATAGCCACTACTTATCACTGTGCGATAGCAGCGTGGGACCTATTTAATGGTTCAGTACTTGTGACCTGGATTGGCCATTGCTGGAAATAGGATGCTGGGCTTAATGTACCCCTTGTCTGACCCAGTCTGGCATATCTTATGCTCTTATGACTTCTTGCAAATAAGAAAGACCGAGTCTGTCAGGACAGACCTCCTGTCTTAATTTGCTTGCCCATCTTGTTTTCAGTTCAATGATTGTGCTATCAATGGAGGCCTGAAACTTGGGGGTTATTTTTGATTCAGGATTATCTTTTGGGGCCCGAGGTAAACCAGGACTGCACAGTTCTTTCTTTAAGCTTCGTGTGCCCAGCGTAATATCAAACCATTTCTACTGCCCGATGTCTTTCATGCTGTCCTTAAGGATCCACTATTAACAATACCTGAATGTAATCCATTTTGAAGCGCTGCAACAAGTGGAATATAAATCTAAATAAAATAAAATAAAAGTGTTGATTATTGTAATAACATCTGTCTTGGCCTCCCTGGGTCAACTCCAAGATGGTAACGTTCAAATCAGTGCGAGTGCGCACATACGTCAGCCTGTACCCAGGTCTGCAGGCTTTTTATAATATACGCGTGCATATGTACGCATGTTATACAACAGACTGGCCGCGTGCAAACAAGCACCAAATTTTAAGTGGACAAGTGCACGCGTGTACAAATCCTGCTTCTACCGCTCATGCCGCCGTTCCCACTTTTACCAGTTTCTCCCCAGTTCAGAGATAGGTCCTCCAACTCCTCTGGCTTGATAGTCTTCACTCCTGCTAGTTAGCTCCAACCCTTAAAACCCCACAGGGCTACCTCGTTTTCTTTAAATTTTAACTTACATGGCATCCAGAGCAGAGGCAAAGGTACGTGGCAGGGGCCTCTGCGTGTGCAGGGTCGCATCAGTATTGATGCGCACATCTTTGGTTCGCGCCCCGAAACGTCCATGCCCATGCCCCTTTATGAAAACATTTGAGATGTGCGCGCTGCGGGAGATACGCCATTATCGTGGCGGCTTTTAAAATCCACTCGATGTGCACAAGCCTGACTTCTTTGCGCATCCTCTAATTAATGCACGCGTTAGACTTTCAAAATTCACCTCTAAGAGCACTGCAAATTATTTACAATTCTCTCATGAGAGTTCTCACTGGAACTACTCAGTTTGAACACATCACCCTCATGTCATACACTTTACATTGGTTGCCAGTTGAATGACGAATTCGTTACAAGTTTTTAATGACAGTACACAAGACCTTGATACCTCAATGCATTAGTTCACTGCTGAAAATTTATAGGCCGGAGAGGAAGCGAAGATCTGTAGGTCAGTGTCTACTTGATGTTCCGTCATCTCGAGATGCTTGATTAGTTAAGTCTAGAAAAAGGTTACTGCAGTTTGTGGCCCTGTATTTTGGAACCAGTTACCTGTAATTCATAGAGGGGAGCAATGGCTAAAAAGATTTTAGAAGACCTTAGAAATCCATTTATTCATGTTGTCATTTGGTGAAGCTTAACTAAAGATCAAAGAGGTAACCAGGTTTATTTTATATGCAAATTATCTATAGTTGTTTTTGGTCAGTTTTGTGGAGGTGTATTTGTGACTGTAGTAGTTTGTGATTATGTTCATTGTATCTGTGCTTGTGCTATGTAATTTGCTTTGGTTGATTTTTTGCTTGTTGCATTGTTCATCACTTAGAATGCAGGATAATGCAGTTATACACATTTTTTCCATTAACTACCAACACCAATGCCGACCTCACGTGTCTTGTGAGGGCCCTCTTCTGAAAGAAGCTTTTCTTGCATTCGATGCATACAAATGGTCTCTTTCTTGGGTGAATTTTCTGATGAGATTTATTTGTTAAAACATTTTATATTACACCTCTTCCATATGTTATGTAGAGGGCGGACTGTAACTTTAATATTTATAAAATAGACAAAACAGACAAAAATGTACATTTATCACAACACATTCATACACAAAGTGCACATTAGTATTCAAGTCAAAATAAAGGGCTTTGAGCTTTTTCCTAAATATTTTTATATCTGTTTCCCCACATAACTCCCTGGGAAGGGGGGTTCCACAAAGCAGGCCTCACACAGGAGAAGGCTCCTGCTTGGGCAGTCTTCAGTTTATATTTTTGTGTAGATGGAATGCTTAACAATTCAGCTCCTTCAGATCTTACTGCTCTCCCTGGCGTATGCATTTGTCATTTTAACTTCAAAGAATTTGCATAATCACTCAGTACATAACAATCTGTGCACTGGCACTAGCAGCTAAAGTATATACTTGCTCCTACCGTATACAGAATATGAATAAGGTCTCTGAAGGGAGTAATGTATGCAAAGGGGCAGCTCTTGCACGTACAATGATATGGATGAAAGTCACTCCTCAGCCAGGGTATGCTGGCCATGATCTCGGCATCAGTCTCTCGGCTTTACTGCCTGTGCCCTTCTTGCGTTGCACCGCAAAGGGCCTCCTCCTGCATGGCACTGGATCCAGTGCCTTGGCCTCGCCTCTTCTGGACTCGATTTCATCATTGCAGGTCTGTTGTTCTTGCTCTCCCTTCGCTGCCCATTGTTCCTGATCTCGGCACGTAGCCATCCACCTGATGACGCGGAGGGCCCAGCTGCACATTTCCTAGATCTGCCTTTGGGTAAAGTTCCACCGAATTCTATATCTTTTGAGCACCCAGCCCCTTTCCTCCTTTTCAGTTCAACATAAGCCGGCATGATGTGCCTTACGAATGCCGGCAAAGAAGAGCCTATAAATAAATAAATAAATATCATAGTGGTTCTCTGTTCCTTCCTTTTTACTCTTTGACAGGGTCCTGTTTCTTGGCCTTTATCTGCCTCATGTCCAACTCTCAGTCTATGCAGGTTATCTTGCTGCGGTTAGTACTCCTATGGTATGGCTGGTATGCTATATCATTTCTAAATGTCTTTTTAGCAGGTTTCCATGTTATGTCACAAAGTGGCTGGCAGGGAAGGGATTCTGAAGCACAATTACTGAGGGGATATCAGAATTTGAATGTATTTTTTGTATGGTTAGTTGAAAGGGGAAATTTCCTAACTCTGCTTTGTATAAATTCCAGAAGGGGTCAGAACGTTGAGGTTGACGAGAGTTTGTTTGTATTGAAAAACTGTGTGCTGCATATGCATATCAGTCCCAGATTTCTCACTGATGCAGTAAGGAAAGATTAACATTTTTGTGAACAAAATATTTTATATTTTATAAGCAGTTATTGAAATTAAATGTTATCTTGCTCCTGCATAATTTCCAACAATAAAATATCTAAGATTTTTCTTTTGTAGTGCAGCTTTTCAATGTAGTGTGCACTGTGTCGCGCATTTGAGCATCATTTGGCAGGTTTGTCATGATGGAAGAAAGGTTGGGAAGCACTACTCTATAGAACGGCTTCTGTCTTCTCGTTAGATGCTTTATTTTGGTGCTTCGCCTTTCAATTTTCAGTTTATTACTAAATGATTTGCAGCATATCTTAGCTTTTTCTCATTACTTTCAGCATCCTCAATCCTTTGAGGCATGCATCTAACAGTTGTTGCAAACAACGCCAGGGCTTAGGCCCGCGAGCGGGGCACGTACCTCCCAATGCTGCCGCTCCTCAGTGATGCAGTCGTCCCTGCTGACGCTGTTCCTGTGCGCCCCCATCCTCTCCGCTGCTGCTGTTGCCGCAGACTTGCTTTGCCGCGCTGCAGCAGAAGAGACGCCGCCTCTGCCTTCCTCGCGGCCTGAGGGCCGCCGACTCCCGCCTCACCATCGCTGCTGCCCCGGTGTCTCCTAGGCACTTGCATCTCTCCTTGGAATTTTAAGGGCCTGCGGCCCTTCCCGATGACTTCAGCCTACGTACCCTATAAAAGGGCTCGTCAGGTTGTCCCTCGTTGCCTTCGCAAGGAGTTGCCCTGCTCCTGGAGTCCTGTTCCAGCTCTGGCTCTAGGAGTCTTCGGTGTTCCAGTCTTTGCTTCAAGGCCTTCATGTGCTTCATTGGAACTCCTCGTTAATCTATGTTCCATGTTCCTGATCTGATGACAGTCCCTGTCTCTTGTTCCTGATGTTCCAGTCTTCGCCTTCAAGTCCTGCTTTTCCAGTCTTTCTTCATCTACTCATCCAGGCATGCCAGCATTATGATCCATGACTAGCCCACGGGTTGTGCAGGGTGCCTTGTGGCACAAGGCCTGCCTCCTTCGCTAGTCAAGTCTCCAGATGTCCCTGTTTCTGAGTTCCTGAGCCCATGAATCCTGTTCCTGGTCTTCGGAGCGCCTTGCCCAGCTTCCGTCCATGTCCTAGTCTCAAGTCCAGAGTCTGCCTCGCCCTCGGCGTGGTCCGCAACCAATCCAAAAAAAGATCTTAAATTATCATTTATCTTTCACAACTTTCCCTTTGATATAATTGCTCTTTCTTCCATTTTTTGGTAGTCTCTCTTTGTGTACCCAAGAGGTTTACATATGGGGTTTCTGGCATAAAAATTGCAGAACATCACCTGCTTTTTATCTTCAGGGATCAACCTAAAAGTAGTAGATAATCCTATTAGCTGCTACAATGGATCCCTGAACAACTTCACCATGGTCTTTATGTTGCGCAGGAGGTGGACCTTTGGGAAGAGGTGGGGTTGACGCTACCTGCAGGGCAAGCCCTACGGGTCCCCACCATCGGTAGGCGGAACTGGCTGATTGACGGAGGCCGGCTGGAGCTTCGCCAATACCAGCCCTCATTCCCCGCAGGTTGAGCCTTTGGGTACCGGGGCCGGCTGGTCTTAGGTGGGCCTCCGTCCGAGGACTTCCAATAGGCAATGAGAGGATTAGCCATGGGCCAGCAGCAGTGATTGAGATTGGAGAACAAGTCCAGACGAGACAGAGTCCCAGAGACCCAGGCGCCAAGGAGAACAGGAACAAGACAGGGGGCGCTCGAGTAAGAACAGGCCGAAGCCTGAGAGGCCAAGAGGAGAACAGATTCAGCAGAAGCATGGAAGAACAGGCTATGGTCAGGGCAGGTGGCAGGCAAGGAGAAGTGGCAAAACAGGCATGGGTCAAACCAGGAGTCAAGCAGAGGATGGTCAGGCAAAGCAAAGGTCAAACCAGGAACCAGGCAGTAATGTAGTCGAACAAAATGGAGGTCAAGCCAGATATCAGTCAATAGCATGGTCAGACGAAGCAGAGGTCAAGCCAGGTATCAATCAGTAGTGTGGTCAGACAAAGCAGGGGTCAAGTCAGGTATCAATCCGAAGCAAGGCAAGGGGTAGTGACGAAAACAGGAACAGGAACGGATATCAGGAACAAGGCAGGACCAAGAATCAGGAACAAACTGGGAACCAGGAGCAAGCAGGAACAAGCAACTAGTACATGACAAACGTGGAGACCTGTTGCCAAGGCAAGGAAGCACTGGCCGGGACCAGCCTTATATACCAGGACCCAGTGAAGTCATCATCCGGGGCTGCGGGCTGGTTTCCCGCCATGGCCCCTTTAAAGGTAGAGCAAGTACGCACGGGGAGACCCGCCGCGGAGCTGGGACATCTGCAGAGGAGCTGGGAGCAGCACGAACATGGAAGCAGCTGCCCACGGCCACAAGAGAGGCGGAACCAGGCGCTGGAGGAGGCACATGCAACACTTTAGCTGCATCAGGGGATTTTATCTTGACCTGAAGATTAAGCACTATCGCAAACACCATCATTAGGCCTGCTGCTTAGCCGAAGGGTAGGCACCTTTTTACCCTGGGCAACGTGCAGTCAGTATGAATTTTTCTTTTTTGCTTCATATCATATTTCAATACTAGTAATTGCCTGGCTGAGATTTAGTGTAGCTGTTGCATGTTATCCTCACCCCATGAAGGGTCCTTTACTCCGTCTGATTATTCTCTCACTCCAGATCCTTCAAAATCTGGTGAGAGACCCTTACTCCATCTGATTATTCTTGCACCCCATACCCTTCCCTCACCAGTGTGTGTATTCTGATGTTTAGTGAAGGCTTCTTAAGGCAGATTTACCACACCCACTACATGTAAATGGACTCTCTCCTATGTGCATTTAGTATATGCTTGCTAATGAAGTTTTTCTCACATCCAAACCATTAAAATAGTCTTCCAAATTAATTTTGTGCATTCCTTGATAGGAGTAAATCTCACTCTTAAGCCAATGTATGCTGGGAATGATCTCAGTCTCTCAAATTCACTTCTAGTGCTCTTCTTAATACTTACATTGTGTCGGACAAAGCTTCCTTCTGAAGTTCACGAGGTGTTAAATGAACAGGCAACATGTGCCTGAAACTTTTTTTTAATCAGACCAATGACACCCTGTATGGATTTTCTAGTGTCTTATGAGGACAATCTTCTTAAAAAAAAGTTTTGTTTTTTTTAAATTACATTCACTGCATGAAAATGGTCTCTCATGGGTGTAATATCTTCAAAGGATGGGTCGTTTGTGCACATACTGTGATAGGAATGGACCTCACTTGTATGCCACTGTAAGCTTACCCATGTGTTTTAAGAAATTCTATTCGTTGGTACGCTCCGAAGTGGACTTTGAGATCAGAGGGTACTCATTTGCTGGCTATTCCTCCAGTCAATAGTACAAATGGGTGGAAACAAGGGCAAGAGTTTTTCCATCTGTACCAGCAATTGAGTGGAATAAATTGCCAGTCAGGCTTCGCGAGCAGCAGAATTTAAAGTTATTTAGAAAAGAGATCAAGACATTGTTTTTTGGGGGGTTTTTTTAGAAGCATTTGGATGAGGTAGAATGGTTTCAGTTTAGTTGTGCTTGCATTACATTATTTTATATATGTTATGGTTTTATGTTGATTTTATGACTAACACTGTAATCCATGCTGGACAGATATATTGGGAAGCAGCAGAATAGAAGAGATTTTAAATACATAAATAAATAAATAAATATATTGGATATGATCTCAATCTCTTTCCTTTCACTTTTTAAAATAGAAGTGTTCACCTTGCTGAGAACTATTTCAGATGTTAAAGACATAAGTCACTACATGAAGATTCTCAGCAAGACTTGGTGAAAGAAATGAACTCTATTCAATTTTTCTCTCCCCCCTCAGATCTCTCTCATGGGGATGTTTACAAATGGATCAATTCTGTGCATTCCTTGTCAGTAAAGAAACTCTCTCATAAGAGTTTGTTGAGTTTGATTCCAGTCTCTCAAATTTATTGCTAATGTCCTTAATACTTTAATTGTACCAAAGAGAGTTTTCTTCTGTAGTACATAAGATATAAGATGCACAGGTGAGTTTGGAGGGGGTTTTTTTGTTTTGTTTTTTTAAATCAGGCCTGTGGTACCCAACACAATTGGGTCTATTACTGTACCTTTCAATCAGATGTTCTTGGCCTCTAGATTGCATCATTTACTAATGAAGGATATTCTCTCTCAAAAGGGTGTATTTTCTGGTGACTTGTAAGGTATTTCTTCTTAACAAATCTTTTGCCACACACAGAACATGGATAAGGTCTCTCACTAGTGTGTAGTTTTTGGTGTTCTCGGAGATTTGTCATCTGAAAGAAGCTTTTACCACAGTTGGTGCATGTAAATGGCTTGATGCCTGTGTGGATTATCTGGTGGTTAATGAGGACACTTTTTTGAATGAAGCTTTTGTTACATTGATTACATGGAAAAGGTCTCTCTCCTGCATGAATTTTCTGGTGAGATATTAGTGCATCCTTGCGACTGAAGCTTCTGCCACATTCAGAACATGAATAAGGTCTCTCACCAGTGTGTATAGTTTGATGTTTTGTGAGATTTTTCTTCTGAGTGAATTTCTTCCCACAATCAGTACATGTAAATAGTTTCTCACGGGGGAAATGGATTTTCTGATGTTGCGAGAGATCTGATCGCCTAATGAAGCATTTTCCACATTTAGTACATGAAAATGGTCTCTCCCCACTGTGTATACTTTCATGCCTTAAGAGGTGTTTCTTTTGATAGAAGCTTTTGCCACACTCAGTACATGTAAAGCTTTTCTCACTTTCAAAACATGGAAATGATCTCACACCAGAATGTACAGTTTGATGTCTTGTGAGGTGTGCCTTTCGAAAGAAGCTTTTCCCACACTCGAGACATGTAAATGGTTTATCGCCTGTGTGGATTTTCAAGTGAGATGTTAGCATAACCTTGCTAATGAAGCTTTTTTCACATTCAGAACATGAAAATGGTCTCTCACCTGTGTGTAAATATTTATGACTTGTGAGGTTTGCCTTTCGACAGAAGCTTTTCCCACACTCAGTACATGTAAATGGTTTGTAGCCTGTATGGATTTTCTGGTGTTGGGAGAGGTCTGTCTTTCTAATGAAGCATCTTCCACATTTAGTACATGAGAATGGTCTCTTTCCTGTATGGATTCGCTGGTGTGATATTAGCGTATATTTGCTAATGAAGCTTTTCTCACATTCAGAACATGAAAATGGTCTCTCACCAGTGTGTATGTTTCTATGGCTTGTGAGATTTGCCTTTCGACAGAAGCTTTTTCCACACTCAGTGCATGTAAATGGTTTGTTGCCGGTGTGGACTTTCTGATGCTGTGAGAGATATCTCTTTCTCATAAAACGTTTTCCACATTTAGTACACAAGAATGGTCTCTCTCCTGTGTGAATTTTCTGGTGAGATATTAGCATATACTTACTACTGAAGCTTTTCTCACATTCAGAACATGAAAATGGTCTCTCACCTGTATGTATGCTTTTATGGTTTGTGAAGTTTTCCTTTCGACAGAAGCTTTTACCACACTCAGTACATGTAAATGGTTTTCTGCCTGTGTGGGTTTTCTGATGTTGTGAAAGATATCTCTTCCTAATGAAGCATTTTCCACAATTAGTACATGAGAATGGTCTCTCTCCTGTGTGGATTTTCTGGTGAAATATTAGCATATATTTACTAATAAAACTTTTCTCACATTCAGTACATGACAATGGTATCTCACCAGAGTGCATTTTTCGATGTTGTCTTAGGGCATCCTTGTGCATGAAAGTTTTGCTGCATTGAGGGCATGGAAAGGGTCTTTCTCTCGTGTGTTTTCTCGGGTGCTCTTTTAGATTGTTTCTCTGATTGAAACTTGTCCCACATTCAACACCTGGAAATGGAGTTTTCAGTGTGTGGGATTTCTGGTACAATATTAAATGTGATTTTCTTTCAAAGGATTTTCCACTGGTATCACACAGAAAGGATTTATTTTCTTTTTCCCCTGCCTGGTGGAGGTCAGATGACATTTGATCACTGTTACTACTTTGGAAGGGTCTCTCTTCTTTCAGGTGCCTCTGGTGCTCATGGATGTTTGTGGGCTCACTGTCACTTCTCTCACACTCAGTGACTCCAGCTGATGAGTCTCCTGCAGGGCCTTGCTGCTTCTTTTCCGATTCCTGATGTCTGCTCTCACTGCTCTGGAAATCATTCTCAAAGACATTTCCTATTTGTATTGGGAACAGTCCCAGTTGAATAAGATATTCTTCTCGATTCTCCTTCCTTTTCTCTTCCTGTGTGGTCGTATTATCTGCTGGACATTAAAAAAGGCATTAACCATGGATTAGAGACATGGAAATATTACTGGGAACCTGATCCAAAAACAATGCTCTGGGACTCACACACAGTGATACAGCTGGCACATATTTAACCAATCACTAGTGAATACGGAAAGTTACCAAGGACCAGAGCTCAGAGTCAGAGGTCACACAGTGATCATACCGGATCTGTAATGTTTAGGGGATTCCAAGACTGATTAATAATCTTACCAAAATATGTGGGTACTTTTCACAGGGCAACTTTCAAAGATAAATTACCTATGCACCTTCCCTTGGACAGAACTGGGGCAAACTGCAAAGAAAAAAACCATTGACTGCGATCCCTCAGAGTTAGATGTTTGCAGCTTAATGGGCAGATTTTAAACGCCCGGCCTGCATGAATTCTGGCCTTTACGAGCGTGGCCGGGCCTTATGCGCGCCGGGCAAATTTTCCAAGAGGCCCAGCCACGCGCATAAAGGCTAGTATGTGCTCAGGTACCGGGACGGGGGGATGGGGGGGGGGGCGGCTAGGACAGCACCATTGTTCGCTATCCCCAGTCCGCGCAACTTACTTCAGCTCGGGATTGGGAGGGAACTGGGGAAAGGCGGGATGTGTCGCTGCGCGGGAATTGCCTAAGTCCTCCCCCCTTGCGTGCGCCCGGTGCACACAGCCCCCAGATTTTATAACGTGCGCGGGCCAGCGCGCGCACCTTCTAAAATCTACCCCTATATTTTCACATTAGATAAAACAAATAGAGGAAGAGAGGAGGGAATCAACGAAAGGAACAACATCTGAAGCGGCTGAAATAGCATTAAGAGATGTTTGGAAGATTGTGGCTTGCTCTGAAAGGAATCTTAGTTATTCTATTTCCCAACTGTCTTCTTTCCCAGCAGGAGCAGTTTTCTAAGTTTTCCGATCTGGAACAATCGAGCCACTAATGGTGAGAAGCATGTTTCAATTTCTGAATCATTATCAAGTACACAAGCTGCTGTAGGGGCTAATATGAAAGACTGCTTGTATATCCATACTAAAATGGGGTCTTTAGAAAATATTATGAGGGCTAAAAATCTTTGTGTACTTAAGTTTCCTAAAACTAGGATAATGTCACCCATGGAGTTGTTTAAGAAATATTCTAAACAGGCATTACAAATAGCTCAGGAGAAAGAAAAAAATTACCTCTCTCTAGCTGCTTCTTTGTATCTGAGAACAAAAAACATCCTATGAGAGCTCCAATGTGTCAGCGTTTTTCATTAACTCCCAGGATAGAATCGTAACAAGAGCTACCTTGATTATCTCTTTTGTTGCTGAAAGTGACAAAAAAAAAATTTGATTTTGCGTCAACATTCTCAATCCAAGGCAGAAAATCTTTGCGGAGCTGCTACGCCGATATTTCCTGATGTTGCACACAAGACTCAGTTTCTTGGGCGACGAAGGTCTTAGCCTTGGGAGTGGCGCGACATTTTCCCTAAACTTTCCTTGCAAGCGCCTCATTACCCTCCGCGGCAATAAATATCCCTTCGCCGACTCCTCCCACTTGGAATTGTTTATCAGGGATAAGACAATGCTTCACGTGCTACAGAGGTCTGATTGACAAGGGATCACAATTTTGTTAGGTAGACGGATAGTACAGGGCTGTTAATGAAGCAAATTATGTTTACCTCACTTACAATGAGGAACAAATAAGGGGCCCTTTACGTAGGAGGCTAGCTGAACAGAAAAGCTGTTTAAAAACTGCTAAAATGGAAGCACCATTAGTGGTTCATTGCACTGAATTGAATCATAATTTTTGAGATCTAAGATGCAGTGTTTTGGAGAGAGTTAAACCGAGAATATGAGGGGAGGCAATAGAGGCAAGAGACTTTTACAGCAAGAGTCAAGATGGATATATACAAACTTTGCAGGTTTTCCCCTTTTGGTCTGAATGTGGAAATCGACTGGTTTCCCCTTTTTTTTTTTTTTTTTTAATATATACATTTCACAAGTTATTGTCCAGGTTGTCTTCAATTGTTTTGGATTAACTTCAATAACAACTAATCTTCATTATTTGATCAAAATGTTGCTTTCAGCAAGAGAGATTAGATACATAAATTGTGTGTTTGGATATCCTAATACAGGAACAGTCTCTTTGGGATCAAAATTGATAAGATCAGTGTTTACAAAAGTTGGAATTATTATCGGGATTGACCATCCAGAAGTGATTATACGTGAATTTGGTTGAATATGCTATGAGGGAAGTTTTCCTGTTTTCTTGATGCTACATTCATTCACTTCACAATTATGCTGTTGTTGTGGCGGAGTTCACTGTGGAGCAGCCAACCGCCCTTATCTGAGCCGGCACCGGGAGCGACTTCGGAACTCATGGGCCAGCGCCTCCTGCTGCTGCTGTCATGCACTACACGCTGAGCAGCAGGAGGCGCCGGCCTATGAAGCCTGAAGCTCATCACAGCGCTGGCACAGATGAGCCAGAGTAAAAAGAAGCCAGGATGCTCTGCTGCTCCTGCCGGGCCTTCTGTGGTCTAATGCGTGGCATACACGGCCCCCCCCCCCCCTTGGAAGAATGCCTCACGGCCACACGTGCACTCAACCCGAGAGGGAACAGGAATTAGAAGAAAGGGCGTAGGGAGACATTAGCATTCCTGGAAACTCGCCAGATATCACCCAGACACTCCCCGAATTTGTAGGGTCTCTGAAAAAGCTCCGAGCTTCTCTCTCTTTACCGCTCCAGGCTCCACTCTTCAGGAAGGCTGCGGGGAACAGAAGCAGAGAGGCTGGAGAAGGGAGCAGAGCAATCGTTTTCCGCCCCGCAGCGTCTGCTCCGGCTTTACCCTTTTCTCGGGAAGCCTGCAGGGAACAGGAGGACACCCTTCAGCGTGGCCTGCGGGGGAAGAACCTGGCGAGGAACGACGACAGATGCACAATTCGGTCTGCAGTTTTGATTCCAGGACGCAGGCGAGGCCAGAATGAGGGTGCAGGAGCCACAGAGCTGGGCGTTATAGTGGAGCAGAAAGAGCGCTGGAGACAGGGAAGGAGAGAAGGGAGGAATGCTGGGGGGAGATGACGGTGGTGGTGGAGAAGGAGAGAGTGTGGCTTAGCGGGAGGGAGGTGTAAAAAGAGAAGGCCGATGTGCATTATATGCCTTCCCGCTGCTATCTCAGGATGAGCGCAGCTGAAAAGCCCCCCCAGTATGAAGATCGGTGAGGGAGCTGCGGAGGAAGAGCGGGTTGACCTGGATGCAGAAGTGGAAGGTACACCAGAGTAGGGACTTTGGAAGAGCTGGGGTTTCATGGTTACAGCGATGCTGGAGGAAGAAACGTCAGGCAGCTGAGATCTGAGCAGACTCGAAGGAGAAGAAGAGAGTGATGGTTCGGGGAGAAAAAGGTGGGTACAGGTGCTCATGACAGAGCGGATAAGGGTTTAGAGGCGTCTTGCAAGTGGGCAAAGAAAGAGAGCACGAAGAGTTAAAAGATGACTGCCCCCACCCACCTACCTACCCCCGTTAGCTTACAGGCCGAGGGCCCTGGAAGGATGAAGGCGCTACTCACAGAAACAGGTGGAGGTGGGGGTAGTGGGCTTCGGGGCACACATAAGACGCTTGTATTGGCCGTGTGATGGAGGTAGGGGGATGTCACACAAGGCAGGCTGAGATTTGGGGTTGGATGCAAGAGTGCCCAGGGTTATAAGAGGTGGCTGCCTGGAAAACAGATCACTTATTTACATTTATGGTAGCCCAGCAAATCGCTTACACATTAAAGGTCCCTGGTGGCTAGAAGGCTGCGGAGAGTCCAATATCTGGACCTCGGTATTATTTTCAAAATGGCACCTCCCAGGTTCAGGCAGACCTGCCCCATCACACCAAGGTGTGGAACTGAAGTAGAGATAAGAAGCTCTCAGGGTGGAGCCGCGGGAAAGAAAGAGAAGAGAGAAAAAGAGACTCCGGAGTCCACAGCGGAGAGAGCTGCAACCTCCCCGGTCCCTGGCCTGCTGGACATAGGAGCACAGGGCGGCAGGAGCCCAAGGATCAGGGGGTCACAGTGTCCTGCGGAGTCCACAGCGGAGAGAGCTGCAACCTCCCCGGTACCTGGCCTGCTGGACATAGGAGCACAGGGCGGCAGGAGCCCAAGGGTCAGGGGGTCACAGTGTCCTGCGGAGTCCACAGCGGAGAGAGCTGCAACCTCCCCGGTCCCTGGCCTGCTGGACATAGGAGCACAGGGCGGCAGGAGCCCAAGGGTCAGAAGGTCACAGTGTCCTGCGGAGTCCACAGCGGAGAGAGCTGCAACCTCCCCGGTACCTGGCCTGCTGGACATAGGAGCACAGGGCGGCAGGAGCCCAAGGGTCAGGGGGTCACAGTGTCCTGCGGAGTCCACAGCGGAGAGAGCTGCAACCTCCCCGGTACCTGGCCTGCTGGACATAGGAGCACAGGGCGGCAGGAGCCCAAGGATCAGGGGGTCACAGTGTCCTGCGGAGTCCACAGCGGAGAGAGCTGCAACCTCCCCGGTCCCTGGCCTGCTGGACATAGGAGCACAGGGCGGCAGGAGCCCAAGGGTCAGGGGGTCACAGTGTCCTGCGGAGTCCACAGCGGAGAGAGCTGCAAACCTCCCCGGGTACCTGGCCTGCTGGACATAGGAGCACAGGGCGGCAGGAGCCCAAGGGTCAGGGGTCACAGTGTCCTGCGGAGTCCACAGCGGAGAGAGCTGCAACCTCCCCGGTACCTGACCTGCTGGACATAGGAGCACAGGGCGGCAGGAGCCCAAGGGTCAGGGGGTCACAGTGTCCTGCGGAGTCCACAGCGGAGAGAGCTGCAACCTCCCTGGTCCCTGGCCTGCTGGACATAGGAGCACAGGGCGGCAGGAGCCCAAGGGTCAGGGGGTCACAGTGTCCTGCGGAGTCCACAGCGGAGAGAGCTGCAACCTCCCCGGTACCTGGCCTGCTGGACATAGGAGCACAGGGCGGCAGGAGCCCAAGGATCAGGGGGTCACAGTGTCCTGCGGAGTCCACAACGGAGAGAGCTGCAACCTCCCCGGGTACCTGGCCTGCTGGACATAGGAGCACAGGGCGGCAGGAGCCCAAGGATCAGGGGGTCACAGTGTCCTGCGGAGTCCACAACGGAGAGAGCTGCAACCTCCCCGGTCCCTGGCCTGCTGGACATAGGAGCACAGGGCGGCAGGAGCCCAAGGATCAGGGGTCACAGTGTCCTGCGGAGTCCACAACGGAGAGAGCTGCAACCTCCCCGGGTACCTGGCCTGCTGGACATAGGAGCACAGGGCGGCAGGAGCCCAAGGGTCAGGGGTCACAGTGTCCTGCGGAGTCCACAGCGGAGAGAGCTGCAACCTCCCTGGTCCCTGGCCTGCTGGACATAGGAGCACAGGGCGGCAGGAGCCCAAGGGTCAGGGGGTCACAGTGTCCTGCAGAGTCCACAGCGGAGAGAGCTGCAACCTCCCCGGGTACCTGGCCTGCTGGACATAGGAGCACAGGGCGGCAGGAGCCCAAGGGTCAGGGGGTCACAGTGTCCTGCGGAGTCCACAGCGGAGAGAGCTGCAACCTCCCCGGGTACCTGGCCTGCTGGACATAGGAGCACAGGGCGGCAGGAGCCCAAGGGTCAGGGGGGTCACAGTGTCCTGCAGAGTCCACAGCGGAGAGAGCTGCAACCTCCCCGGTCCCTGGCCTGCTGGACATAGGAGCACAGGGCGGCAGAAGCCCAAGGACCAGGGGTCACAGTGTCCTGCGGAGTCCACAGCGGAGAGAGCTGCAACCTCCCCGGTACCTGGCCTGCTGGACATAGGAGCACAGGGCGGCAGGAGCCCAAGGATCAGGGGGTCACAGTGTCCTGCGGAGTCCACAACGGAGAGAGCTGCAACCTCCCCGGTCCCTGGCCTGCTGGACATAGGAGCACAGGGCGGCAGGAGCCCAAGGATCAGGGGGTCACAGTGTCCTGCGGAGTCCACAACGGAGAGAGCTGCAACCTCCCCGGGTACCTGGCCTGCTGGACATAGGAGCACAGGGCGGCAGGAGCCCAAGGGTCAGGGGTCACAGTGTCCTGCGGAGTCCACAGCGGAGAGAGCTGCAACCTCCCTGGTCCCTGGCCTGCTGGACATAGGAGCACAGGGCGGCAGGAGCCCAAGGGTCAGGGGGTCACAGTGTCCTGCAGAGTCCACAGCGGAGAGAGCTGCAACCTCCCCGGGTACCTGGCCTGCTGGACATAGGAGCACAGGGCGGCAGGAGCCCAAGGGTCAGGGGGTCACAGTGTCCTGCGGAGTCCACAGCGGAGAGAGCTGCAACCTCCCCGGGTACCTGGCCTGCTGGACATAGGAGCACAGGGCGGCAGGAGCCCAAGGGTCAGGGGGTCACAGTGTCCTGCAGAGTCCACAGCGGAGAGAGCTGCAACCTCCCCGGTCCCTGGCCTGCTGGACATAGGAGCACAGGGCGGCAGAAGCCCAAGGACCAGGGGTCACAGTGTCCTGCGGAGTCCACAACTGAGACAGCTACAAGTCTGGAATCAAGCTGCGACCTCCCCAATATATTTGTGAGTGGCTAAATATGACAAAAAGGCAATGACTGCTACGGAAGACTGAAAGCCCTCTTCATATTATGTCCTCTGTTCAGGCATGTGGGCTCTGGAGCCCTGATCATATTGCCGCGGGCTCAGTCATGTCCTAGGAGAAACTTAGAGGGTCATTAGCAAATGTCCTCGTGAGAGATAGCAGAGGTTGCTTACCTGTAACAGGTGTTCTCACAGGACAAGCAGGATGTTAGCCCTCACATATGGGTGACATCACAGGATGGAGCCCAATCACAGAACACTTCTGTCAAAGTTTCCAGAACTTTGACTGGCCCCTACTGGGCATGCCCAGCATGGCACCAACCCTGCAACCAGGGACGTCAGAGCGCTTGCTGGGTGGGAGCCCTGATCAACCTCGAGGTAGGGGTAGACATGGACACCTTGAGTCCTGAGGAATGCTGCTACTACTACGAGGCACTTGGTGAAGACTCGTGGTGCAGATGCCAGGCCGAATGGTAGCACTCGATATTGATAGTGCTTTGGGCCTACCAGGAATCGCAGAAATTTGCGATGAGATGGAGTTATTGCGATGTGAGTGTAAGCGTCCTGGAGGTCTAGAGAGCAGAGCCAGTCTTCCTTTTGCAGAAGGGGAAGGAGGGAACCCAAGGTTACCATCTTGAACTTTTCTCTTTGTAGGTACTTGTTTAAGGCACAAAGGTCTAGTATTGGGTGCACACCACCTAACTTTTTTGGGATTAGAAAGTACTGGGTATAGAAGCCGAGGCCCTGTTGAGTGTAGGGCACTGGTTCGATTGCTCTGAATTGAAGGAGGAGGGAGACCTCCTGATCCAGGAGTGGTGAGTGATCGGAGTCTGGTGGAATGGCAAGAAAGTTAAGATGATAACCTTGAGTGATTATGGCAAGAACCCACTGGGCTGAGGTGATTGTGTGCCAGATGTTGCTGAAGTGGCACAATTGACCTCCCACTGGTATATGCAGAAGTGGAGGCTGAACGCTGCTCTCTAGGAAAGAGTCAGAAACCAGGCGCTGGGCCTTGCTGAGGCGTTGTTTGTGGTTTTTGCCTGCGAGGTTGCCTGGACTGGCCTTTCTGGTAAGGCTTAGTAGAGCGACCTTTGAATGGTGGAGGATAAAGGCTTTTTGAGATCATTTCTGAATGTTTGCTTAGCAGGATATTCAGAAGGCAACAAGGAGAGCTGGCGAAGAGTCTCATGGTGATCTTTGAGCTGTGCCACCGCTTGTATCTGTTCACCAAAAAGATTGTCACCAGTGCAAGGCAAGTCAGATAGTCTGTCCTGGACCTCAGGTCGTAGGTCGCAGAAATAGTTGTTGCTGATACCCTGGAAGCAGTGTCAAAAATATCATATGCAGATCTTATTTCATGTTTGCCTGTTTCTAATATTTTTTTGAGTCAGGGCATGTAATTGCTCTTGAGACTGCTGAGGCAGGGACTCGGCAAAGTCCTGTATTTGTTTAAAGAGGACCCTGTTGTACTGGGTCATTATAGAGTTGGTAAGAGGCAATGCGGGATATAAGCATTGACTCCTGAAAGACGTGCCGACCTATGGCATCCAGGAACTTTTCCTCCTTCCCTGGAGGGAAAGAAGAGTGAAGCTTGGAGCGTCGGGTTTTCTTTTGGGATGACTCAACCACTGAATGGTGATCCAATTGGTTTTTTTGGAAACCTGGAGTTGTCTGGACTAGGTATGTGGTGTCCGCCTTTCAGTTAACTGGTGCCACCGAACCAGGATGCTCCCAATTCCTCTTCAGAAGATCCAAGAGGACATCATGGATAGGGATAGAGGTGATTTCTTTAGGTGCATCCAGAAATTGCAGAAGTTCCATCACCTGGTGTCTATCATCTTGTTCTGTCTGAAGTTGAAATGGAACCAATTCAGACATTTCCTTCACAAAATTAATGAAGGACAAGTCCTCTGGAGGAGAACGCTTCCTGCTTTCAGTAGGAGAGGGTGGTGATGGTAAGTCATGGGTATCCTGGGACGAATCATCGGTCCATGTGTCATACGGTTCATCACCAGCACCCCTAGGATCCTTAGAGGGACGGAATGATGGTATTCCTGAAGGTCCTGGTTGAGGCACCGAAGGAGTCACCGGAGGCATCGATGGGCGGCATTGATGGTAGCAAAGAGGTGGAATCGCGGCTCCTATCACCGGTCCTGGTGAAGGTTGCCTCGGTGACCCAGAGCCAGATAGGGATGGTGCCTTTTCTGGATGAGCTTTCTTCGGTGGCGGCTCAGACGGTGGCGACATCGAGGACTTGCCTGTGTCAATGGTCTAAGACCTACGGTGTCGATGTCGATGCTTTTCTCGATGATCTCCGTGGTCCTTATGCGGAGGAGGAACAGAGGGCGTCGATGGCCGCGGAGTAGTCAATGCCTGTCAGACACCGGTCGGTGCACGATGCTGGCGCAACGTAGATGGTGTCGGCTCGGACGACATGGAGGCTATGGATGACGTCGGAGTTTGTGACCGAAAGAGAAGTTCCATCTTCTCCATTCTGGCCTTGCGACCTTTTGGTGTCATAAGGGCACATTTGGTGCAAGCAAGGACATCATGCTCGCTCCCTAGACACATTACACAGACCTTGTAAGGGTCAGTAATGGACACTGTGTGAGTGCAGTCAGGGCATCGACATAACCCCGATGCCATTGCCTCAAAAAATTTAGCCGTGGTGCTGTCGACGGCCAGTAGGCCGCAAGGGCCAAACTCGACGGGAATCGACCGGAATCGGGTAAAAAACTTACCGGATCACTGTGGATGCAAAAAATTGAATAGGAGGACCCCTGTGGGGTATTAAATTATGAAGTAATTCCGTGAGGAAAATTCCTGTCAGAAATCTGTATAGAGCTCCTTAACCCACGTGGCTACTGCTGCGCGGAAAAAAGAAAACTGAAGGGGGACCCCTGCTGGTTGCAGGGTTAGTGCCATCCTGGGCATGCCCAGTAGGAGTCAGTCAAAGTTCTACAAACTTTGACAAAAGTGTTCCATGATTGGGCTCCATCCTGTGATGTCACCCATATGTGAGGACTACCATCCTGCTTGTCCTGTGAGAAATTGGAATATATGTAAATCTGTTCTGAGGCTCCTGATCTCAGCACAGACATGGGATAAATGCTCAGACTGACTGTCAGGGGCTACTTTCAAATGAAAAGACCCAAACAACCAATTTCAGGTACCAGCCCAGATAGAGAGCAATGCAGGACCAGAGCTGGGAGAAAAGTCACAAACAACCTTCAGTAAATCAGTCCCTGGGTCTGCTGAAAATGCAGATAATGCAATCCTTACCGAGGGAGATGAGGTTCTCATAATTCTCCTTCATCACCTCCCTGTAAAGCTCCTTCTGCCCTTCATCTAAATACCCCCACTCCTCCTGGGAGAAATAGACAGCGATGTCCTCAAACGTCACCGGCACCTGAAACACAAACCAGAAACACTCAGAGACACGTGGAGGGGCTCAGTGTGCATTAGATCTCAGCTGGATTTATTCTCCTAACATTTTATCATTGATCGGAGGATGCCAGGACCCCTCTTCCCCGAGAACTGCCAGATTTGCTTCCTTGCATGTGGCCTTAGAGTCACATTCCCCTATGGATTCCTGGGTCTGCAAATCAAATTGTGAAAAGATAATCTAACACTAGACAATATCAAATGTCACTGCCTGGATAAATCGCAGTATAATAAAACATGAGTTGTAACAAACATAGGCTCACACGTATGAGCCTCTGCGCATTCAGCTTCTCTGCTGAAAAAATATAGAGCAAGTTATCTCTAACCCTGCACTGGGAAACTTGCTACTCTCCTTCCAAAAAAAAAGTCAAAGCTTGCCTGGTTCTTGATATCTAGCACAATGCCGGTGTGTAACTTACTTCTAAGTTATATCGATATAATTTACACACGATGCAAATTCTTATATACATATAGAAATCTCTCTCATATCAATCTATCATACAGTATCTGTCTGCCTCCTTTCCTTATGCACTCAATTCCTTGTTATTTTATGTAATCTGCCTTTAGGACAAGGCAAAATATCAAATGTTTAAAAATAAATAAATGGAGAGAGAGGGAGAACTGGCTCAGGAGAAAAAAAAACTTGCTGTTTCAGCTCAAGGTACCCGGGGCTTGGTGATTGCACAACCCGACAGAGAACTTTGTCAGCTGAGCCTCCAGTGACGTCAGAGGGCGGACCCGGAGTGAAACAGGAAGCCCTATAAGACCGGGATTCTTGCGACGCGTAGCAAAGCCGCGCGCGCACAAGGGGCGTGCGCTTACAGGCTTTGCCTGGTCTTGCCTGGATTGCCTGGAGGCTAATCCATCTAGAAACGGTATTATTTACTTAAACTCTAATTACAATTACAATTCTAAGTTGATCTCCTTACCTACCTCCCTAGAACAGCTTGCATATATATCAAATGTTTACATAGGGAAGTTAAGAGTGATTTATTAATATTGTTTTTTCCTCTTTTAGATGCCTCCAAAAAGAAAGGGAAGGGTGAGGGTATTTCCACCCCTCCCCTTACCCTCTCCGATTCAATCGGAAATCACTCAATTTTTAACTTCGTCTGCTTTTTTAAGGGAGGGAAACGAAGAATCTGGTGCGCTGGAAAGTCGGGGAGGACTTTCCATGCCGACAGAGGAGGCCTCCCTCAGTCCTCATGTAGGACTACCACCTGCACAAAGAAATGGGGAAGGGAGTGTAGGACAATCCCCTGATCAGAATACCTCTCCCTCTTTAGAAGCGGGTTTAGTTAGTACCCGCATAGAAGGGTTGGAGTATCAGGAAGCGATAGGTATACAAGGGGCGGAAGGAGGGATAATGTCAACATACCCTCCCAAAGATGGAACACAGCTAAGTAAGGAAACCCCCCCTACCTCCTCCACTCCCTTAATACGACCTGCAGTTGTTACTTTAGAAAATCTTTGGGAAATGATTGCTGGAGTATCAGAAAAAATTAACGGGCTAGAAAATAAAGTGGATGGGATTACTGTTGGAAATCAAAAAGAGTTATATCTAGTAAATAAACAGCTTAAAGATACATCTGAACGTTTAAAAAAGCTAGAATTGAATGAAAAGAAGCACCAGGAATTTCAATTGGTGGTGGCTAAGGATGGTAATAATGTTTCTCATAGGTTGGAAAATCTGGAAAATAATGCAAAAAGGTTAAACCTAAGATTTTTAAATTTTCCAAGAATAATTGATGAAAGTCCATTAATTTCACTTAAAAAGTTTCTAATAGAAACTCTGGGTGTCTATGATCATTCATTCACTATAATAAATTGTTATTTTCTCCCTAAATTAAGAAATAGAGTTCAACAGGGTTCAGATCAGCTTTTTCAAGGGGATTTAATAAATTTCTTGCAAGATTCAAATGCTCAAGTAATAGATTGGGGAACTTTGTTGGCAATATTTTCTTCAACAAATGATATTAGTGCAATTATGAGAAAATATTTCAGCAGATACCCCATAAATTTTCAAGGAAAAATTGTAAAGATATTCCCAGATTTATCCGCATCCACTCAGTTAAGGCGGAAAGCTTTTTTAGAATTCCGCAAAGATGTTATAACATTAGGTTTTACCTTTGCCCTGAAGTTTCCCTGTAAATGTATGATTAAAAAATTAGATGAATTATATATTTTTTTTTACTCCAGATCATCTTAAAACTTTTGTTGATCAAAAAAAAACTGACTACTTCATCCCCGCTACCTATTGTGTAATACTGAATGATATGCAGCTATGTATTGTTTTTCTAATATTGAAATGTATTTCCTAAATATCTCCCTAATCTGATATAATATGCAACCTCTTTTGTTGAATTGTATAGAAATTGAATTAGCACATTTCATATAAATGTTAAATAATTAGTTACCTACATTCCCCTTAAGGGGGTTTATTTAATTTCATTGTGCTAAATCAATTTGGTTTGTAATTTTCTTTAAATTTCTGTAATGTGATTTATGGAAAAATTAATAAATAAATATTGAAAATAAATAAATAAATAAATAAATAAATAAATAATCCAGACCATCTTTCTGCTACATCAGAGCTCAACTGTGCTGAATCCTAACAGGGGATCTGAGTTCCAATCAGTAAGGATAAGTTTAAGGAAAACAAAATTATCAGGTAAGTAACTTCTCCATTTCCTAGCGTGTAGACAAATGGACTCAGGACCAGTGGGATGTACCAAAGCTACTCCCCAACAGAGTGGGAGGCTGCCGCTGTCCACTCAACACCACACGTGCAAAGGCTGCATCCTCCCGGGCCTGCACATCCAGATAATAAAACCTGGAAATCGTGTGTAAGAAGGACCACGTCACGGCTCAGCAGATATCGATGGGCGACAAGAGACTAATCTCCGCCCATGACACTGCCTGAGCTCTAGTGGAATGGGCCCTAACCTGAGTAGGCAACGGCTTTTCAGCATCCACATACGCGGCCGTGACCGCCTCCTTAATCCAACGGGCTATGGTAGCCCACAAAGCCGGAGCGCCCTGCTTACCCCCCCTGCCATGGAGAACCAACAGGTGATTCATCTTTCAAAAAGACTCAGAAAACTCCAGATACCACACAACAAGGCACTTAACATCCAAGCAGCGCAGAAGGTGAAACTCCTCCACATCCCTGACCTTATCTAGGGATGGCAAGGAGATAGATTGATTCAAATGAAACTCCGAGACTACATTGGGCAAGAAGGATGTAACAGTTCGCAGCTGTAACACCCCCGGAGTCACCTGAAGGAACGGCTCTTGCCAAGACAAGGCCTGCAGCTCAGAGAACCGACGCACAGATCCTATAGCCACCAGGAACACAGTCTTCAAGGTCAACAACTGTAAGGAAAGACTATGCAGTGGTCAGAACGTAGGGCCCGCCAAAAAACCCATCATCAGGTTAAGACTCCACAATGGAACCGGTAACCTCAAGGGAGGCCTAAGATGCTTCACTCCCTTCCAAAACGGGCCACATCAGAATGAGACGACAAGGAAACACCACTCACCAGACCTCTGAAACAGGCAAAAGCTGCAACCTGCACCTTCAAGGAATTAAGGGCCAATCCTTTATTCCACCCACCCTGCAAAAAATCCAGAATGAGAGGGATCTTAACTGAATGAGGAAGAACACTCCACTTCTCACACTAGGCCTCAAAAAATCTCTCCAGACCCACACATCAGGAAGTGGAGAACTTGCGAGTGCGGAGTAAGCTGGCAATCACTGTAGAGGACTAACCATGCATTAACAGGCGAGCCCTCTCAAGGGCCAAACTGTATGACAGAACAGAGTTGGATCCTCATGAAGAACCGGTCCCTGCCATAACAGATCCATGTGCTGCGGAAGATGAAAGGAGGTCTCCACTAGGAACCTTCGCAAATCTGCATACCACGGACACCTGGGCCAGTCTGGTGCCACCAGGAATATTAGCCCCCTGTGGCTTTGGATCTTGCAAATTATCCTGCCCAGCAAGGACCACGGAGGAAAGGCATAAGGCAATCTGTCTTCTGGCCAGACCTGTATGAGAGCATCTATTCCCAGGGACCGTGGATCTCTCCTGCGACTGTAGAATCGAGGAACCTTCGCATTGCAAGAAATCGCCAGCAGGTCTAGGAACGTAAGGCCCCAGTGATCCACAATCAGCTGAAATGCCTCAGCTGACAACACCCACTCTCCTAGGTACATACTCTCCCTGAGAAAGTCTGCTCTTATGTTGTGTTGTCCTGCAATGCGAGAGGCTGAGATAATGTGCAAATGACCTTCTACCCATTCCATAAGTTGATCTATTTCCTGTGACACTTGCTGGCTCTTGGTTCGTCCCTGGCGATTGATATAGGCCACCATCGTCACGTTGTCTGACATCACACAAACCGCTTGATCCCGGAGCCTGTGGCTGAACTACAAGCATGCCAGCCATACCGCCCGGGCTTCCAGGCAATTGATGTTCCAAAGGGACTATTCCGCATTCCAACACCCCTGGGCCATTAACTCAGACAGTGAGCCCCCCCAACCGTGGAGACTTGCATCTGTCGTGAGTACCAACCAGGACGGAGAGGACAAGGGAACTCCCTTTCTCAGATGATCCTCCTGCAACCACCACTGCAGGCGGGAGCAGATTTCCATCGATAAGTGGAGCTGAACCGCACATTCCTGAGACTGCGGGGGTCCAACGAGACAGCGGAGAGCACTGAATAGGATGCATATACACCCTTGCCCACGGCACCACTATCAGGGTAGCCGCCATCACGCCGAGCACATGTAGGTAGGACCACACTGTCGGGATTATGATGTTCAACAACTGATGCACTTGACATATCAATTTCTGGATACAAACTTCCGGTAGGAAAACTCTGACCTGCCCCGTGTGGAATCGGACCCCCAGATACTCCAATGACTAGGATGGCTGAAGATTGCTCTTGGTCAGGTTCACCACCAAACCGAGCTCCAGTAATAAGGAGATCAACTTTTGTGTCGCCAGGCAGCTCTCTTCCTGAGACTTGGCTTGAATCAGCCAATCATCCAAAACGGATGCACCAGGATCCCTTTTTTTCACAAGACCACCGATACTACCACCACAACCTTGGAAAATGTTCTGGGAGTGGTAGCTAGACCAAAGGTCAGCGCCCAAAACTCATAATGCCCCCACCAACACTGCAAAGCTAGAAAGCATTGGAGTTCCAATCGGATAGGAATAGGAAGGTAAGCCTCTGACAGATCCAAGGAGGTCAGAAATTCTCCCGACTGCACCACCATTATCACAAAGTGTAAGGTTTCCATGTGAAAATGAGTCACCTTCAAATGATGGCTGACCTCTTGAGATCCAGGATGGGACAAAAGGAGCCCTCCTTCTTATGCACAACAAAATAAATGGAATGTCACCTCATACTTTCTTGAGACATGGGCACCGAAACCACAGCCCTCAGTCTGAGGAGCCTCTGAAGCGTGAACTCCACTGCCTGCTTCTTCTGTGGGGAGTGGCAAAGGAATACCATAAACAAGTTCCAAGGAATACTGCAAAATTCCACTGCATATTCTTCTCGTATCACCTCCAGGACCCACTGATCAGACGTGATCTCGACCCAAGAAGAGAGAGAAAGACATCCCCCTCTCTTGTTTCAGAAGGTGGGTCGGCAAACCTTCTTTGGGAAGCTCGGGAAGGTCTGCCACCTGAGCTCGCTCCTCTCTTGGGCTGTCAAGGACGAAAGGATTGAGACCTACTGAAAGGCCGAGTCTGCCGAAAGGTAGACCCTCTGTAGGGACAAAACCGCCTGGAACCCCAGAGATGACCCCTCTTACCAAAGGGGCTCTTAACTGCTTCTTACCCTCCTGCAACCGAAGAACCGGAGACTCACCCCACTTACTGGCTAGTTTCTCAAATTTGCCCCCAAACAAGAGAGTGACCAATTTCACAACCAGAGTTGACGCCTGGCCGTTATCACCAAAGCCACTCTTCTGGCCGAGATATGGAACAAATCACAGCCTGTACCCTCTAAAAAGGCGGCAGCGGGCTCCATAACCGCTCTGGAATTCCCTCCAGACTCACCAACCTCCTGAGAGAAGCAGACAAGATCTCTCCACTAGGGTGCAACAGGAGGCAATCTGTAAATTCATTGCCACTGCCTCAAAGGCTTAAGAATAGCCTCAGTCCTATCATGTACATCCTTCAAGGCCGCTCCTCCCTCTACGGGGATAGTCGTCTGCTTAGACACGGCACATACCAAAGCATCCACTTTGGAAAAACGCAAATGCTCTCTCACAGCCGGATCCTGGGGGTACAGGCCTTCCAATGTCCGACCCCCTTTAAAATTTGCCTCTGGGGCATCCCATTCCAGATCACACAATTCCTGAATGGCATCCATCACCAGGGGGGGGGGGAGAGGCTTTACATAAGGAAACCAAAATGGGATTTTTCCTCGGCTCTGACATGGCATCCGAACCAGGGACACCCAGTTGTTTCAAGGTCTGGGAAATCAGGGCCGGCAGTTCATCTCTATGAAAGATCCGCAACATGGTGTGATACGGTTCCAGCCCTGGAGTAATTTCCCCATCTTCCAGGGAATCTGGATCAACCTCATCATCAGTGCCATCCGGATTCCTGTCGGGAGCACCCGCAGGGAGCCGAGACGAGCTCCGGCACCTAAGCATAGGACTGGAAGAGGAAGGAGCCACCGGCTGAGTGTCCGACCTGACAGAAATGGGGGAAGCAGAGGACTGCGCCTGAAGAAAAGCTTGTAAGCCTTGAAAACATTCCACCAAAGAAAAAGCAGCCGGGTCTAGACCATGCCCAGAGGAACTGGAGCTGGTCCCACAGAATTGCCCTCGCCAGCGGAAGAGACAGTCAAGGGAGAACCAAGATCTGGCGTCCCCCCAGTCAAGGCCATGACCCACCCATCATCAAAATGGGAAGAGCCAGGCTTAGCAAAATCTGAGGAAGACAACTCTCTCCGAGCGTCTGAACAGTGCTGACACAGGTTAGAGGCCAGGTCAGGCTGAGAAGCCCTAATATGACAGGGAACACAAATAGGAAGACGCTTAGGCTTCTTGCTTACCAGCGCCATCGTGATGGTAAACGTGTGTGTTGGGTTTGTGGCATATTGTGGACTCTTGGTCAAAGTGGCGATGACTCCTCCCACATGGAGGGGTCCCGAGGGGAACCACAGCGATAGGCTAGACTCGAGTAAGCAGACCCTGAGGGAAGAAAGCTTTATTGTACTGCTGATGTAAGTTGAATCTTGCTTCAAGGAAGGGATAGTACTGTAGGCCAGCGATATCACATAAAGCTCAGACAGTCTCTAAAGATGAATGTCTCACCCGGATGTAGCAAGGTTGGGTGGTGTTCCGCAGCATGGGATAAGCCGAACCTGAAGGGTGGAATAAGGAGAGCTGGAGTGTAGCAATACTCACAGAGTGGCAGTGCTTGTAACTTCCTTGGTAGAAGAATGGAGAGAGGGGCCAGAGGTCCAGGATAGGCCCTCAAGGAACGAGTACCTAGGAGCGCTGAGGGATCCTGGAAGAAAGTAGATAGGACCCCCAAGGAGTGGGTGTCCTTAGGTAGGTAGTTGAACCCCAAAGGGCAGATAGAAGCGAGAGGCCCCCGAGGAGCGGGTATCCAGAGCTTCCGTAGGAGCGAGGGTAAAGAGGAATCCAAGCGAGCAGCTTAGAAGCAGTCAGAGTAGTAAAACCGAAGTCCTTGCTAACTCGTTGGGCTATAGCAGAGCGGAGATTTAAATACCCGGAGGTATTGACGTCATGTGCTGGGGACGCCCTCAGGTTTCCCGCCATGATGTATTCAAAAGCGTAGGTGGTCTGCACACGCGCGCCTAGGAGGCCTCAGGAAGAAGCATGGTGGACGGGGATGCCCATGCTGTGTCGGAGACGCCGAGGGTTTCGGCAATCAGCACCAGAGGCAGCCATCCTTCCCAGTGAGGAGGAAAAGGGTAGAAGAGAGGTGAGGCAGAGCAATTACAGCCGTCTGCAACCAACAGACCCAACAGTGCGTTTGAAAGGCTTGCACTCAAAGGGGAATGCGCACAAAAAATAAGCACCTCGAAGAAAGTGCGGCAAGGTGCACGCACAACCTGTGCACTAAGCTAAGTGTGTGAACAGTGTAAAATTTGTGCACGTAAAAAGTGCGCCGAAAAACAGAGCGTACAACGCACGTGCAGAGTCAACGTGCTGCGCACACTGACGGCCTGTAGAGGGCAGCAGAGCACGCACAGGGACAAGCGAAAAACGCCACCGCGGCAGGCAAGAAAAAAACCTAAGCGTGGGGCCTAGCCTACCGGGGGATGCTCAACCCGCCAGGTTAGCCAGTTCCCCAACCCCAATGGGAGTGGGAACTAATGTTGGTACGGCGCGCCAAGCACAGAGACTGGAGGAAGTCCAGAAACCCCTCTGTCTCTGATTCAAAAGGTAATTTTTTATTTTTTTTAAACCTTACCTGAGCTCAGTGCTTACCAGCTGACTACAGAGACGGTCTCCGGCTGCGGGGGGAGAGGGCATCTGCCATCACCACCGCACTCAGCCTCCTGTACCTGCTGTCTTTCAGCTGAACTAGCAGCTAAGTCCACGCCGGGAAACCCAGCTACCGGACCAAGGCACAGCTCTGAGGGACCACGAAAACCGCCTCAGGAATTCTCAACTGGGGGAGGGAACCTTTAGGTATCACCGCTGGAGAGCGGGGCTTTCTTTTCCTTAATTTATACTTTCAAATTTCTCCTTCCAAAAAACTCGAAGCAATCCCCATAGAGAGATGCACATCCACCATCTGCTGGAGACGGAGAATACTGGCAGGGGGGGGGGGGGGTGTCACTGCAGGAGTATATATACTGTGATGTCAGCTTGGTCCATCTCCATCTGCTGGCAGTGGAGCATAAACCCACTGGTCCTGAGTCCATTTGACGCCGTGCTAGGAAATTATAAATGTACCCAGGAACAAGAACACACATGTAAAAAATGCACAAATACATTTTTGCACTTTTCTGGCTAAATAGCGGCACTTATCCGGATACGTACCAATTTATCTGTGTAAGTGGTTGCAAAGCTGCTGCGTAGCCGGATAAGTCTTAAAATTTCTACCTATCTGATTTAGTCAGACTGCTGGACAAGTCTTCCAACGCTCATTAGACCTATCCATCTATCTGTCTTAACCAGATAAGTAGAGTTTTAAGGCTTATCCAGCTAAATAGTGGCTTTGCTGCCTAGTTAGCCGGATAAATTGAAACTGGTCTGCTAGCCAGATAAGTGTGCACAACATGGTATAGCCATGCATTTTGACATCTGATTTTAAAGTGATACACAAGTAGATTTAACCTGCATAAATTAGCTGCATTTAAATGTGAATTTTCAAAGGTTGCACATGTAAAAAAATTTGCAGATTTAAAAAAGGGACAGGCCGGGGCATTTTGGGGAGGGGCCAACTTTTATGTAAATTGCTATTTCAGAAGCAGTTTATGTAAATTTGGCGTGCGGTTTTTACAGAAGCGCACGCTTAAATGCCTAAACAGGTATGTACATCTGGCAGCCGACTTGCGCTATTTACTCCTGTTCTATATCTGGAATAAGTGATGGCAAATGCCTTAAAAGTGAAACAATTATTGAGTGGGGAGACTGGGGGAAATGGGGAGGGGATTTCAGCCTGAAGAGGCAGGAGGGTCTCGATGACCTGCAGATGGACTGGACGAACTGGTAAACTAACTGGTAAAACTGGTAATTTCATCGCAGCGTGCAAAACGTTACGTGTATAAAACTTTAAAATTTGAAGTATCTGATTTATTTACTTTATTTTATTTAAAATCTTTTCTACACCGTTATTTACCATCACAACGGTTTACAAAAAGGCACATAGAGAAAAATTGTTAAAACTTAATAGAAGTGCCAACAATGATCCGGTAACATAGAATGCCAATATAAAGACTATTTGATGAATTTCATATATATTGTCCTTTTAATACATTTAGCTGGATTCATAGTGTTTTTAGGCTTAACCACCTGACATAGCTGGATAAGCAGCAATTTAAGACTTATGCGTCTAAACAAAGCATTCTTTTTAAGATGTAGCGAGATATCTTACTTACGGGCCGATACAGTAAAGTCCACAGGAGAGCGGGCGAACGCCCGCACACGGGCCACTCTCCTGTGCGCGCGATACAGTATGCAAATTAGGTCCGGCGGGAGAAACAGGTAAAAAGAGGCGCTAGGGACACTAGCGCGTCCCTAGCGCCTCTTTAGGGACAGGAGCGGCGGCTGTCAGCGGGTTTGACAGCCGACACTCAATTTTGCCGGCGTTGAATCTCGAGCCCGCTGACAGCCATGGGTTCGGAAACCGGACGCCGGCAAAACTGAGCGTCCGGTTTTCAACCCGCGAGCCACGGGCCTACTTCCAATTATTTATTTATTTATTTATTTTTGCCCTTCGGGACCTCCGACTTAATATCGCCATGATATTAAGTCAGAGGGTGCACAGAAAAGCAGTTTTTAACTGCTTTTCTGTGCACTTCCCTGGCGCCGGCAGAAATTAGCACCTACCTTTGGGTAGGCGCTAATTTCTTAAAGTAAAATGTGCGGCTTGGCAGCACATTTTGTTTTCTGAATCGCGTGGGAATTCCTAATAGGGCCACCAACATGCATTTGCATATTTCGGGCGCTATTAGGTTCGCGGGAGGGGGGGGTTGGATGCGCATTTTCGACCCCTTACTGAATAAGGGGTAACGCTAGCACATCGAAAATGCGCATACTATCAAGGGTTAACAGCGTGCTCCATCGGAGCACACTGTACTGTATCGGCCCGTTAGCCAGATAAGTTCGAAAAGCACTACTTAACCGAATAAATCCAAATTAATCTCAAGAAGTGCTGCTACTTATCTGGATAACTCCAAACCAGTGTGCTAGGCATTTTTTTTTTTTTTTTACATACGTGAACATGTTTATGTGCATAAATAAGCACATTTTATAACCAGTGCATATCATTTATGCGCCGATTACAAAATTCAGCAGCAACTTTGCATGGGCCCCATATACACACGTGTACGGACGAGCTGGTGCAGCTTTCAACCTTATCCTCTCACCCCCACTGTAAGTCAGCTTTTACGCCTGTAAGTCGGGATATTTTCTAGCGTGCACGTGGCAATGAACACACCAGCTTTACTGACTGGTCTATCGGTTCGCCCCATCGATGATCAAGATCCTTCTGGCTCTTCAGCCTGAATTACTCCCATTCCCCCAAAACCCCTCACTAAGTTCCTATTTCACTTTTAAAAGGTTTACGACCACTTAATCCAGATATTCAGTAAATATACATGAGCAAACTATGTAAAATAGCAACTTATTCGCATAAATGTTGTCCCTGCTGCAGAATGCCCCTGACAAATTTACTCAGGCACCCTGATTTATGTTGTATTTTGAGGTTTCCAATATAGCATATACTCAATTAGATGCTATTTTACATGGATAAATGCTCATTTTTACACTCACAATTTTTGAAAATTCATCTTTCAATGTTGAACCCTGAAGCAAGGGGCCAGGACTTGACTTGCTCAAGGTCACAAAAAGTGTCAGTGGGAGAAGTGGGATTTGAACCCCAGCTCCCCTAGTTCTCAGCTCTAACCACCACTCTAAAAAACACAAAGGAGTGAAAGAATGAAAAGTATTAATGTACAGAAATCACAGGAAGCAGAAACTGAGAGCAGAGGAGCCACTGCTGTGTAAGGGGAGGAGAAGCAGGAAGAAGACCCCGAGGCACTGCAGGAAATAAAAAGCCCAAGGAACAGATTCAGCATGAGGGGTGGGAAGGCAAAGGATGGGAGAATTCCCAGGCTGTATCAGAGGCAGGATGGCATCCCCTGCCCCCCTCCTACCTGCTGAGCAGAAAGCCCTGCAGCCATTCTCCTGCCCCTTCTCCAGAGCAGGATTTCCAGCCCCGGCTCCCTCCCTGCACGGTCCCTGGGGTGGGGGATGGGATCAGTCCCAGGCTGCATCCCCTGCCCCCCTCCTACCTGCTGAGCAGAAAGCCCTGCAGCCATTCTCCTGCCCCTTCTCCAGAGCAGGATTTCCAGCCCCGGCTCCCTCCCTGCACGGTCCCTGGGGTGGGATCAGTCCCAGGCTGCATCCCCTGCCCCCCTCCTACCTGCTGAGCAGAAAGCCCTGCAGCCATTCTCCTGCCCCTTCTCCAGAGCAGGATTTCCAGCCCCGGCTCCCTCTCTGCACGGTCCCTGGGGTGGGGGATGGGATCAGTCCCAGGCTGCATCCCCTGCCCGTCTCCTACCTGCTGAGCAGAAAGCCCTGCAGCCATTCTCCTGCCCCTTCTCCAGAGCAGGATTTCCAGCCCCGGCTCCCTCCCTGCACGGTCCCTGGGGTGAGGGGATGGGATCAGTCCCAGGCTGCATCCCCTGCCCCCCTCCTACCTGCTGAGCAGAAAGCCCTGCAGCCATTCTCCTGCCCCTTCCCCAGAGCAGGATTTCCAGCCCCGGCTCCCTCCCTGCACGGTCCCTGGGGTGGGGGCGCTCAGCTTCTCTCCGGCGTTGCCAGGTCTCGGCGCTGACCTGCGCAGCCAACCCCGCCCCCTATCGAAGGAAGTGACGTCACCAAAACTGGAAAGCGGGGAGTTCCAGCTACTGGAGTTATGCGGAGGGATGCTGGGAGATGGAGTTCTGATGTGCCTTTTCGTCCGGTTAAACGGAAGCTGGGAATTGTGGGAAGTGTAGTCCCAACAGGTGGCTTGGTGTGATTGACAGCATTCTGGGGACTGAGTGTATGCCCCCCCCCCCCCCTGAAGGGAGACAGGAAAGACCCAAGGAGGCGGAGGCTGGGATCAGAGTCTGAGGGCAGAGCAGGGAGAGGGAAATAAGCAAAGAGAGAGGAGGGAGGCAGACACAGAGGTCAGATTGAGCTCCTGCCATGACACAAAATCACTGAAGCCATCTTTTGTCTTACAGACAGACATGCAAAGAAAAGCCACATAATTTATTGACTTTACATAAACCTTGGATTCTGTCTGACAATCTGCCTGAATTTTAACTGGAATTGGGGGGAGGGGGGATCCTATCATATAATGAAATGCATATATTCATCCAGCTGTAAGGTCCAAATATTTAATCGACAGAGTGATAGCTTTAGACAGGAGGAGAAACAGATGTAACCCGAGCCCCACCCTCCTCAACATCTGCATCAATGGTCTCCCCAGGTCCAGTGCCAAATGACTCGGCCGTCAAATGCCTGCCACGTGCAGATGATTTGGTCATTCTTTCCCCCCACTGCAGAAGGTGTACAAGAGAATTGAAACCCATCCCCTTTATCATTTTTCTCACCCTTCTCTGAACCTCTTCCTGTGTCCCTTATGTCTTTTCTGAAATGGGGTGCTAAGGACTGCACCCAATACTCACAGTGCGGTTGCACCATGGGTGTATACAAATGCATTGTGATAGTCTCAGTTTTGTTCTCCCTTTCCAAATTATTCCTAGCATTCTATTGGCTTTTTGACCATCAACGCACACTGAGCTGAAGATTTCATGGTATTGTCCACAAGGACTCTTGACGTCCTTTTCCCAGGTAGTGACTCCTAACACAGAACCCAGCATCATGTACCTGGAGGTGGGATGATTTTTCATAGAAACATAGAAATGACGGCAGAAGAAGACCAAACGGCCCATCCAGTCTGCCCAGCAAGCTTTCACACTCATTTTTTTCTCATACTTATCTGTTACTCTTGGCCCTTATTAGTAACTTTTTGGTTCTATTTACCCTCCACCCCCGCCATTGATGTAGAGAGCAGTGCTGGAGCTGCATCTAAGTGAAGTATCAGGCTTAATTGATTCGGGGTAGTAACCACCGTAAGAAGCAAGCTACACCCATGGTTATTTGTTTACCCAGACTATGTAATTCAGTCCTTGTTGGTTGTTGTCTGAATATACATCCTCTATTCTTCATCCACCCTGCTGTTGAAGCAGAAAGCTATGCTGGATATTCTTTGAAAGTGAAGTATCAGGCTTATTTGTTTTGGGGTAGTAACCGCTGCAACAAGCAAGCTGCTCCCCCGCTGTTTTGTGAATGCAAATCCTTTTCTCCACATTTCCTCTTGCCGTTGAAGCATAGAGCAATGTTGGAGTCGCATTAACCGTGTGTATGTTTATTGAACGTATTCCCTGCGTGCATTACTTGCCCTTGTCCATATTAAATTGCATCTGCCAATCAGAAGCCCAGTCGCCTAGTCTCACAAGATCCTTCTGTAGTACTTCACAAATCTCTGCTGTTTTAACAACAACAAAAACAATTTTGTGTCATCTGCATCTTTGGTCACCTCAGTAGTCATTCATAGTAACATCCATAGTAATTTCAGCAGAAAAAGACTAATAGTCAATGCAATCTGCCCAGCAAGTTTCTTATGGTAGTAGCTGCCGCTCTGTGCAAGTTACCCCAAAGCCTTATGTTAAGAGTAATAATACTACTAGCAACATTTTTATGGTGTGAGCAGCCTTGATAAATCAGACAATGCTGCTTGAACGTCCTTTGGGTTTTGTACTTAGCCGTAGAAGCAGTCCTGAGCTTTTTCCCTAATATCCCAGGCCATAAAATTCAAGGCCCAGTGTTCATTGTCCTCTGAATCCAATTCCTCTTTTCCCCCACTGTAGAAGCAGAGAGCGATGCTGCAATCGCATCAAAATCATGACAGCTAATTGGCTAAGGGCTCCCCTATGCACCCTTTCCTTCCTTCCCATGCTTTAGCCTTTAGAGATCCACAGTGTTTATCCAAAGTCTTTTTAACATTTTTTTTTTATTGTTTTTGTCTTCACCACCTCTTCCGGAAAGGCATTCCAGGCATTCACCACCCTTTCTGTGAAGAAATATTTCCTGATGTTGGCTCTGAGTTGTCCCCGCTGGAGTTTCATTTCATGAACAGTTCTACTGTTTCCTTTCCAATGAAAAAGGTTTGAAGTTTGTGCATCATTTACCCCTTTCAGGTATCTGAAGGCCTGTATCCTATCTCCCCTGCATTTCCTCTCCTCCAGGGTGTACATAGTCAGAGTCTTCAGCTTCTCCTCATAACTCTTCTGATACAGACCCCACACCATTTTGGTCGCCCTTCTCTGGACCTCCTCCATCCTCTATCCTTCTCCAGAACTGAACACAGTACTCCAGGTGAGGCCTCACCAAAGACCTGTACAAGGCCATTACCGCCTCCTTTTTCTGATTATTGCTCTCTCTATGCAGCCCAGCAGTCTTCTGGCTTTAGCTAGCGCCTTGTCACATTGCTTCGCCGCCTTCAGATCCCTGGACACTGTCACCCCAAGGTCCCTCTCCCAGTCCGTGTGCATTAGACTTTCACCCTCCATCACACACAGCTCTTCTGGATTCCCGCACCCCCCGATGCAGGACGCTGCACTTCTTGGCATTGAATCCCAGCTGCCAAATCTTCAACCACTCTTCAAGATTCCTTAAATCACTTTTCATTCTCTCTGCTCCTTCCAGCGTGTCCACTCTGTTGCAGATCTTAGTATCATCTGCAAATAGACAAACTTTACCTTCTATCCCTTCTGCAATGTCGCTCACAAAGATTTTAAGGAGAACCGGTCCCCAAACTGATCTCTTAACACTGTGCTTTCTTCTGAGTAGGTTTCGTTTACCATTACATGTTGTGTCCTGTCCGTCAAGTAATCAGTAATCCACTCCTCCACCTTGGCGCCGACTCCCAAGCTTCTCATTCACAAGCTGACTATATCAAACGTTTTGCTGAAATCCAAGTAAATAACATTGAGCGCTCTTCCTTGTTCCAATTCTCTTGTCACCCGATCAAAAACATCTATCAGATTTGTCTTTCAGGCCCTACCCCTGGTGAATCATGCTGCCTTGGGTTCAGCAATGCATCAGATTGTAGTTAGCTCACTGTCCTTTCCTTCAGCAGAGACTCCATTAATTTTCCCACTACAGAGGTGATGCTAACCGGCCTGTAGTTTCCAGCCTCCTCTCTGCTATCACTCTTATGAAGTGGGACCACCAGTGCTTTCCTCCAGTCACGCAGCACCACTGCCGTTTCCAGGGATCTACTGAACAGGTCACACAGAGGACCCGCCAGCACATCTCTGAGCTCCCTTAGTTCCCTGGGATGTTCCTCATCCGGCCCCATGGCCTTGTCCACTTTCAGTTTTCCTAGCTCTTCCCATACATTCTCTTCTGTAAACGGGATTTCGTCCATCCCTCTCCCATCTACAGTCCTATCAATCAGCAAAGGTCCTTTTCCAGGGTCTTCTTTAATGAACACTGAACTGAAGAATTTCTTTAAGATTTCTGTCATTTCTTCATCTCGATACACACGTTGTTCTTTGTCACCTTTCAATGTCACTATACCATTTCTCTAATGTATCTGAAAAAGGTTTTGTCACCTCACTTTACCTCTTTGGCCATCCTTTCTTCCACTTGACCTTTTGTTTTCCTGAATTCTTTCATCTCCCTCAGTCTCACCAGGTGTTCTTCCCTGTGTTCCCTTTTTTGGGATCCTTTCTACTTCTTGAACGCTGTTCTTTTAGCCTTTATTTTTTTCAGCCACCTCCCTTTGAGAACCAGATCACTTTCTTTTTCCTCTTACTCTTGTTTACGTTTCTAACACATAGATTTGTTCCCTTACTAACAGCTCCTTTTAACTTGGTCCACTCTTGTTCCACCTCTCCCATTTTCTCCCGGTCTTCCAGGTCTTCCTCCAGGAACTTCCCCATTTTGACAAACTCGTGTCTTCATGTGACTTCCCAGTATCCTATTTGCGATACTGAACCACACCCTTTGATGATCACTGGTGCTCAGGTGAGCCCCTACCTGAACATTACAGACATTACCACCCTCAGTGAGCACCAGATCGAGTGTCGCACCCTCTCTCGGGGGTTCCATTACCATTTGTATGAGCAGAGCCCCTTGGAGGGTACCCACTATCTCTCTACTTCTGGTAGATTCTCCAGTCCACATCCAGCAGATTCAAATCTCCAACGAGCAACTCTTTCTGTCCTCCCTTGTCAGGTTATAACCCGGGATGGCCGCATCCCAAATATGAGACTCAGTGAACCAAATTCTCCTCCACCATTAGGGCCTGCAAATCTGGGATTTTATTGCCCAGACTACAAGCGATTATGGTCACAGATTTCAAACTTTTCTCCCTTGGTATCCTGCTATTCTTAGTCATCTTTTCTGCTATTTTGAGCTGATTGATATTGTTGTTGTTTTCTCCTCCCAATTCCTGTATTGCTTAGGGGTGACAGGCCAGTTTCATTGGCCACGTCAACCTCCATTCTTCGGATCATTTATGAAAACATTAAATAGCACAGATCCCAATACAGAGCACTAGGCCATGCCATTAATGACCTTAATCCATTTGGAAATCTGATTATTATTCCCGCCTTCTGATTCTTGTCTTTTATGCAGTTACCAATCCATAACAGGACACTGCCTCCCATCCCATGAGCTCCCAATTTCATGTCTTTCAGGAGGAACTCTGTCAAACGCCTTCTGAAAATCCAGATTCACCATAACCACCAGCTCACCTTTGTCCGCATGTTTATTTACACCCTCAAAAAAAAAAAATCTAGTAATAATTTTGTTTTTAAGGATAACTTCTGTCATTTTGCCCAGCAAAATTATCGGGTAAGTAATTTCTCCATTTCCTAGCTTGTAGCCAGATGGACTCAGGACCAATGGGATGTACAAAAGCTACTCTTCCTTCTATTTACTTTCCTAACAGAAAGGTTAGTTGGCCTTACAATCTCTCCTTTCAGTTTTGTTCAGTGCCCTTCTGCTTCCCCTCCATTTTCCCATCCAGCTTATGACTCCTTGAGGTTCTCCCCCCAATTTAAGAAAGTTAGTTTTTCCCTGAAGTCTAGGACCCTGGCCTTTGAATTAACTTTCATCTTCTGTGCTCTTAATATTGAACCACACCATCCGGTGATCACTGACCCCCAGATGATTGTCCACCACAGCATCAGAATCACTGCCTCCACTGATCAGCACAAGGTCCTGTATCGCCCCCCTCCTGAGCGGGTTCTGTTGCCAGATGACGGAAGGGGGCTCCTTGCAAAGAATCCACCACGATCTCCCTGCAGCTGGGATGTGACAGTCAGTACCCGGCAGACTGAAATCCCCTTTCATAGCAGTATTGTGAATATCCTCCATGAAATGTCTCTCCATGTGTGTTGATGCTCTTAAATGTGCATGGCGACCTGTAATAGCGGCTCCGTTTGCATTATCCTTTTCTACAAGGCACAGACAGCCCTCAGATTTAGGAATGAACAATCCTTGCCAAGCATTGATTCTTACAGTTACCTGATGGGCATGGAGGAGATTTCTTGTTCTTACCTAGCTGTCTGAGATCTTTATCAGGAAAGTCTACAATTCCAAAACTATACGAGACTTCAGGGATTTAAATAGATCTTATTCTGTGCAATTAAAAGACTGTTCAATATCAGTTTCAATCTCCCAAAGAATTCTTTGCTGATCTTTTCACTCAGTAACTGGTACTAGCTTGATGCACTTGTTTCTACTGCTAGTTCTTTATGTACACCTTCCTGCTGTACTCCTAGATATTTCTATAACTTTCCTGCTGTACTCCTAGGTATTTCTACGCACCTTCCTGCTCTGCTCCTATTTATACGCACCTTCCTGCTCTACTCCTAGATATTTCTATACACATTTCTGCTCTACTCCTATCTATACGCTCCTTCCTGCTCTACTCCTAGATATTTCTATACACCTTCCTGCTCTACTCCTATCTATACGCTCCTTCCTGCTCTACTCCTATCTATACGCTCCTTCCTGCTCTACTCCTAGATATTTCTATACACCTTCCTGCTCTACTCCTATATATTTCTACTAGCCGTTAAGCCCGTAACAATGGCTACATTTAAAAAAAGAAATTCGTCGGTCCATTCCTTCCCCCTCCCTCTCTCCCTCTAATTCTCCCTCCCTCGCAACTTCCCCCCTCCCTCTATTTCTCCCTCCTCCCCTCTATTCTCCTCCCTCTCACCTACTTCCCCCCTCCCCCTCGATTCTCCCTCCTCTCACCTTCCCCCCTCCCCTCCCTCTATTCTCCCCTCCCTCTCACGCTCCCCCTCCCCCTCTATTCTCCCTGCCTAATCCCCCCCTCTCACCCTCTATTCTCCCTCCACTCCCTCTCTCCTCCCTCTCCCAATGCCCTCCCCTTTCAGCTCATCCGCAGACGGAAGATCTCCGGGGGGTGTCCCTTCCACGCGCGCAGCGCCGTTCCTGCTCGTCGCCGCTGCTGCCGCTCCTGCTTCTCGCCACCGCTCCTGCTCCTGCTTCTGATCGCTCCGCTCCTGCGGCCCCAGCGCCATTTTTTTTTTCGGGCACGCTCGGCTCTGACCGACGTGCTCGCCTGCGCATGCGCGGTAGAGCTGCTCTCTACTACGCATTTGCGGGCCGTCGGTCAGAGCCCATTTATAAGGTAGATACCCCTTCCTGCTCTACTCCTAGATATTTCTATGCACCTTTCTTCTGTACGCCTAGATATTTCTATGCACCTTCCTTCTCTACACCTAGATATTTCTATACACCTTTCTTCTGTACTCCTAGATATTTCTATGCACCTTCCTGCTCTACTCCTAGATATTTCTATGCACCTTCCTGCTCTTCTCCTAGATATTTTTATACTCCCTGCTGTACTCCTAGATATTGATATTCACCTTCCTGTTCTACCCCCAGCTATTTTTATAGTCCTTCCTGCTGTACTCCTAGATATTGATTTACACCTTTCTGCTCTATTCCTAAATAGTTATATACATCTTCCTGCTCTACTCCTTTTTTGACTGCCGCAGCACACTGAACCGACGATTTCAATGTGTTATCCACTATGACGCCTAGATCTCTTTCTTGGGTTGTAGCACCTAATATGTCGCCCTTCTGTTCTACTGCTATGATTGAATTACAATCTATTTTATATATTCTGTCTGCATGGATTGTGGTGAAATGCTTGCAGATTGGCATGTAATCGGTCAATTATTTATCGGGGGATGTTACTTGGTTCTCCCTCGGGAAGGAAAAGTGTACTTCCTGTTATTAACCATTTGTGTTCTTAATTCCGGTTGTCTGGTCAACTGACTTTTGCAGTTTGCCTGATCTTCCTGTGAAGAAATTAACTGCTTTGAACAAAAAAAAAACTGGGCATCCCTTCAGAGATGGGGGTTCTTCCAGCTGTAACTTCAGGCTAGTCCAGAGTTGTGATGTGAGCCCTAACCGTATTCTTCTGTTCGCTGGGTATAACCATTTTGCTTCTCTGTCACACTTTGCAGGATTCTCATTTTTTTCCCCCATTGTGTTTTAAGTCGTCGCCCTTCTGAGGAGCTTGTGTATCAACGACACCTCGGTACATAAATGAGTTTATTTTTTGACTTCTCTATGTTTATTCCAAGGAGGGGGTTGTTATCTCCTTTGCTTCTGGCCTTGTGCCCTTATTGGTAGGACTCTCATAATTTGCTTATTGATTTGCATTTATATATGCAGACAATTCCATGGTCCAGGACGGCTCACAACAAAGCATACACAATATCACACAAAACTTAAACCAAAATCATTCACTACTGGACAACGGCAACAACAAATAAAAACTTAAAACAAAAGGCAAATCAATCATGAGCAGAGCTGTACTCCTGCACATTGTATCAACCACTATTTGGAAAAAGCCTGCCCAAGTAAAAATGTTTTTTTTTAATGAGCTTTTTAATGTCTTTGTGCATTCAAATAGCTTAAGCTTCTGAGGCAAAGGGCTCCAGGTACAGCTGTTTGAAACACACGTTCATCGAGCCTTGCCTGCAGATCCGGAGGCCACATCCAGAAGGGCGCTCGGTGCAGACGCGAGGCTCCAGTAGGATTATATATCCGCCGCATTGTATTTATCCAAGGACGTGAGTTAATAGCCAGTAACTTACGTATTAATATGTAAATTTTACGTTTGACTCCCCACTAGATTGGAAGCCGGCAGAGGTCAAACAGAATTGGAGAGAGATGGTCTTTTTTTTTACTGTCAAGCTGAGGCATTATGGAAGAGCTGCACTGGTTTCGACATTGAAGCTGTAGCCCCAAATAGATGTAATTACAATAATCTAATGTCATTGTTAGAAAAGCCTGTACGACAAAGCATAAGAACATAAGAAATGCCATACTGGGTCAGACCAAGGGTCCATCAAGCCCAGCATCCTGTTTCCAACAGTGGCCAATCCAAGCCACAAGTACCTAGCAAGTACCCAAACATTAGATAGATCACAAGCTACTATTGCTTATTAATTACCGCGATAGCAGTTTATGGATTTAGCCTCTAGTAACTTAGCCAAACCTTTTTTAACAACAGTTACACTGACTGCTGTAACCACAAACCCTGGCATTGAATTCCAGAGTTTAACTGTGCGCTGAGTGAAAAAGAATTTTCTTCAATTCGTTTTAAATGAGCTACTTGCTAACTTCTTGGAGTGCCCCCTAGTCCTATTATCTGAGAGAGTAAATAACCAAGCAAATATCTCCCAGTTGTAGTAAAAGTTTTAAGTCCCTGCAGCAATCATTTTTTGTAAAAGATGGATCTAACATTTGCGTTTACTTGCGGGATACATGAGAGTTTAAAGCCAATAATGACTTCTAAGCTCCAGACCTGCACGACAACTGGAAGGTTTGAACCCTCAGTTCTAACAGTTGGGGGGGAGTTGCTATTAAATTGCTGTGCTGAATCACCTGGATTTCATTTTTTGACAAATTTAGTGCGAGTTTATTATGTGTAAGCATCACCTAATGCTAGTCAGACACCAGGAGGTCATTGAGGTAGTATTAGACCATGAGAGTGCCAAAGGAATGTAGAGTTGTATATCATCCATGTAAAGACGATAGCCCTCATAAAGGCTGGCCAACAGTTGGTATATGTGTGCTAAATAGATGTTAAGTAAAAGTGTGGAAAGCGCAGAGCCTTGTGTACACATTGGGTACCACCCATCCTTGCTTGCTGCTGTCTACCACAAAGATAAGACTGAAACCATCTCCAAACAGTGCCCAATATGCCTGCTTCCCTCAGTCAGTATAAAATGATTTTATGATCACCCCGTTGAAAGGCTGACGAGGTATCCAGCATAATCAAAACATATCCTAGACAACCTTCCAGTCCTCTCCTGATTGAATAGCAGGAGGATCTCGGTACTCAGTGAGCACCTGAATCCAAACTGGAATTCATTGGCAATCTCACGTTCCTCAACAAACTTTGCCAATTGTTTCAGCGCTACAGAAAACGATCTCACTCACAAAGCAGAAAGATGAAACTGGAAGGTAATTCAACAGTTCAGCTGGATCTAAGCTAGGCTTCTTCAATACCATTCATAAAGAAGATTTGTTTCAACGTGTCTGCTAAGTATCTCTCAGTAAGAAAGGAATTAACCAGCAATGTTAAAAATGGGGCAACTGTATCTTTCAGAGTATTCAAAATATTGATGACACTACATGGGTTTAGTGGACAATAAGGTTTCATGGATGAGATCATTTTCACAACATCAGGTTCAGAGACTTCCTTAGATAGAGTCTATCTAGTATCATGATAATCTGAAAATGGTTCTAACCAGTTTAACACCTTAGCAAATGCAACTGCAGTCTTCTTGCCATAGTGAGTCAGACTGAAGGTCCACCAAGCTCAATAGCCTATTTCCAACCATGGCCTGGAAGGATCCCCAAAAGCTCAATTAGATTCCATGCTGCTTATGCCAGGGAAAAGCAGTGGATTTCCCCAAGTCCACCTTAATAATGGTTATTAGACTTTTCTTCCAGAAACTTATCGAAACCTTTTTTTAAACCCAGCTACACTAACAGCTCTCACCATATCCAGAGTCTAATTGAGTTGAGTAAAAATATATGTTCCCCTAGTCATCTTAAATTTATCACTTAGTAACTTCATTAAATGTCCCTGTTCCATTCCACTTATTATTTTATAGACCTCTATCATACCTTCAGTCAACCATATCTTCTCCAAACTGGAGAGCCCTAACCACTTTAGCCTTTCCTCATAGGAGAATCTTTCCATCCCTTTTATCATTTTGGTTGTCCTCTGTACCTTTTCTAATTCTGCTATATCTTTCTTGAGATGTGGTGACCAGAACTGCACACAATACTCAAAATTAGGTCTCACCATGGAGCGATACAGAGGCATTATGATATTCTCTGTTTTATTCTCCTTTCCTTTCCTAATAATCCCTAGCATTCTATTTGCTTTCTTGGCCGCTGCCACCCACTGAGCAGAGGATTTCAACATATTATCCATGATAATGCCCAGCTTCTCTTCCAGGGTGGTGACTCCAATATGGAACCTTGCATTGTGTCGTTTTAATTTGGGTTGCACTTCCCTACATGCATCACATCCCTACATGGTCCACATTAAATGTCAGCTGCGATTTGGATGCGCAGTCTCCAAGTCTTGCAAGATCCTCTTGCAATTTCTCACAATCATGGTTGTGATTTAACAACTTTGAATAATTTTGTATTTTCAGCAAATTTGATCACCTCACTAACTGTTCCCATCTCCAAGTCATTTAAGAATATGTTAAAAAGCAGTGGTCCCAGAACAGAACCCTAGGGAACTCCACTATTCACCCTTCTTCATTGAAAAAAAATGACCATTTAGCCTTCCTTTCTGCTTTCTATCTTTTAATCAGTTTTCAATCCACAGCAGGACATTGCCTCCTATCCCATAACTTTTTAATTTTCTCAAGAGTCTCTCATGAGGCACTTTGTCAAACATTTTCTGAAAATCCAGATACACTATACCATCTGGATCATCTTTATCCTCAAGTCTTTTTACACCTTCAAAAAATCTAGCCAAATGATGAGGCAAGACTTCCCTTGGTTAAATCCTTGTTGATTTTGTCGCATTAAACTATGTCTATCTATTTGTCAGTAATTTTGTCCTTTAGAATAGTTTCATCCATTTTCCCCAGCATCAACATTAGGCTCACTGGTCTGAAGTTTCACAGATCACCCTAGAACCCTTTTTAAAAACAGTAGTTACATTTGCCACTCTCCAAACTTCAGGTACCATAGCTAATTTTAATGATAATTTACAGATTACTAACAGTAGGTCTGCAATTTCATTTTTTATTTCTTTTAGCACTATAGAATGTATACCATCTGGTCCAGGTGATTTGTTGCTTTTTAGTTTGTCAATTTACCCTAGTACTTCTTCCAGTTTTACTGAGATTTAGTTCCATTTCTTTGGATCATCCATAAAGGCATTGCCCATAATGGCTTCAAGGCCAGTAGGCTGTATCAGATAGGACCCATTATGGGGGGAAATTATATTTTAACAGTCCCAAAGAAAAATTGGGTTTGTTACCACTGTCTTTGTTTGGGCTGTGAAAATAATTGTTTAGATTTTTCAATTTGGGTTTATAAGAATTTAATGGTAGTTTGTATGACAGAAGTAAGAAGAATATAGGATAAAGCATAAGCATTGGCAAGTTAAATGTAAGACCTTGATAAGACAGGCTAAGAGAGAATTTGAAAAGAAGTTGGCTGTAGAGGCAAGAACTCATAAACATTTTTTAAAATATATCCAAAGCAGGAAGCCTGAAAGGGAGTCGGTTGGACAATTAGATGATTGAGGGGTTAAAGGGGCACTTAGGAAAGATAAGGCCATCGCAGAAAGACTTAACAAATTCTTTGCTTCGGTGTTTACTGAAGAGGATGTTGTGGAGATACCGGATTCGGAGATGGTTTCAAGGGTGATGAGTCAGATGAACTGAACCAAATAACGGTGAACCTAGACGATGTGGTAGGCCAGATCAACAAACTGAAGAGTGGTAAATCTCCTGGACAAGATGGTATATACCCCAGGGTTCTGAAGGAACTAAACAATGAAATTTTAGACTTATTTTAATTAATTTATCTATCGTTAAAATCACCCATTGTACCTGAAGATTGGAAGATGGCCAGTGTAACCTTGATATTTAAAAAGGGCTCCAGAGGTGATCCGGGAAACTATAGACCGGTGAGCCTGACTTAAGTGCCAGGAAAAATCGTGGAAACTGTTATAAAGAATAAAATCACAAAACACAGCCAGCATGGATTTACCAAAGGGAAGTCTTGCCTCACAAATCTCCTACATTTTTTTAAAGGGGTTGATAAACATGTAGACAATGGTGAATTGGTAGAAGTGGTGTATTTGGATTTTCAGAAGGTGTTCAACAAAGTACCACATGAGAGGCTTCTAAGAAAACTAAAAAGTCATGGGATAGGATGTGATGTCCCTTTGTGGATTGCAAGCTGGTTAAAAGACAGACAGAGTAAGATTAAATGGTCAGTTTTCATAGTGAAAAAAGGTAAAATGTGGAGTGCCTCGGAGATTGGTGCTTTTTAATATATTTATAAATGATCTGGAAAGGGGTACGATGAGTGAGATGATAAATTTGCGGATGACACAAAATTATTCAGAGTAGTTAAATCTCAAGCAGATTGTGATAAATTGCAGAAGGACCTTGCAAGACTGGAAGATTGGACTTCCAAAAGGCAGACGAAATTTAATGTGGACAAGTGCAGGTGATGCACATGGGGGAAAATTAACTCACAATATAATTACACAATATTAGGTGATGCATATAGGGAAAAATAACTCATGCTATAGTTACACAATGTTAGGTTCCATATTAGGAGCTACCACCCAGGAAAGAGATCTAGGAATCATAGTGGATAATACATTGAAATCATCGGCTCAGTATGCTGTGGTGGTCAAAAAAGCAAACAATGGCCTGGATTTATCAAAGTGCACTAAATATCGCCTGATTGCAATAAATTTCCTACATACAACCACTGGGGGGACCATGTTTACAATCAGGGGAGGGAGAGAGAGAGAGAGATACCTATCTAGGGTTAGGGCATTATGGCTAGTCTCTCTCTCTCTCTCTCCATGGCCTGGATAGCTTGGCTGGTGCTCCGGGAGCCTCAAAACTACTCAAACAGGCCTTTGAGAACACATTGCAAACTGCGATGAAGCCTTACCGCAAGCTATCACACAGCTTAACGCTACTGAAAAAGGTGTAGCTAAAATCGGCATTAAAGCCGTGTGATAGGACTTCGCAAAATGTTTAACCCAGCCCACTCCCGCCCCTAACTCCTCCTCTTTTTTGGATTTGCATCGCACCATACGTTATGGTGCTATCGCATGTGTTAAAGGCGTTTTCACACGCATTAAAGGCTTATCGCATGTGTTAACTGTGCTTTTTGCATGTGAAAACGCCTTATAGCATTTTGATAAATGACCCCCAATGTTAGGAATTATTAGGTAGGCAATGGCAAATAAAACAGTGGATATCATAATGCCTCTATTGCTCCTTGGTGAGACCGCACCTTGAATACTGTGTGCAATTCTGGACAATGCATCTCCACTGGAGATGCAATCACTGGAGAAAGTGCAGAGAATGGCAACCAAAATGATAAGGGGCATAGAATGGCTGCCCTATGAGGAAAGTCTAAAGAAGTTAGGACTGTTCAGTTTGGAGAAGAGACGACTAAGGGGGGATATGATAGAAGCCTACGAAATCATGAAATGACTTGAACGGGTAAATGTGAATCAGTTATTTACTCTCTCAGATAATAGGACTAGGGGGCACTCCATGAAATTAGCAAGTAGCTCATTTAAATTGAACTGAAGAAAATTATTTTTCACTCAGTGCATAGTTAAGCTCTGGAATTCATTGCCAGAGGATGTGGTTTCAGCAGTTAGTATAACTGGGTTTAAAAAAAAGTTTGGATAAGTTCCTAGAGGATGGTAATTAATAAGCAATAGTAGCTTGTGATCTATCTAATGTTTGAGTACTTGCTAGGTACTTGTGGCTTGGATTGGCCACTGTTGGAAACAGGATACTGGGTTATATGGACCCTTGGTCTGACCCAGTATGGCATTTCTTATGTTCTTATGACTTGTACCAACCATGCACAGAGCATAGGTGGATAAGAAATCACACATAAAACAGTGATAAACTGTTAATATCTGTTCACACATTTGTGCTGTGTAATATCTATTCACACATTTGTGCCTTGTATCATTGTACTAGCCATGTTCAGACTTTTACAACAGCTCTCTAGATTTGCACACTTCAGGTATAAACCATTTTGCATGCTAGAGCAACTACTGTTGAAAAACTCATAAGTGGAGCAATCTCACTCAGAGTGTCAGATATAGAGTCATCCCAAAGAGTCAACACTTCGAGTACATTACCTGGGTCAAGTCTCTTAGAGAAGAGTGCATCTAAAGATTCATAGTCAAATGTGTCCTCCCTTCAGTAGGAGCTGACTCTCTGAGGAGACGTGCACTGGAAAATCATTAATTGGATAACAAGAAGAATTCAGACTGTGATTGGACCTTGGTATATCTACCATCCTAAGAGTCAGAGGAGTTGATGAAAAACAGATCCAAGGTGTTACCAAATAAGAGGCAGATTATAAAAGAAATGCACAGGCGTCCATATGCGCGTAGTTCCCGGTGTGTGCACCATGCATGTGCACGGGGGAGGGGGGGATTTTTTAAAGTACGCATGGCGACGTGACCCATACAAAATCAGGCGCGCATGTGTGACATAGAACATTCAGTGCATCGGAAGCAGATCATGTAAAACAGGAACTTTTTTTCCTGATTGAGCACTAACCAGCAGTATAGTAAGTTTAAAACTGGGCAACACTATATGCTTCTTGTCTGATTTCACTGGTGCAAGCCAAGATGGCCGCTGGGTCCACTGGAAATGCCGACATGCCATTAACTCACCATATCTTCCGTTTCCACAGATTACAGGAATCCCACAAGATGTAGAATGCACCTGAATATAGGAATCAGGTTCAGGCGGGAGGGCCCTCATCGTGCACGAAGGAGCTCCTTTGTTTGCTCCTTTATGAGCTATGCAATATTGGATCCAACTTATGTACATAATATCAATGGATGCAGATTGCGGCCTTGTTGATTTTACTGATTCTGCTTTTTACTTCGTGTATCAGATTTATCTTCAGTTTTTCCCTTCCTGGACTCCATTGTACATATCTATTTTCATATAGGGTCAGAATCTCAGCCCCCAGCTCCTCCATCTCCTGATCTCTCTCCTGCCTTTCCTCTTCTCAGTGATTTTTTTGGCCTGTCTTGCATGACTGTCATCCTCGTGGCACACCATTATCATTCACCAGTTTTTCACCCATTACCCAATCCAATTGCTCTGGGTGTTCCAGCACCTCCCTTCTGGACTTCCTAAGCTGTTTTGGCATCTTTCTTTTGGCACTGTTTGATCCACTCTTATTCACTGGGGTTTCACCTTTTACCTCCTCCAATTTTCCTGGGGTAATGTCTCCAATGGGGCTGATTTCTCACACACTGTGAGAAGAATTAACCTCACTCATAAGCCAGGGTATGTGGAGTCTGATATCAGTCTCTCAAATTCACTGCTAATGTCCTTTTTGATATTTGAATCGTGCCACAGAGAACTTCCTTCTGATGGTCATAAGGTGTAATATTTGTATATGTATATATATGTGGTGTGTGTGTGGGTGTGTGTGTATTCAGGTGAACTTTAAAGTTTTTCTAATAAGTCCAGTGGCATCAAATGCAATTGAGACAATTTCTGTAATTTTCTGCCACATATTCTTGGTCTCTGATTGCATCATTAGGTATTTCAAGATCTTCTCTCTCACCAGTGTGTATTTTCTGATGGCTAATGAGGTTATCCTTCTGACTGAATCATTTACCACATAAAAGACAGGAATAAGGCATCTCACCAGTGTGCATTTTTTGATGACTTCTGAGGTGTTTCTTTTGAATGAATCTTTTACCACACCCAGAACATGAAAATGGTTTCTCTCCACTGTGTATCTTTAGGTGGCTGGTGAGGTATTGCTTCTGAATGAATCTTTTACCACACAGAGAACATGAGTATGGTCTCTCACCAGTGTGTATTTTCTGGTGGCTTGAGAGGTACTTCTTTTTAACAAATCTTTTGCCACACACACAACATGGATAAGGTCTCTCACCCGTGTGTAGTTTTTGGTGTTCTTTGAGATTTGTCATCTGAAAGAAGCTTTTATCACATTTAGTGCATGAAAATGGTTTGTTGCCTGTGTGGATTATCTGATGGCTAGTGAGGAGGCTCTTCTGAAAGAAGCTTTTATTACACTGATCGCATGGAAAAGGTCTCTCTCCTGTGTGGATTTTCTGGTGAGATATTAGCGCATCCTTGCGACTGAAGCTTCTGCCACATTCAGAACATGAGTAAGGTCTCTCACCAGTATGTATAGTTTGATGTTTTGTGAGATTTTTTTTCTGAATGAACTGTTTACCACATTCATTACATGTAAATGGTTTGTCACGGGGAAAATGGATTTTCTGATGTTGTGATAGGTCTTCTTTCCTGATGAAGCTTTTTCCACATGTAGTACATGAAAATGGTCTCTCCCCACTGTGTATAGTTTCATGTCTTAAGAGGTGTTTCTTCTGATAGAAGCTTTTGCCACACTCAGTACATGTAAAGTTTTTCTCACTTTCCAAACATGGAAATGATTTCTCACCAGAATGTACAGTTTGATGTCTTATGAGGTGTGCCTTTCGACAGAAGCTTTTCCCACATTCAATACATGTAAATGGTTTATCACCTGTGTGGATTTTCTGATGAGATGTTAGAATATCCTTGCTAACGAAGCTTTTCTCACATTCAGAACATGAATATGGTTTCTCACCAGTGTGTATATTTTGATGTCTTCTGAGGTTTGCCTTTTGAAAGAAGCTTTTACCACACTCAGGACATGTAAATGGTTTATTTCCTGTGTGGATTTTCTCATGTTGTGAGAGGTCTGTGCTCCTAATGAAGCATTTTCCACATTTAGTACACAAGAATGGTCTTTCTCCTGTATGGATTTTCTGGTGAAATATTAGCTTACCTCTGCTAATGAAGCTTTTACCACATTCAGAACATGAAAATGGTCTCTCACTAGTATGTATTTTTTGATGTTGTCTTAGGGCATCCTTGCGCATGAAACTTTTGCTGCATTCAGTGCATGGAAAAGGTCTCTCTCTTGTGTGTGTTCTTAGGTGCACTTTTAGATTGTTCTTCCGACTGAAACTTTTCCCACATTCAGCACATGGGAATGGTGTTTTGATTATATGGGTTTTCTGATGTGATATTAAATGTGATGTCTTACTAAATCTTTTTCCACAAGTTTTGCACAGAAAAGAGTTTTTCCCTTTCACCTCTGTCTGATAGAGGTCAGAAGTCACGTGATCACTGTTATTACTTTGTAAGGGTTTCTCTGGTCTCAGATGTATCCCATACGCAGGAGTGTCTATGAGCTCCCTGACACTTCTCTCACAATCAGGGACCCCATCCGATGAGTCTCTTGCAGGGTTTCTCTGCTTCTTCTCTGTTTCATGCCTTATGTTTCTCCTCTCATTCCTCTGGGAAGCTTTCTCAAAGACATTCCCTGATGCTCTTGGGATCATTCCCAGTTCCCTAGGACACTCTTCGAGATTCTTCTTCCTCTTTTTATTCTGTGTGATCCGATTACTTGCTGGATATAAAAGAAGGCATTAACCACGCATTAGTGACCATTCAATTATTTCTGGTTTTCTGATCCTATGATCACTGCACCTAAATAGTCCCACAGTGGTACAGCTGCACATCCCTGACTAATCTCTAGTGACAATGAAAAGCTTCCAATGAAGTGGAGTCTGCACCAAAAACTATTCGAGATGTGATTATAGCCTAGAGGAGAGGAGAGACAGGGGATTATGATAAAGGCATTTAAATTCCTGAAAGTGATTAATAATAAAGAAGAAGCAAAACCTTTTTGAATGGAAAAGAAGTTATAAAGCTTGGGGGGTCATAGAGCTCCAAAAGGATGGAATTGGGAAAACCATCAGGAAATGTGTTTTTTTTCACAGAAAAAGTAGTGGATGCCTGGGGAATACCATCCCAGAGGAGATGAAGGCAAAAACAGTAACAGAATGAAAAAAAAAACAAAAACAGTGGAGGTAACACGGGAGGACTCTGGAGACAGAGGAGGGTAACGAAGCACTGGGTAAGGTGCATGGAGCAGCCCTTCAGCCCAAACCGGCAGGGGTGTGACTGGTTTATCCTCCCAAGAAAGCAGTGGGGTAACCTGCACAGAGCCACTGTCACAACCCTAAACAGCAGTGGCACAGCAGCATCGGGCTTCTAAGAAGGCTGGCATGACTTGCAGGCAGGGACCGCAGACATATCCCCCAACTTCCAACGACCACGGAGAGGCTGCATTTTTGCTGACCACAGAACCACTAACCTTGTTTGCTGACCACAGAACCACTAACCTTGTTTGCTGTGGGGGATTATTAAATCCTTTGGTAATAAATGCAGAGAAGGGAGCCTGGATATTGGCTTCAGCCCTGGTTCTGAAAGAAACCAAGCTGAAGAGGACAAGGCCTGAAATGTCCTACCCCTGGAGATGGCGGAGGCAGGCACCCCTGAGGTGGTTAATGACAAGAGCTTTGAGGCATAAAAGAGTCAGAGGGGTCACTGGCAAGAAAAATGAAGTCCCCATCTCTAAGGGAAGGGGGAAGATGGGACAAGGAAGCAGAAGAGACAAGAGTCAAAAGTCAGTAAGGAAGGAGGAGGGGGACTAACAGGAGGGGGGGCAATAGATGACAGCTGCCCAGAGAGAGCGTGGGGTGAAGAGGCAGATGGAGGGGGCCTCAAATGAAGCATGAGGAGGAAGAAGGAAGGGGTTGTAACCTACAGGAGGGGGAGAGTAGAAATTCTCTGAGGAGAGGAGATAACCTCCAGGACTGAGAGCAACAACTGAAGCAGAGTCCTCAGGGGAAAGCCAAGTCTCAGAGAGAGAAGATGGAGAGAATGAGAGATAAGAGGCCAGGAACGTAGGCGAGCTTGCTGGAAACTGAGCGGCCACTCCATAGATAAAACCTGAGAGGGAGAGAAGAGGGAGGAGAGTAGAGTGGGGGTAGGATAAGCTTGAAGGGGAAGGCTGAGAGTTACCACGGTGGCCCAGGACTGAGACTGATGCTCCCAGCTGCCAGGAGGAGGAGAAGAGTGGAGAGAAGGGAAGTGGAGGTGTGATTGATGACAGTGATGGAGGGAAGCCATTCTTGGGGTGGAGCTAGAGGAAACAGGAAGGAGAGATAACTTGCCCTCAGCTAGGCCAAAGTATGCAGCCGAGCTGCAAGCTTCCCAGTACCTGTCCCACTGTCCTGAGGAGCGCAGGGCTGAGAGAGCTCGAGGGGTCTGTGCACGGCTGAATACTGCAGGTTACAGGTGCAACGGGAGTCTCTGACCTCTTGCATCCCGCTGTTCCTACCTCTGCCAATATTCAGCAAAGCAGAGAGCGGTCAAAGTTAGGCAAATAACTCTACCTCGGCCAGGTGTGGTCCCTCACCTCTGATCCCAGTGCCCCCCACCCCAGAAAACAGTTTGAAATGAATGCCCACCCGCCTGGCCCAGCCCTTATTGAAAAAGTAGCCACAGCGCCCGGCTGCTGGCCCTTCACCTTCCATTAGATTACGGGGGACGTCCCCAGCTCCCCTTTCTGCTCTGTCCCCAACCCTCCCCACTCACGCATCACCTCGACCTTGCTTGCACCCGCAGCTCCAGCCCCCTGATTAGGTTTGGAAGTCACTTGAATGGAGGAGGCCCAGTAAATGAGCCTCAGTAAATCAGTCCCTGGGTCTGCTGAAAATGCAGATAATGCAATCCTTACCCAGGGAGCTCAGGGTCTCGTAATTCTCCTTCATCACCTCCCTGTAAAGCTCCTTCTGCCCTTCATCTAAATACTCCCACTCCTCCTGGGAGAAATAGACAGCGATGTCCTCAAACGTCACCGGCACCTGAAACACAAACCAGAAACACTCAGGGACACGTGGAGGGGCTCAGGATGCATTAGATCTCGGCTGCATTTATTCTCCTGACGTTTTATCATGGAACAGAGGACACCAGGACCCCTCTGCCCCGTGAACTGCCAGGCTTGTCCCACTGTGGGCATCCAGTTAATTTTCTCTATGGACTGCAGAGTTTGCAAGTCATAACTGTGAAAAGGTTCTCTAATACCAGACCCACAGAATCTCCAGTGTCGCTGCCTGGCTAAGTCGGTGTCCCGGAGCAGAGCTTTCTCCAGAACATCTGGTTCTGCTGCATCAGGAGAGCTCCCGGCGCTGAATCCTGACAGGGCAGGAAGAGATGTCCGACCCGGGCACTGCCCGCATGCACTCGTCTCGCATTCACGTCCTCATTTTCGTAGGGTGGGATTTGGATTCTGGGTTTCACGTCTCACTTTCCGAGCTGGAGTTGCAGCCGGGACACAGGTGGGTGTTTCCCTGCCCCCCCCCCCCCCCCCGGGCAATGACTTTACAATGCCAGCTTGCCCCCGGGGCAGTGGAGGGTAAAGACACCTTGCACTCGCCATCGCAGGGAAGCGTTAACAGGCGTTCAACCCTTGTTTCCACCGATTTGCAGCTGCTCTAACCGCGAAGCCAGCGCCTCTCGATCCGCTCCTCGGGGGACGTATCCAGCCAGTCGGATTTTCGGGATCTCCAAGACCAGAAGGAATAAAGCACGAGACTGATCTGGCATAAAAAGGAGGCAGTGCTCTCGAAACCTGGCACATGCATCTTCACATCCTGGCAACTCTGCTCAGCGCCATCCCCTCCCTCCCTCCCTCTCCCCACCCCCCACAGCCCCCACTCCTCCTCCCTCATCCCACCTCACTCTTGATCTCTCTCTCTTCCACTTCCCCTCAGGGGCGTCCCCACACTTTCCTGGTTGGTCAGCTGCCACCTATAGCCCGACTGCTGTTTTTAAACCGCAGGTCACTGCGGAATCTCCTGAGCTTTAAAAAAAACCAGAATTTGGGGCCGGGGCTGCAGAGAGGAAGGACCCAGCCTGACCTTGCCCTGGATCTGCGACAAGGGTCCATCCCCATACTGACACCTGCAGAGGGGCACTCATCCTCAGCTAAACCTCCATACGCCTCCATCAGCAGCTGCCCCTTATCCAGCTGATGAGTCAGCAGGGCAGGCTTTAGCTGGACAGCAGGGGGAGCTGTTTCCTCTGGCAAATGGCAACATTACCCCCCCCCCCCCCCCCCCAAACGCCCAGGAATACCGGCTTCTCGCTGCAAAGAGCAGCATGAATGGCTGTAAAGAAATCACAGGAAGCTGAAACTGAGAGTCATAAAGCCAGAGGAGCCGCTGCTGCAGTGAGAGAGGAGGAGAAGCAGGCGGAAGAGCCTGAAGGGCAGCAGGGAATACGGAGCACAAGAATGGAGTTAGAGCGTGGGGTGGGGGGATGGGATCAGTCCCAGGCTGCATCCCCTGCCCCCCTCCTACCTGCTGAGCAGAAAGCCCTGCAGCCATTCTCCTGCCCCTTCTCCAGAGCAGGATTTCCAGCCCCGGCTCCCTCCCTGCACGGTCCCTGGGGTGGGGGATGGGAGCAGTCCCAGGCTACATCCCCTGCCCCCCTCCTACCTGCTGAGCAGAAAGCCCTGCAGCCATTCTCCTGCCCCTTCTCCAGAGCAGGATTTCCAGCCCCGGCTCCCTCCCTGCACGGTCCCTGGGGTGGGGAGATGGGAGCAGTCCCAGGCTGCATCCCCTGCCCCCCTCCTACCTGCTGAGCAGAAAGCCCTGCAGCCATTCTCCTGCCCCTTCTCCAGAGCAGGATTTCCAGCCCTGGCTCCCGCACAGCTGCCTGGGTAAAATATTTGGGCTATTCAGGGTCAAGTTGCTCAGCTTCTCTTTTGATGGTGGAGGAGGAAGTGGATGTGGGAGGGTGAAAGTAAAGCAGTCTAGGAGCTGTGATCCTTCCTAGGAGGGATTACTGTATGTGACTGTTACAGGGCACTCTGGGAGCTGTAGTCCTTCCTAGGAGGAATTACTGTATGTGACTGTTACAGGGCACTCTGGGAGCTGTGGTCCTTTCTAGGAGGGGTTACTGTATGTGACTGTTACAGGGCACTCTGGGAGCTGTAGTCCTTCCTAGGAGGGATTACTGTATGTGACTGTCACAGTGCACTCTGGGAGCTGTGTTCCTTCCTAGGAGGGATTACTGTATGTGACTGTTACAGGGCACTCTGGGAGCTGTGATCCTTCCTAGGAGGGATTACTGTATGTGACTGTTACAGGGCACTCTGGGAGCTGTGTTCCTTCCTAGGAGGGGTTACTGTATGTGACTGTTACAGGGCACTCTGGGAGCTGTAGTCCTTCCTAGGAGGGATTACTGTATGTGACTGTTACAGGGCACTCTGGGAGCTGTAGTCCTTCCTAGGAGGGATTACTGTATGTGACTGTTACAGGGCACTCTGGGAGCTGTGATCCTTCCTAGGAGGGATTACTGTATGTGACTGTTACAGGGCACTCTGGGAGCTGTGTTCCTTCCTAGGAGGGGTTACTGTATGTGACTGTTACAGGGCACTCTGGGAGCTGTAGTCCTTCCTAGGAGGGATTACTGTATGTGACTGTCACAGTGCACTCTGGGAGCTGTGTTCCTTCCTAGGAGGGATTACTGTATGTGACTGTTACAGGGCACTCTGGGAGCTGTAGTCCTTCCTAGGAGGGATTACTGTATGTGACTGTTACAGGGCACTCTGGGAGCTGTGATCCTTCCTAGGAGGGATTACTGTATGTGACTGTTACAGGGCACTCTGGGAGCTGTGTTCCTTCCTAGGAGGGGTTACTGTATGTGACTGTTACAGGGCACTCTGGGAGCTGTAGTCCTTCCTAGGAGGGATTACTGTATGTGACTGTCACAGTGCACTCTGGGAGCTGTGTTCCTTCCTAGGAGGGATCACTGTATGTGACTGTTACAGGGCACTCTGGGAGCTGTAGTCCTTCCTAGGAGGGATTACTGTATGTGACTGTTACAGGGCACTCTGGGAGCTGTGATCCTTCCTAGGAGGGATTACTGTATGTGACTGTTACAGGGCACTCTGGGAGCTGTGATCCTTCCTATGAGGGATTACTGTAGGTGACTATAGCAGTGCACTCTGGGATGTGTAGTCCTTCCTAGGTATGATTACTGTATGTGACTGTTACAGGGCACTCTGGGAGCTGTGATCCTTCCTAGGAGGGGTTACTGTATGTGACTGTTACAGGGCACTCTGGGAGCTGTAGTCCTTTCTAGGAGGGATTACTGTATGTGACTGTTACAGGGCACTCTGGGAGCTGTGATCCTTCCTAGGAGGGATTACTGTATGTGACTGTCACAGGGCACTCTGGGAGCTGTGATCCTTCCTAGGAGGGATTACTGTATGTGACTGTTACAGGGCACTCTGGGAGCTGTGATCCTTCCTAGGAGGGATTACTGTATGTGACTGTTACAGGGCACTCTGGGAGCTGTAGTCCTTCCTAGGAGGGGTTACTGTATGTGACTGTCACAGGGCACTCTGGGAGCTGTGATCCTTCCTAGGAGGGATTACTGTATGTGACTGTTACAGGGCCACTCTGGGAGCTGTAGTCCTTCCTAGGAGGGGTTACTGTATGTGACTGTCACAGGGCACTCTGGGAGCTGTGATCCTTCCTAGGAGGGATTACTGTATGTGACTGTTACAGGGCACTCTGGGAGCTGTGATCCTTCCTAGGAGGGATTACTGTATGTGACTGTTACAGGGCACTCTGGGAGCTGTAGTCCTTCCTAGGAGTGGTTATTGTATGTGACTGTTACAGGGCACTCTGGGAGCTGTGATCCTTCCTAGGAGGGGTTACTGTATGTGACTGTGACAGGGCACTCTGGGAGCTGTAGTTCTTCCTAGGAGGGATTACTGTAGGTGACTGTGACAGGGCACTCTGGGAGCTGTAGTCCTTCCTAGGAGGGATTACTGTATGTGACTGTTACAGGGCACTCTGGGAGCTGTGTTCCTTCCTAGGAGGGATCACTGTATGTGACTGTTACAGGGCACTCTGGGAGCTGTAGTCCTTCCTAGGAGGGATTACTGTATGTGACTGTTACAGGGCACTCTGGGAGCTGTGATCCTTCCTAGGAGGGATTACTGTATGTGACTGTTACAGGGCACTCTGGGAGCTGTGATCCTTCCTATGAGGGATTACTGTAGGTGACTATAGCAGTGCACTCTGGGATGTGTAGTCCTTCCTAGGTATGATTACTGTATGTGACTGTTACAGGGCACTCTGGGAGCTGTGATCCTTCCTAGGAGGGGTTACTGTATGTGACTGTTACAGGGCACTCTGGGAGCTGTAGTCCTTTCTAGGAGGGATTACTGTATGTGACTGTTACAGGGCACTCTGGGAGCTGTGATCCTTCCTAGGAGGGATTACTGTATGTGACTGTCACAGGGCACTCTGGGAGCTGTGATCCTTCCTAGGAGGGATTACTGTATGTGACTGTTACAGGGCACTCTGGGAGCTGTAGTCCTTCCTAGGAGGGGTTACTGTATGTGACTGTCACAGGGCACTCTGGGAGCTGTAGTCCTTCCTAGGAGGGATTACTGTATGTGACTGTTACAGGGCACTCTGGGAGCTGTAGTCCTTCCTAGGAGGGGTTACTGTATGTGACTGTCACAGGGCACTCTGGGAGCTGTGATCCTTCCTAGGAGGGATTACTGTATGTGACTGTTACAGGGCACTCTGGGAGCTGTGATCCTTCCTAGGAGGGATTACTGTATGTGACTGTTACAGGGCACTCTGGGAGCTGTAGTCCTTCCTAGGAGTGGTTACTGTATGTGACTGTTACAGGGCACTCTGGGAGCTGTGATCCTTCCTAGGAGGGGTTACTGTATGTGACTGTGACAGGGCACTCTGGGAGCTGTAGTTCTTCCTAGGAGGGATTACTGTAGGTGACTGTGACAGGGCACTCTGGGAGCTGTGATCCTTCCTAGGAGGGGTTACTGTATGTGACTGTGACAGGGCACTCTGGGAGCTGTGATCCTTCCTAGGAGGGGTTACTGTATGTGACTGTGACAGGGCACTCTGGAGCTGTGATCCTTCCTAGGAGGGATTACTGTATGTGACTGTTACAGGGCACTCTGAGAGCTGTGATCCTTCCTAGGAGGGATTACTGTATGTGACTGTTACAGGGCACACTGGGAGCTGTGATCCTTCCTAGGAGGGATTACTGTATGTGACTGTGACAGGGCACTCTGGGAGCTGTGATCCTTCCTAGGAGGGGTTACTGTATGTGACTGTCACAGGGCACTCTGAGAGCTGTGATCCTTCCTAGGAGGGATTACTGTATGTGACTGTTACAGGGCACTCTGGGAGCTGTGATCCTTCCTAGGAGGGATTACTGTATGTGACTGTCACAGGGCACTCTGGGAGCTGTGATCCTTCCTAGGAGGGGTTACTGTATGTGACTGTTACAGGGCACTCTGGGAGCTGTGATCCTTCCTAGGAGGGATTACTGTTTGTGACTGTTACAGGGCACTCTGGGAGCTGTAGTCCTTCCTAGGAGGGATTACTGTATGTGACTGTTACAGGGCACTCTGGGAGCTGTGATCCTTCCTAGGAGGGATTACTGTATGTGACTGTTACAGGGCACTCTGGGAGCTGTAGTCCTTCCTAGGAGGGATTACTGTATGTGACTGTTACAGGGCACTCTGGGAGCTGTGATCCTTCCTAGGAGGGATTACTGTATGTGACTGTTACAGGGCACTCTGGGAGCTGTGATCCTTCCTATGAGGGATTACTGTAGGTGACTATAGCAGTGCACTCTGGGATGTGTAGTCCTTCCTAGGTATGATTACTGTATGTGACTGTTACAGGGCACTCTGGGAGCTGTGATCCTTCCTATGAGGGATTACTGTATGTGACTGTTACAGGGCACTCTGGGAGCTGTGATCCTTCCTAGGAGGGATTACTGTATGTGACTGTTACAGGGCACTCTGGGAGCTGTAGTCCTTCCTAGGAGTGGTTACTGTATGTGACTGTTACAGGGCACTCTGGGAGCTGTGATCCTTCCTAGGAGGGGTTACTGTATGTGACTGTGACAGGGCACTCTGGGAGCTGTAGTTCTTCCTAGGAGGGATTACTGTAGGTGACTATAGCAGTGCACTCTGGGATGTGTAGTCCTTCCTAGGAGGGATTACTGTATGTGACTGTTACAGGGCACTCTGGGAGCTGTGTTCCTTCCTAGGAGGGATTATTGTATGTGACTGTTACAGGGCACTCTGGGAGCTGTGATCCTTCCTAGGAGGGATTACTGTATGTGACTGTTACAGGGCACTCTGGGAGCTGTGATCCTTCCTAGGAGGGATTACTGTATGTAACTGTTACAGGGCACTCTGGGAGCTGTGTTCCTTCCTAGGAGGGATTACTGTATGTGACTGTTACAGGGCACTCTGGGAGCTGTGTTCCTTCCTAGGAGGGATTACCGTATGTGACTGTTACAGGGCACTCTGGGAGCTGTGATCCTTCCTAGGAGGGATTACTGTATGTGACTGTTACAGGGCACTCTGGGAGCTGTGATCCTTCCTAGGAGGGATTACTGTATGTGACTGTTACAGGGCACTCTGGGAGCTGTGTTCCTTCCTAGGAGGGATTACTGTATGTGACTGTTACAGGGCACTCTGGGAGCTGTGATCCTTCCTAGGAGGGATTACTGTATGTAACTGTTACAGGGCACTCTGGGAGCTGTGTTCCTTCCTAGGAGGGATTACTGTATGTGACTGTTACAGGGCACTCTGGGAGCTGTGTTCCTTCCTAGGAGGGATTACTGTATGTGACTGTCACAGGGCACTCTGGGAGCTGTGATCCTTCCTAGGAGGGATTACTGTATGTAACTGTTACAGGGCACTCTGGGAGCTGTGTTCCTTCCTAGGAGGGATTACTGTATGTGACTGTTACAGGGCACTCTGGGAGCTGTGATCCTTCCTAGGAGGGATTACTGTATGTGACTGTTACAGGGCACTCTGGGAGCTGAGGTCCTTTCTAGGAGGGATTACTGTATGTGACTGTTACAGGGCACTCTGGGAGCTGTGTTCCTTCCTAGGAGGGATTACTGTATGTGACTGTTACAGGGCACTCTGGGAGGTGTAGTCCTTCCTAGGAGGGATTACTGTATGTGACTGTTACAGGGCACTCTGGGAGCTGTGATCCTTCCTAGGAGGGATTACTGTAGGTGACTGTGACAGGGCACTCTGGGAGGTGTAGTCCTTCCTAGGAGGGATTACTGTATGTGACTGTTACAGGGCACTCTGGGAGCTGTGTTCCTTCCTAGGAGGGATTACTGTAGGTGACTGTGACAGGGCACTCTGGGAGGTGTAGTCCTTCCTAGGAGGGATTACTGTATGTGACTGTTACAGGGCACTCTGGGAGCTGTGATCCTTCCTAGCAGGGATTACTGTATGTGACTGATACAGGGCACTCTGGGAGCTGTGTTCCTTCCTAGGAGGGATTACTGTAGGTGACTGTGACAGGGCACTCTGGGAGCTGTAGTCCTTCCTAGGAGGGATTACTGTATGTGACTGTTACAGGGCACTCTGGGAGCTGTGATCCTTCCTAGGAGGGATTACTGTATGTGACTGTTACAGGGCACTCTGGGAGCTGTGTTCCTTCCTAGGAGGGGTTACTGTATGTGACTGTTACAGGGCACTCTGGGAGCTGTGATCCTTCCTAGGAGGGATTACTGTATGTGACTGTTACAGGGCACTCTGGGAGCTGTGATCCTTCCTAGGAGGGATTACTGTATGTGACTGTTACAGGGCACTCTGGGAGCTGTGATCCTTCCTAGGAGGGATTACTGTATGTGACTGTTACAGTGCACTCTGGGAGCTGTGATCCTTCCTAGGAGGGATTACTGTATGTGACTGTTACAGGGCACTCTGGGAGCTGTGATCCTTCCTAGGAGGGATTACTGTATGTGACTGTTACAGGGCACTCTGGGAGCTGTGATCCTTCCTAGGAGGGATTACTGTATGTGACTGTTACAGGGCACTCTGGGAGCTGTGTTCCTTCCTAGGAGGGGTTACTGTATGTGACTGTTACAGGGCACTCTGGGAGCTGTGATCCTTCCTAGGAGGGATCACTGTATGTGACTGTTACAGGGCACTCTGGGAGCTGTAGTCCTTCCTAGGAGGGATTACTGTATGTGACTGTTACAGGGCACTCTGGGAGCTGTGATCCTTCCTAGGAGGGATTACTGTATGTGACTGTTACAGGGCACTCTGGGAGCTGTGATCCTTCCTAGGAGGGATTACTGTATGTGACTGTTACAGGGCACTCTGGGAGCTGTGTTCCTTCCTAGGAGGGGTTACTGTATGTGACTGTTACAGGGCACTCTGGGAGCTGTGTTCCTTCCTAGGAGGGATCACTGTATGTGACTGTTACAGGGCACTCTGGGAGCTGTAGTCCTTCCTAGGAGGGATTACTGTATGTGACTGTTACAGGGCACTCTGGGAGCTGTGATCCTTCCTAGGAGGGATTACTGTATGTGACTGTTACAGGGCACTCTGGGAGCTGTGATCCTTCTATGAGGGATTACTGTAGGTGACTATAGCAGTGCACTCTGGGATGTGTAGTCCTTCCTAGGTATGATTACTGTATGTGACTGTTACAGGGCACTCTGGGAGCTGTGATCCTTCCTAGGAGGGGTTACTGTATGTGACTGTTACAGGGCACTCTGGGAGCTGTGATCCTTCCTAGGAGGGATTACTGTAGGTGACTGTGACAGGGCACTCTGGGAGGTGTAGTCCTTCCTAGGAGGGATTACTGTATGTGACTGTTACAGGGCACTCTGGGAGCTGTGTTCCTTCCTAGGAGGGATTACTGTAGGTGACTGTGACAGGGCACTCTGGGAGGTGTAGTCCTTCCTAGGAGGGATTACTGTATGTGACTGTTACAGGGCACTCTGGGAGCTGTGATCCTTCCTAGCAGGGATTACTGTATGTGACTGATACAGGGCACTCTGGGAGCTGTGTTCCTTCCTAGGAGGGATTACTGTAGGTGACTGTGACAGGGCAGTCTGGGAGCTGTAGTCCTTCCTAGGAGGGATTACTGTATGTGACTGTTACAGGGCACTCTGGGAGCTGTGATCCTTCCTAGGAGGGATTACTGTATGTGACTGTTACAGGGCACTCTGGGAGCTGTGTTCCTTCCTAGGAGGGGTTACTGTATGTGACTGTTACAGGGCACTCTGGGAGCTGTGATCCTTCCTAGGAGGGATTACTGTATGTGACTGTTACAGGGCACTCTGGGAGCTGTGATCCTTCCTAGGAGGGATTACTGTATGTGACTGTTACAGGGCACTCTGGGAGCTGTGATCCTTCCTAGGAGGGATTACTGTATGTGACTGTTACAGTGCACTCTGGGAGCTGTGATCCTTCCTAGGAGGGATTACTGTATGTGACTGTTACAGGGCACTCTGGGAGCTGTGATCCTTCCTAGGAGGGATTACTGTATGTGACTGTTACAGGGCACTCTGGGAGCTGTGATCCTTCCTAGGAGGGATTACTGTATGTGACTGTTACAGGGCACTCTGGGAGCTGTGTTCCTTCCTAGGAGGGGTTACTGTATGTGACTGTTACAGGGCACTCTGGGAGCTGTGATCCTTCCTAGGAGGGATCACTGTATGTGACTGTTACAGGGCACTCTGGGAGCTGTAGTCCTTCCTAGGAGGGATTACTGTATGTGACTGTTACAGGGCACTCTGGGAGCTGTGATCCTTCCTAGGAGGGATTACTGTATGTGACTGTTACAGGGCACTCTGGGAGCTGTGATCCTTCCTAGGAGGGATTACTGTATGTGACTGTTACAGGGCACTCTGGGAGCTGTGTTCCTTCCTAGGAGGGGTTACTGTATGTGACTGTTACAGGGCACTCTGGGAGCTGTGTTCCTTCCTAGGAGGGATCACTGTATGTGACTGTTACAGGGCACTCTGGGAGCTGTAGTCCTTCCTAGGAGGGATTACTGTATGTGACTGTTACAGGGCACTCTGGGAGCTGTGATCCTTCCTAGGAGGGATTACTGTATGTGACTGTTACAGGGCACTCTGGGAGCTGTGATCCTTCCTATGAGGGATTACTGTAAGTGACTATAGCAGTGCACTCTGGGATGTGTAGTCCTTCCTAGGTATGATTACTGTATGTGACTGTTACAGGGCACTCTGGGAGCTGTGATCCTTCCTAGGAGGGGTTACTGTATGTGACTGTTACAGGGCACTCTGGGAGCTGTAGTCCTTTCTAGGAGGGATTACTGTATGTGACTGTTACAGGGCACTCTGGGAGCTGTGATCCTTCCTAGGAGGGATTACTGTATGTGACTGTCACAGGGCACTCTGGGAGCTGTGATCCTTCCTAGGAGGGATTACTGTATGTGACTGTTACAGGGCACTCTGGGAGCTGTAGTCCTTCCTAGGAGGGGTTACTGTATGTGACTGTCACAGGGCACTCTGGGAGCTGTGATCCTTCCTAGGAGGGATTACTGTATGTGACTGTTACAGGGCACTCTGGGAGCTGTAGTCCTTCCTAGGAGGGGTTACTGTATGTGACTGTCACAGGGCACTCTGGGAGCTGTGATCCTTCCTAGGAGGGATTACTGTATGTGACTGTTACAGGGCACTCTGGGAGCTGTGATCCTTCCTAGGAGGGATTACTGTATGTGACTGTTACAGGGCACTCTGGGAGCTGTAGTCCTTCCTAGGAGTGGTTACTGTATGTGACTGTTACAGGGCACTCTGGGAGCTGTGATCCTTCCTAGGAGGGGTTACTGTATGTGACTGTGACAGGGCACTCTGGGAGCTGTAGTTCTTCCTAGGAGGGATTACTGTAGGTGACTGTGACAGGGCACTCTGGGAGCTGTGATCCTTCCTAGGAGGGGTTACTGTATGTGACTGTGACAGGGCACTCTGGGAGCTGTGATCCTTCCTAGGAGGGGTTACTGTATGTGACTGTGACAGGGCACTCTGGGAGCTGTGATCCTTCCTAGGAGGGATTACTGTATGTGACTGTTACAGGGCACTCTGAGAGCTGTGATCCTTCCTAGGAGGGATTACTGTATGTGACTGTTACAGGGCACACTGGGAGCTGTGATCCTTCCTAGGAGGGATTACTGTATGTGACTGTGACAGGGCACTCTGGGAGCTGTGATCCTTCCTAGGAGGGGTTACTGTATGTGACTGTCACAGGGCACTCTGAGAGCTGTGATCCTTCCTAGGAGGGATTACTGTATGTGACTGTTACAGGGCACTCTGGGAGCTGTGATCCTTCCTAGGAGGGATTACTGTATGTGACTGTCACAGGGCACTCTGGGAGCTGTGATCCTTCCTAGGAGGGGTTACTGTATGTGACTGTTACAGGGCACTCTGGGAGCTGTGATCCTTCCTAGGAGGGATTACTGTATGTGACTGTTACAGGGCACTCTGGGAGCTGTAGTCCTTCCTAGGAGGGATTACTGTATGTGACTGTTACAGGGCACTCTGGGAGCTGTGATCCTTCCTAGGAGGGATTACTGTATGTGACTGTTACAGGGCACTCTGGGAGCTGTAGTCCTTCCTAGGAGGGATTACTGTATGTGACTGTTACAGGGCACTCTGGGAGCTGTGATCCTTCCTAGGAGGGATTACTGTATGTGACTGTTACAGGGCACTCTGGGAGCTGTGATCCTTCCTATGAGGGATTACTGTAGGTGACTATAGCAGTGCACTCTGGGATGTGTAGTCCTTCCTAGGTATGATTACTGTATGTGACTGTTACAGGGCACTCTGGGAGCTGTGATCCTTCCTATGAGGGATTACTGTATGTGACTGTTACAGGGCACTCTGGGAGCTGTGATCCTTCCTAGGAGGGATTACTGTATGTGACTGTTACAGGGCACTCTGGGAGCTGTAGTCCTTCCTAGGAGTGGTTACTGTATGTGACTGTTACAGGGCACTCTGGGAGCTGTGATCCTTCCTAGGAGGGGTTACTGTATGTGACTGTGACAGGGCACTCTGGGAGCTGTAGTTCTTCCTAGGAGGGATTACTGTAGGTGACTATAGCAGTGCACTCTGGGATGTGTAGTCCTTCCTAGGAGGGATTACTGTATGTGACTGTTACAGGGCACTCTGGGAGCTGTGTTCCTTCCTAGGAGGGATTATTGTATGTGACTGTTACAGGGCACTCTGGGAGCTGTGATCCTTCCTAGGAGGGATTACTGTATGTGACTGTTACAGGGCACTCTGGGAGCTGTGATCCTTCCTAGGAGGGATTACTGTATGTAACTGTTACAGGGCACTCTGGGAGCTGTGTTTCCTTCCTAGGAGGGATTACTGTATGTGACTGTTACAGGGCACTCTGGGAGCTGTGTTCCTTCCTAGGAGGGATTACCGTATGTGACTGTTACAGGGCACTCTGGGAGCTGTGATCCTTCCTAGGAGGGATTACTGTATGTGACTGTTACAGGGCACTCTGGGAGCTGTGATCCTTCCTAGGAGGGATTACTGTATGTGACTGTTACAGGGCACTCTGGGAGCTGTGTTCCTTCCTAGGAGGGATTACTGTATGTGACTGTTACAGGGCACTCTGGGAGCTGTGATCCTTCCTAGGAGGGATTACTGTATGTAACTGTTACAGGGCACTCTGGGAGCTGTGTTCCTTCCTAGGAGGGATTACTGTATGTGACTGTTACAGGGCACTCTGGGAGCTGTGTTCCTTCCTAGGAGGGATTACTGTATGTGACTGTCACAGGGCACTCTGGGAGCTGTGATCCTTCCTAGGAGGGATTACTGTATGTAACTGTTACAGGGCACTCTGGGAGCTGTGTTCCTTCCTAGGAGGGATTACTGTATGTGACTGTTACAGGGCACTCTGGGAGCTGTGATCCTTCCTAGGAGGGATTACTGTATGTGACTGTTACAGGGCACTCTGGGAGCTGAGGTCCTTTCTAGGAGGGATTACTGTATGTGACTGTTACAGGGCACTCTGGGAGCTGTGTTCCTTCCTAGGAGGGATTACTGTATGTGACTGTTACAGGGCACTCTGGGAGGTGTAGTCCTTCCTAGGAGGGATTACTGTATGTGACTGTTACAGGGCACTCTGGGAGCTGTGATCCTTCCTAGGAGGGATTACTGTAGGTGACTGTGACAGGGCACTCTGGGAGGTGTAGTCCTTCCTAGGAGGGATTACTGTATGTGACTGTTACAGGGCACTCTGGGAGCTGTGTTCCTTCCTAGGAGGGATTACTGTAGGTGACTGTGACAGGGCACTCTGGGAGGTGTAGTCCTTCCTAGGAGGGATTACTGTATGTGACTGTTACAGGGCACTCTGGGAGCTGTGATCCTTCCTAGCAGGGATTACTGTATGTGACTGATACAGGGCACTCTGGGAGCTGTGTTCCTTCCTAGGAGGGATTACTGTAGGTGACTGTGACAGGGCACTCTGGGAGCTGTAGTCCTTCCTAGGAGGGATTACTGTATGTGACTGTTACAGGGCACTCTGGGAGCTGTGATCCTTCCTAGGAGGGATTACTGTATGTGACTGTTACAGGGCACTCTGGGAGCTGTGTTCCTTCCTAGGAGGGGTTACTGTATGTGACTGTTACAGGGCACTCTGGGAGCTGTGATCCTTCCTAGGAGGATTACTGTATGTGACTGTTACAGGGCACTCTGGGAGCTGTGATCCTTCCTAGGAGGGATTACTGTATGTGACTGTTACAGGGCACTCTGGGAGCTGTGATCCTTCCTAGGAGGGATTACTGTATGTGACTGTTACAGTGCACTCTGGGAGCTGTGATCCTTCCTAGGAGGGATTACTGTATGTGACTGTTACAGGGCACTCTGGGAGCTGTGATCCTTCCTAGGAGGGATTACTGTATGTGACTGTTACAGGGCACTCTGGGAGCTGTGATCCTTCCTAGGAGGGATTACTGTATGTGACTGTTACAGGGCACTCTGGGAGCTGTGTTCCTTCCTAGGAGGGGTTACTGTATGTGACTGTTACAGGGCACTCTGGGAGCTGTGATCCTTCCTAGGAGGGGTTACTGTATGTGACTGATACAGGGCACTCTGGGAGCTGTGATCCTTCCTAGGAAGGATCACTGTATGTGACTGTTACAGGGCACTCTGGGAGCTGTGATCCTTCCTAGGAGGGTTCACTGTATGTGACTGTTACAGGGCACTCTGGGAGCTGTGATCCTTCCTAGGAGGGATCACTGTATGTGACTGTTACAGGGCACTCTGGGAGCTGTGATCCTTCCTAGGAAGGATCACTGTATGTGACTGTTACAGGGCACTCTGGGAGCTGTGATCCTTCCTAGGAGGGATTACTGTATGTGACTGATACAGGGCACTCTGGGAGCTGTGATCCTTCCTAGGAGGGATCACTGTATGTGACTGTTACAGGGCACTCTGGGAGCTGTGATCCTTCCTAGGAAGGATCACTGTATGTGACTGTTACAGGGCACTCTGGGAGCTGTAGTCCTTCCTAGGAGGGGTTACTGTATGTGACTGATACAGGGCACTCTGGGAGCTGTGATCCTTCCTAGGAAGGATCACTGTATGTGACTGTTACAGGGCACTCTGGGAGCTGTGATCCTTCCTAGGAGGGGTTACTGTATGTGACTGATACAGGGCACTCTGGGAGCTGTGATCCTTCCTAGGAAGGATCACTGTATGTGACTGTTACAGGGCACTCTGGGAGCTGTGATCCTTCCTAGGAGGGGTTACTGTATGTGACTGATACAGGGCACTCTGGGAGCTGTGATCCTTCCTAGGAAGGATCACTGTATGTGACTGTTACAGGGCACTCTGGGAGCTGTGATCCTTCCTAGGAGGGGTTACTGTATGTGACTGATACAGGGCACTCTGGGAGCTGTGATCCTTCCTAGGAAGGATTACTAGAGATGTAGCCTAGCGAAAGCCTCGCTGGTCCAAGGGTTGGGAGCCATATTAGTAACATTGAGGCTGTGGGTTCAAAGCCCCACCCGGTCTGGAAAGGCTCATCTTGTGTCCTTATCTGCGAGAGAGGGAGTTACTGAATCAAGGGAGCAGAAAGACAGAAAAGTAGCCTAGTGTTCAGAGCAATGGGCCCCCTGAACCGCAGAAGCCAAGGCTCAGTTCCCACTCAGGGATTACTAAAGGCAAATCACCTCTCCCTCTGGCAAAAAATAAATGTTTGTGACTGTTGTAGTGCATTCTGGGAGCTGGAGGGGTTACCCTGTGGACTTCAGAGCTCTGCTTTTCTCTAGCTCCCTGAATTTCAGGGGGAGCTTTCTCCTCCTCTTAGGAGAGGAAGCAACTCTCTCTTTCTCTTTTTCATGTTGGTTTTTGGGTTTCTTTGTTCTTGAGAGGCGCTGGAGAGGAGACCTGTTCCTGCTTTCTTCACTCCTTCCTAGACAAAAGTCCCCGAGCAGCTGCCCCACTTCTCCCTCCCCCTGATTTTTCATTTAGGAGAAAGTGAAATTGTTTCAGATTTTCATTTTGGCATTGGCGGGGGATTTTGCTTTCTCCCAGGTTTTGCTTCAGAGTGTGGTGTGCCCTTGGGTTTCAGCAAAGCTTTTGATGCGGTCCCGCATAGGAGGCTCGTGAATGAAACGAGAAGCTGGGGAGTGGGTTACAAACTGGTTGCCTGAGCTGGAGGCAGCGTGCGATGGCAAACGGCACCTGCTCTGCAGAGAGAGCGGGGTTAAGTGGAGTGCCACAAGGGTCGCTGGTGGGAAAAGCTCTGTTCAATATCTTTATGAGCGACGTTGCGGAAGGGGCAGAAGGTAAAATGTGTCTATTGGTGGAGATTTTAAGACCTGCAACAGAGTAGAGAGAATGAGTGTTTTTCCTAGCATGTAGCCAGCTGGACTCGGGACCAGTGGGTTATGTGCTTCCCTGCCAGCAGATGGGAGACGGAGTCAGGTTTCAAAGCCCTCGTCACCCTAGATACATCCCTGCAGTGACCTCAGCCCTTCGGTATCTCTCCGTCTCCCAGCAGATGTGGACGTGCTTTCCCTATCGAGATCGCAGTGCTCTTTAGAAGAGAAAATTTTACCTTTAAATTGGAGAAAAAATCGAGCCCCAGTCCCTCCCCCAGTTGAGATTTCCTGAGGCGATTTCCGAGATCCCTCAGAGGTCTGCCTCGGTCTGGGAGCCGGTTCTAGGATGGTACAAACCCCCCCCCCCCCCCTTTTTTTTTTTTAACTTACATTATTGAAGAGGCTGCGGGGGATTTCGTCTCATGCGTTGTTTTGACTGGTTGCACAATCTTTCGTCTTGCCTGTATTGGATTACTGCAATGTCCTATTGATGGGTTTACCTGCTAAGGGTATCTACCATTTGCAAGAAATGCAAAATATAGCAGCAAGTTTGCTCTTTGCATACCCAAGTAGAGTAATTTGGAGCCCCTTTGCTAAAACAGCTGCATTGGTTACCAGTCCAACAAAGAGTACAGCTTAATGTAATGAATCTGATGTTTAATGCAGCTTGAGGGCAGGGTCAGTTACTTACAGCATTTGGTTGAAAATGTATACTCCAAGGAGAAACTTTCACTTAGTGTCTGAGGCTTTGTTTGTGTGCCATCAGTTAGGGAAGTAGGTAAAAGCACTGTTCGGAAAATATTTTTTCGATAACCAGTCCAGAACTGTGGAACTCAGCACCGAGGGAATTGAGGGCGGAGCCAAATGATCTGCTCTTTCGTAAGAAGCTGAAAGGTTGGCTACTCCCATCATAGCCTACTGGCGAGGGTTACTGGCGAGGGTTATTTGGGGGCAGTTCACATTGAGTAAGAGAGATTACGTGTTTATTTGATTTTATGTTGCTTTATATTTGGCTTTAATTTAAAATTTGTATTTGATGTTTTAATGTTTGTTGAATGTTATTTTATTTCTGTACACCGCACTGACCAGGAATTTACCTAGAGTGAGTAGTCTATAAGAATGAAAAAATGAATAAATAAATAATGTGTCAGTGTGTATATATATACAAAAAACCCCAATACCAAAAATTGTTTGGGGAAAAAACATTATTCTGTTCCTCATATGATTAATTCCAAAAATACCGTGATTCCATAAATATAATGAATTTTATTGAAAAAATATTTATTAAATATCAATTTTACTATTTTTTATATAAAAAACATTCCATCTGTAAAAACATTTTCTTAAACTGAATCATTGTAACAATATCCACAATTATATCATCAAATACCTGTCTTCTATTAGCCCTCTGCTTTATACTACCACTAATCTCAATCTGTCCCTCAACTGCCCAAATAACACCAAAGGATAAAAATTTTAATCTCTGCTTCAACGGCAGGGGAGAAGAAATGAGGGTTCGCACTCACAAAGCGGGGAGTAGCTGGCTTGTTACGGCGGTTACTACCCCAAACCAAATGTGCCTGATACTTCACTTTTGATGCATATCCAGCATGGCTCTCTGCTTCAACGGCAGGGGAGAAGACTGATACTTCACGCATATCCAGCATAGCTCTCTGCTTCAACGGCAGGGGAGAAGAAAAAGAAAACTGATACTTCACGCATATCCAGCATAGCTCCCTGCTTCAACGGCAGGGGAGAAGAAAAACAACCAATAAGGGCTGTATAACATAGTCTGAGTAAAACAAATAAGCATGGGTGTAGCTTGCTTATTGCGGCGGCTACTACCCCTAACTAATCAAGCTAGATATTTCACTTGGATGCAGCTCCATCACTGCTCTCTACATTAATGGTGGGGGTGGAAGGGAAATAGAACCAAGAGCTAAGAGAAACAGATAAGTATGAGAGAAAAAATGTGTGAAGCTTGCTGGGCAGACTGGATGGGCCATTTGGTCTTCTTCTGCCGTCATTTCTATGTTTCTATGTTTCTATATTTCTGATAATGTTGTTGGTCTTATTATGTGATATACCTCTAGATCTTTGATCCTATATTCTATACAATCATTATTCAAATCATTTATATAATAATTTTAATTAATGACCAAGTCCATAGACTTAGTCTCAATTGTCTCTTTCTAAATATTCAAATTAGTTCTTTTCAAATCAGAATATAGGATCAAAGATCTAGAGGTATATCACATAATAAGACCAACAACATTATCAGAAATTTTTATCCTTTGGTGTTATTTGGGCAGTTGAGGGACAGATTGAGATTAGTGGTAGTATAAAGCAGAGGGCTAATAGAAGACAGGTATTTGATGATATAATTGTGGATATTGTTACAATGATTCAGTTTAAGAAAACGTTTTTACAGATGGAATGTTTTTTATATAAAAAATAGTAAAATTGATATTTAATAAATATTTTTTCAATAAAATTCATTATATTTATGGAATCACGGTATTTTTGGAATTAATCATATGAGGAACAGAATAGTGTTTTTTCCCCAAACAATTTTTGGTATTGGGGTTTTTTGAATATATTATATGATAAGCACTATTAATAATACATAATACGTTGCAACATATAAAGATTCACTTGTAAATTATTCTTAATTAGACCAGTGGCGCACAATATGATTGGGACTATTTCTGAATACTTCTGCCACATTTTCTTGGTCTCTGATTGCATCTCTTGGTATTTAAGAATCTTGGGGTAATCCAAGATGGTGCCATAGCGAGGCGAGCTGAAGAGTGTCTCTCTCTTCGACTACTCTTGCCTCATGTAATGCCTCATTCCGCCCGCAAGAGAAGGGCAAGAGAGCAATTGGTTTCAGACGCTCTCTCTCCTATTCTACCGGTGGGCCCTATGGATGCTCATGTTCATCGGGGAACAGCCAAACCAGGAGAAGGCTCGCTGGCCAGAGTTCGGGGGGAAGAGGAGCCTGAGCTAGTGACATCATTATCCCTGGTGGAGAGGTCTCTGCCCATTAACCCCACTGAAAGCTGCACCCAGCAGCCGCAACGAAAAACGGAGGCTTTAGAGATAGGCGCCTTCACTGAGTCTCCTCCGGAGCCCGTAACCCTGGAGGAAGGCGTTTCAGCCCCGTTGGAGATCTCTGGGGATTCGGGCGAGGTTGCTGCAGGAGCCACTTTGCAGCAGGCCGCTGAGAGCTCAGCTGAACATTTATCTTTTCGAACTATGGAACTGGTAAGACCTCAGTCTTTTAATCTAGAGACAATTTGGGAAGCTATTCACATACTGAATTCAAACATTACAGTTCAGTTTAATTCCATCACTAATACTGTCAAAGACCTGGATACTCTGTTAAAGATTGTTGAGAATGAAACTGGTAGACATAAAGTTGTGCTGGAATCCTTTAAACCCAATTTAGGGCTGGATTCTTCATTCTTCGCAGAGGCAGGGGGTGAAGGGGGGGGGGGGGGCCTGCAAAAGGCCGCAACCATTCACACCCCGGCAGTGCGATTTCGTTGGCCGCAGTGTGGCCGGCTGCAGCCTTTCGCACAAATAGCGCCACCGTAAAAGGTGGTGCTATTCGCCACGTTACTGCTGGCGATAATGTCCCTCACATTATCGCTGGCAGCGATGCCGTGGCTGACTCCAACCCCTCCCCGCCCTGACTCTTCCCCTCCAGCTAATTAACATCCTATCACACACAAAAAGCCCCTTTTCGCAAGCGATAGGGGTTTATCGCGTGCGTTAGGGCCTTATCACATGCGATAAGGCCCTAATGCATGCGATAAACGTTTAGAAAATAGCCCCCCTGGAGGAAGTGACGTCATCCATGCAGACAGCAGCCTGAATCTATGGCTCCTCTGCTCCGACACAGAATCCAATAGCATCCAGCACTCCCACGGCACCGAATCGGGTCCAAATCGCACACAGAGCACCCCAGCATCACTCTGATGTCGAGTCGGAAAAAACCGCTCGATTTTAAAAAGTACTCCTACCACAAACTTGCGCTGCCTGAGGACTCGCTGGGAGACAACATGGCGGCCGGCAGCGTGGATGCGGCGGAATCGCCAGGGGAGATAGCTGAGGACCCGCTGGATTCCTCCGAATTGCCTACCCGGGCGGACATGAAGCGCTGGTTTGCGGATCTCAAACACGAATTAGCAGCTAATACTGCTGATCTGCGTGCATCCATAGAGGATATTAAAGGGGACCTGGCCGAGAACGGGAGGCGTCTGTTTGAAGTGGAGACCAGAGCGGAGGCAAACAGCGAGGAGGTGAAGGTAAACCGTGAGAACATTACCATAATTCAATCTGAGGTGGAACGTTTACTAGAAAAGGTCGAGGACCTGGAGAACAGGTCCCGCCGGAACAACCTCCGTTTTCGGGGCGTGCCTGAACTCGTGGATTACGCGGATTGTGGGGCTGTAGTTAAACAGATCTGTGCCATGCTTCTAACCGCGGGAGAACCAGACCAGCCCTCACATGAGGCAGTGGAGGTTCACCTTGTCCGGGCGCATCGGGTGTTGGGCCCGAGGATTAACAACTTGCCTAAGGACATCATTGCCTGTTTCCAGGACTATGTATTAAAGGAGAAGATTGCAGGCATTGCCCGGCGACAAAACAAGTGGCAATGGCAAGGCCATGAGATCATGATCTTCATAGATCTCTCCCCGGTGACCATTAAAAAGAGGCGGGATTTTAAGCCGGTTACCGAGCTCTTGAGAAGGGAAGAAATCCGCTACCGCTGGCTATTTCCGTTTGGGCTGTCCTTCTCAGTGAAAGGAGCTGCGCACCGAGTGAAAACCCCGACGGAGGCCTCGCAGGTGTTACAGGCAGCGGGCTTTGGAGCGCTGGCGGAGCTGCCCGCGGCATCTAAGCCACCTATGCGCAAGGACGACCCGCCTCGCTGGCAAAGGGTTAATCGAGGGGATAAGAGGCTCCGAAGACACCCAGACCAAGGCCCGCAGGGATGAGCTTGGTTTGCATCCCAGATGCTGGTTGCTCTGAGCTTGCACTGAGTGGCTACTTTTTGCTTGTGCTGCGATGTGCAGGCATCGACCCTGCTGGAAATCGTTAGCCCTGTGCGGCTGCAGGACTTTTAGAATGTTATACCGTTTCACTTTAGCAGGTCCTGCTTTATATTGTTATACTGTGGGTTCCTAAAAGCACCACCGCTAATTTGCTCTTTTAGCGGGAGTGCTGGAATGTTTACTGTTGTTTAATTGAAAGGTTTAAAGCTGTTGGAGAGGGAAGGCTGTTGCTGGAATGATTGTATCCTCCCAGATTTACAGGGTATGGGCCTCTGCGGAGGACCATACCGCTCGGGGGGTGGGGGCGCGGGGAGGGGGGACTAGAGGTGGGTAAGCATTCTGTTTATTTCCTGGCTGGGGGACGGCCAGATGTGTGTTCGAAGGACAGGATGGGGGATTACTGTTGTTTAGCTTTGGATCGACTACACTCAATTAGCTAACCGGTATTCCTCATGACGACCATACATATTCAAACCTTAAATGTTAAGGGTCTCAATACCCCCTTAAAACGCCAATCCCTTTTTTCAGATTTGACTCAGCGCCACACTATGATAGCGTTCTTACAGGAAACACATTTGAAAAAGCGCTATGAACGCTTACTACGTAACAGCGCCTATCCAGGCCAATATTGGGCGGCGAGGCCACTGGCTCATAAATATCTGGGGGTGGGTATCCTTATTCATAAGGATCTGCACTATGACTTGTTGGGTTGTTATCCAGACCCAGAGGGACGCTATGTTTTAGTCAATGTAAACATTGCGGGAGTCAAGTACTCACTATTGAGTATTTATGCTCCAAATGATGCCCAGGATCTCTTTCTGGCCCGTTTGTCCCAGTTTCTTGACCAGAGTGTAGAGGGTCACCTTCTTATCGGAGGGGATTTTAATTTAACTACGAATCCTAGACTGGATAATTCTAATAGTCGTACCTCTAACAAGAGGAGGGAGCGCCAGGGCTTCCATAGTTTCTTACAGCGATATAGTCTGATTGATACCTGGCGGGTTTGGCACCCCAAGCAGAGACAGTATACCTTTTATTCCAGGGCCCATAAAATGCATTCCAGAATTGATTACTTACTGGTTGATAAGGGGTGCGCTAACCGGGTCGCCCATCCTGCTATTGGAGTGGCCACCTGGTCTGACCATGGTCCAGTGTCTTTACAGTTGACTGTATCGGCAACGGACCCCGGACAACGCTACTGGAAGCTAAATGATAGTTTGTTGGCAGACGAGGACTTCTGTGATCTCCTGTATTCCGATCTGCAGGAATACTTACTCATGAATGATAACCCAGAGACTGCCCCGACTACGCTATGGGAATGTCTCAAGGCTGTGATACGGGGCAAACTTATAGCTAAAGGAGCCTCGCTTAAGAAGCAACAGCAGAAGGATAAGTCGGAGACTATACACCGGCTCCAGCAATTGGGTATTAGCCACGCTCAAACTGGAGATGCCCGCGTATTGCTCCAGATGGACCAATTGCGTAAGCACCTGGTGTCCATAGAGGCGGCGCAGATAGCCTATCGGTTAACCCGGGTAAAACAACTCTACTACGAAGGGGGGAATAAGGCGGGGAAACACTTAGCCCGCAAACTGAAGGCTAGACAACTTCAATGTCATATAGTGAAGGTGAAGGACGAGAAGGGGGATATTATTACCTCTACCTCTGCTATCAGGCAGCGCTTTCTGCGATTCTACTCTGCCTTATATGCCTCCAACGCCAATATTAGTCAGGAAGCAATAGTGGAATATTTACAGGCTATCCCGCTCCCACAGGTATCCCCTGAGGACCAAAAGTTCTTGTCTCGTGATATTACAGCAGCGGAAGTTTTGTGGGCGATCAAATCCCTAAAGGTAGGCAAGTCACCGGGTTTGGATGGTTTTACAGCAGTTTTTTACAAAAAATTTGCCCCGGTTTTGGTGGCTCCCTTAGTAAAACTATTTAATTCACTTCAAACCCAGCATTCTCTCTCTAGGGAGGCTAATTTGGCCGGCGTGACTTTGATCGGTAAGCCCGGGCGTGACCCCACGGCTTGCGGCTCCTACCGCCCCATTTCCCTGTTAAACCTGGACCTAAAACTTTTAGCGAAGATCCTGGCCCAAAGGCTAAACACCTTTCTGCCTGCTCTGGTTCACCCCGAACAGGCTGGTTTTATACCAGGTCGGATGGCATCCGACAATGTCCGTAAGGCGGTTGATGCTATGTGGTGGGCTAGCACTCATAAGACTCCCATGGCCTTGCTGGCAGTGGATGCTGAAAAGGCCTTTGACTACGTGCATTGGCCTTTTTTATTTCACACCCTACAAAAGTATAATTTTGGGGACAAATTTTTAAGATGGGTTCATAAATTATATGAGGGGCCGACAGCCTGCTTAAAAATTAATGGGGGTTATTCCCCCCCTTTTGATGTCCAGCGGGGAACTCGGCAAGGCTGTCCCTTATCCCCCCTCCTTTTTGCCCTTTTTCTGGAACCCTTTTCCTATCGCATCCGGCATAATAATAACATAGCAGGGGTTCGATCCGGGGAGTTCTCAACTAAACTGTCCCTTTTTGCGGACGATTTATTGTTTACCATCACTGACCCCTTGCTCTCCCTACAGACAATTACGAGGGAACTCCAGGCTTTCAGTGCAGTTTCTGGTTTCACCATCAATTGGGATAAGTCAGAACTTTTTAACGTCACCCTAGCCCCAGAGATGGTGACCCAGATCACACACCAATTTCCTTTTCGATGGGCTAAGAATAAATTGAAATATTTGGGAATCCACCTGGGAATGGGAGCTGATCTGTTCCAGCTAAATTACCCGCCGTTGCTTGCTACAATATATCGGGAGTTGGAGGAATGGGACCGCTATCATATCTCCTGGCTGGGGAGACTAGCGGTCCTAAAAATGAACATTTTACCTCGCTTATTGTATTTGTTTCAGACTTTGCCGCTGGCAATACCTGGTATACTTATCGCTAAGTGGCAAAAGAGGCTGAATAAATATCTTTGGAAGGGGAAGAGACCCAGGATAGCGCAGGAAACTTTGTACCTCCCGCGCCAGCAGGGGGGTATGGGCCTGCCTGATCTTGCTAGGTACTTTGGGGCTGCTCAGCTTAAAGCAGCAGTCGATTGGCATTGTGTTCAGCATAGCAAGCCGTGGGTGGAACTAGAACAGGCGATGCTGGGGTCTCTACCTCTGGGGGCCCTGTTGTGGCAGCCGAGGTCTTCTTGGCTCCCTGTGGTACAAATGCCGGGCTCTGTGGAGGCTACCCTTACCGCCTGGTCTCACTGGCGGAAGGCGTTGGTGGGCATACAATCTGTTTTCCATAGTACATACCTATTTCACCACTCCGCTTTCCGGCCGGCAGGACACCCTAGAGTTTTTTCCCATTGGATTGCGCAGGGGGTAACCCAATTTGCCCATATCTGGGAGCCAGGGGGGCTGCTCCCATTTGATTTACTTAGGGATCGGTTCCAATTGCCTAGGGGGGACCAGTTTAAATATTTACAAGTCAGACATTATTGTCAAAAGCACCATGTGGCAGACGATCTGTCCCAGGGCATACCTACCTTTGAAAGTATGTGCCGCCACGCGGATCGTGTTGATAAACATATTTCCAATCTCTACAGTTTACTGTCAGGTCGATTTAATCTCTCAGCGCCTCATATACGGGCTTGGCAGTTGGATCTGCAAAGTGCATGGGTGGAGGAGGATTGGTTAAGGGTGTTCCAGGGGCTGCGGAAGGGTCTAATCTCCGCCCTGCATATCGAGAATGGTTATAAGCTGTTCTTCAGATGGTATATCACTCCGACCCGCCTGCAACACATTAGCCAGCACTTTGACGGCCTTTGCTGGAAGCGTTGTGGTGAAAGGGGAACCTTTTTCCACCTTTGGTGGACGTGTCCCGAGATACAGAACCTGTGGACAGTGGTATCTGCATGGATTGCTCGTGTACTCAGAATACAATTCCAGTTGACGCCGGCGCAAGCTTTGCTCAATGACGACAGGAAAGATGGCTACAAATATCATGACTATTTTATTAAATATGTGGTTACAGCTACGAGATGCTCGATAGCCCAGCTGTGGAAGGATCCACGCGTCCCAACGCTGCAGGCGATCCAAGCTTCTGTTCAACAGATGCATAGTTTGGGACGTATCACGGCTTACAAAAATAACTCCTTACGCACCTTTTACAGGACGTGGGGCCTATATGAACGCTGGCAACGTAGCTTTCTATGACTGGTCTCTAGCATTTGGCGGGAGGGGGGAGTTTGATATACTGTATGGCGTTGAATTTGGACTTTTGCCTGTCCTATACATGCATTTTCTTGTGGTCCTGTGTGCATTGTCCTCGTTATTTTATACCTGGCTATACACCTCTAAAGGGGGAGGGGGGGATTTGGGAATCTTATTCTTAAATATTGGTGTTTCATGTTAGCTGGTTCTTACACAATTTCTATGTATTTGCTTGTTTTGACTCAGTTAGCACATTGTGTATAGGCTGTATGCTAATGCCAATAAAAAATTTAAATTAAAAAAAAAAAAAAAAAAAGAAAATAGCCCCCCTTAGTTAGTTCCACCATTACCCAGCAAGCATTAATTAAGGAAAATCAACTACTTCAGTTCAAATTAGAGAACATGGAGAATCATATGAGAGCGAGAAACCTTTGCTGTATCAACTTTCCGAAAATTCCGCATATTCCACCTAAAGACATGTGGAGGAGGAAGTATTTGTTGGAAATACTTAAAATCCCGGAGCCTTTCTCTTCCTATTATTTCTAAGATATATTCCCCCATTGAAGAAAAGCTTCCTGCAGAGTAATAGTATGCATGTCTTAATACATCCTGATCCACCAAATTTGGATATTTCTGCAGTTTTGGACTTGTCAGATGAAAATGTGGTAACTCCTTCTACCCTGATCTTTACTTTCTTGCTTGAGACTGATAGGGAATGGATTTTCAAGAAATATTTTGCTCATCGTACGGAGCTTTTTTTGAATCATAAAGTTCAAAAATTCCCAAATCTCTCAAAACAAACTCAGAGGAGAAGAAGTCAGTTTTTGTCACTGCGGCCCAAGGTTCTTGAACGAGGGTCGCTGTTTGTATTAACATTTCCATGTAAATGTCTGATTACGCATCGCGGGTTTCTTACTTATTTTTTCAACCTTCTCAATTAATATCTTTTCTGTCTAATAAAGTTGGGGGTCAACCTAGCTCTTCCCCGGTTTCTGTTCAATGAGCTCCATAAAGTAGCAATGTGACCTCTTATAATTGATATGCTGTCCTTTTCTCGCTAGTTTCAATATTATTTATAGATTTCCTCTTGGATATAGTAAATCTTAGATCTCAAAAATTGTGGGCTTGTTAGTCATGTGGTATTCAATTGTGTATTTCCTCATTTTTAAAATAAAATTCTTTATTGCTATAATATCACATGTATTACTTTTCAAGTGTATGCTTGAGATTATTTTGTAAATGCATAAATAAAAAATAAAAAAAATAATCTTTACTTTTCCCATAAATCCTCAGAATAGTTTCTGGGTACTGACACCTCTATCAGCAATGCTAAGAACATAAGAACATGCCATACTGGGTCAGATCAAGGGTCCATCAAGCCCAGCATCCTGTTTCCAACAGAGGCCAAACCAAGTCACAAGAACCTGGTAAGTACCCAAACATTAGACAGATTACAAGCTATGGATATATCCTCTAGGAACTTATCCAAACCTTTTTTAAACCCAGTTACACTAACTGCTGTAACCACATCCTCTGGCGATGAATTCCAGAGCTTAAATATCTGCTGAGTGAAAAAGAATGTTCTTCGATTTGTTTTAAATGAGCTACTTGCTAACTTCATGGAGTGCCCCCTGGTCCTTCTATTTTCTAAAAGAATAAATAAGGGATTTACATTAACTTGTTCAAGTCCATTCATGATTTTGTAGGCTTCTATCATATCCCCCCTCAGTTGTCTCTTCTCCAAACTGAACAGCCCTAACCTCTTTAGCCTTTCCTCATAGGGCAGCCGTTCCATGCCCCTTATCATTTTGGTAGCCCTTCTTTGTACCCTCTCCAGTGCTGCTATATTCTTTTTGAGATGCGGTGACCAGAATTGCACACAGTATTCAAGGTGCGGTCTCACCATGCTCTTGTATTCTTCTTCTTGAATACAACATCTGGTTTTCTTTCATCAATCTTCTTTTCACTGTGAAAAGGAATGTCCCAGAGGATCACAAGATCTTTGTTCTATTCTATTACTGTTCTGTTCCCAGGGTTTAGCTGGTTCATCGATGTTATAATGTTTACACACTTACCAATGAATAAGCTGTGCTACCTTGTTGTATCTCTCTGTATTCAGGCCTTCTGACATCATTCAGCACATCACATCTAGCAACAAGATGTGAAACCGTTTCCACTTCTGTTCTGCAGAATCTGCAATAGACCATTTTACCAGTGTTTTCTACGCTGCCTGTGAACCATCTCGTCCGTAGCCCCCTATCCTGGGCTGCAATTAACAATCTCTCATCTATAGGTCTGAATTGACCTCTCCTCCACCACTGCTGTGTTAAATCTTGATCCACATGGGGTTCCTGAAGTAGCTCTCTCGACTCCCCACTGTGCTTATGCTTCTGCCAATTATCCTTCCTTGTTTGCTAGTCTGATTCTTTAAAGAGTTTCTTCTCTTGTTTTGCCCATTCTGCAGCTTCTTTACCTTCATGCGCTGATGGATTTTCAGTCATTCCCTCTATTCACTGGGATGACTGTCCTAACTTAAGGACTTAGACTGTTGCGCTTGGAGGTGGACCCTTGTCCTGGAGCAGTGGAGAATGGCTCTCTGGTAGGGACCAGGAAGCACCTGCCCGCAGGGGACGGAGAACTGGAGGAGACAGAGGCTAGGATGAGCTTCACCACTGGAAGCCTGCGGTCCCCCCGGGTGGAGCCCGTAGGGACCCAGGCCGCTTGGACTTAGGTGGGCCTTGCAGGGTCTCCTGGAGAGGTAGTAGAGAGGCGTGCCAATGGACAGCAAGGGAGCGCGGTCAAACTCTAGGCTGTAGGTCTGGAGGAGCAAGGAAGACCAGAACAGCTCAGGCGGGCAAGGGACAGAGCCAGAATCAGGAGACGTGGTCAATGGAAGCCGAGATCAGAATCCGAGGATCAGTCCGAGGAGTAGTCAATGAGGCAGGGGTCAGGTTCCAGAGGTCAGACGAGGTCTCAAGGCAGGCAGAATTTTCTGGCTGCGAACAGAATGGTCAAGGAGCAGGCCAAGGTCAGTACCAGAGACAGTCCAAGGGTACTATCTGGGGAGACAGGACAGACAGATGCTGGAACAGTAGGACACTGGAACAAGGTTGGAACAAGACTGGAACAAGACTATGAACACTGAGGCAAACTAGCACACTTACAGTGCCAACCCGATTGCCAAGGCAAGGAAGTGCAGACAGGGACTTCCTTATATCGTTCGATCAATCAGGGCATGCCGCAGAGCTAGGACCCACCCCTGGCCTTACATGAGGCCGGGAGGTCCGCTCGCATGGGTAGGGGCGTGGCCAACGCCACTGGAGATACCAAACTCCTGTGTGAGGTCTGGTGCGCAGTGGAAGGCTCGGCGACCGCCGCCGCAGGACGCTGAGGCCTGGAGGAGCTCGCAGCTGCTGCCGGGGAGGCCAACCAGTGACCCGCAGAGGAGCTAACGAGGTGAGCAGGCCTGTGCACGGGCCTGACGCGGACGGGGCGCGCAACATAGACTAAGGATGGTTGTTCGTTTTCATACTTCTCCACTATTTCAGCATTTGAGTCTGTTGATGTCTTTGAATACACCTGAAGGCCTATTTTGATAGCTCCATAGGTGTAATCAATTTCAATAATAACATTATTTATTTATTTATTTAAACTTTTTTTATACCGACCTTCATGAAAAATATATCAAATCGGTTTACAATGAACAGTGTGATAAGAAACTTTAACTTTAACATAAATAAGCATAAACAAGTTGTAGGAAAGTTACAATAAAACAGGGGTAATGGGTAGAGGAGAAGAATGCGCTAGAGGCGGAAAATATAACTCCAAAACAATAGCTGTACAGTAACAATGAGTTTGCTAAGGATTGTCTAGTTACATGACCACCTTCAGCTCCAGGGATGTACAATCTTAGCATGCACTGGTTCCTATAAATTACCTGATGGGTGTGGAGGAGGTTTCTTGTTTTTTCATCCAATTCTTCAAGGTATTTATGAGGCCAGTCTCCTGTTCCAAAACTGTATGATAATGTAGGGATTGCAGGCTGGTTAATAGATTGTATCTTATTCCGTGCTGTTAAAGCACTCTACAGTATCAGAGTCACTCTTCTATAGTACTCTTTACTGATCTTCTCTCACAATGCTCATAGGTCCTATGAGATCGTGCTTCTAACTGAAGCTTTTATTACTTTCACCACATGAGAACGGTTTCTCATCAGCGAGTATATTCTGGTGTTTTCTTCTATCAGAAGGTTTTACCACATACGAATGGTCGCTCTGCTGTGTGGATCTTCTGGTGTGAGATTAGTGTACACTTATCAATGAAGCTTTTTCCTTAGCCAGTTCATATAAATGATTTGTAACCTAGGTGGATTTTCTGCTGACATGAGAGTCATTTTCCCCTAATTAAACATTTTCCACATTTGGTACATGAGAAGGGTCTCTCACCAGTGTGTATATTTTGGTGTTTTGTGAGATTTTGCAACCAAAAGAAGTGTATTTAAATGCCTATGTGGATTCTATTTAGTTATTTATTTATTAGAATGTCTTAATTATTGCCTATAAGGGCAACCATGCTGCGTAGTTTACAATAATGCATACATAATTAAAACAAAAGACATTAATATTTACATAGCATCATACTACTGACCATAGCGAACAAATACAACATAATAAAAAGCAATACAAATACAATATAAAATAAGAGAAAAACAGACAAGCACATTAGATCATGAGAAAGCCATTTTGAAATATTAATTTTTCAATTTTTTATTAAAAAGATTATAATCTGTGATCTCCAGGATTTTCTGGTACTGTGAGAGGTATACTTCTGCAGTGAAGGTTTTCTTATGTTCAAAACATGGAAATGGTCTTGCGACAGGATATATTGTTTCATGTCTAGTAAGGTCACTCTTCATAAGGAAGCTTTTATTACAATCCCATCATGAAAATTGTTTCTCCCCTGTGTGACTTCTCTGGTGAGATATTAATCTATCTTTCACAATAAAACTTTTTTCACATTCAGAACATGAGAATGGTCTCTCACCAGTGTGTATATTTTGATGTCTTCTGAGGGATGCCTTCTGAAGGAAGCTTTTCCCACACTCACTACATGTAAATGATTTGTTACCTGTATGGATTTTCTCATGTTGTGAGAGGTGTGTCTTCCTAAGGAAACATTTTCCACATTTAGTACATGAGAATGGTTTCTCCTCTGTATGGATTTTCTGGTGTTCTGAGAGGTGTGTCTTCCTAAGGAAACATTTTCCACATTTAGTACATGAGAATGGTCTCTCTCCTGTGTGGATTTTCTGGTGAGATATTAGCATATATTTATTAATGAAGCTTTTCTCACATTCAGAACATGAAAATGGTCTCTCTCCTCTGTGGATTTTCTGGTGAGATATTAACAAATACTTGCTAACGAAGCATTTGCCACATTCAGAGCATGAGAAAGGTCTCTCACCAGTGTGTATCGTTTGATGTCTTTGAAGGGTTGCCTTCTGAGGGAAGCTTTTCCCACACTCAGTGCATGTAAACAGTTTGTCACCTGTGTGAATTTTCTCATGAAGTGAGAGGTATGTCTTCCTAATGAAACGTTTGTCACATTTAGAACACGAGAATGGTTTCTCTCCAGTGTGGATTTTCAGGTGCGAAATTAGCGTGTACTTACTAATGAAGGTTTTCTCACACTCAGTACATGAAAAAGGTTTGTTGCCTGTATGGATTTTCTGGTGTTGGGAGAGTTCTGCCTTCCTCATAAAACAGTTTCCACATTTAGTACATAAGAATGGTTTCTCCCCTGTATGGATTTTCTGGTGTTCTGAGAGGTGTGTCTTCCTAAGGAAACATTTTCCACATTTAGTACATGAGAATGGTCTCTCTCCTGTGTGGATTTTCTGGTGAGATATTAGTATACATTTATTAATGAAGCTTTTCTCACATTCAGAACATGAGAATGGTCTCTCTCCTCTGTGGATTTTCTGGTGAGATATTAGCAAATACTTGCTAACGAAGCATTTGCCACATTCAGAGCATGAGAAAGGTCTCTCACCAGTGTGTATCATTTGATGTCTTTGAAGGGTTGCCTTCTGAGGGAAGCTTTTCCCACACTCAGTGCATGTAAACAGTTTGTCACCTGTGTGAATTTTCTCATGAAGTGAGAGGTATGTCTTCCTAATAAAACGTTTGCCACATTTAGAACATGAGAATGGTTTCTCTCCAGTGTGGATTTTCAGGTGCGAAATTAGCTTGTACTTACTAATGAAGGTTTTCTCACACTCAGTACATGAAAAAGGTTTGTTGCCTGTATGGATTTTCTGGTGTTGGGAGAGGTCTGCCTTCCTCGTAAAACACTTTCCACATTCAGTACATGAGAATGGTCTCTCACCTGTGTGTATTTTCTGATGTGATATTAGCATACACTTCCTAATGAAGCTTTTTGTACATTGAGAACATGAAAATGGTCTCTCACCAGAGTGTATTTTTTGGTGCTGTCTAAGAGCATCCTTGGACATGAAACTTTTGCTACATACATTGCATGGAAAGTCTCTCTGTTTTGTGTGTGTTCTTATCGGGACATTTAGATTTTTCTTCTGGCTGAAGCTTTTCCCACATTTATTGCACAGAAATGGAGTTTGGAGTGGGTGCGATTTCTGGCGCAATATTAAATGAGTTTTCTTACCAAAACATTTTCCACATGAGTCACACAGAAAGGATTTTTTCCCTTTCCCCTCCCTCTGGTGGAGGTCAGAAGTCATTTGATCACTGTTATTACTTTGGAAGGGTTTCTCTGCTCTCAGCTGTCTCTGCCACTCAGGAATGACTGCAGGTTCTCGCTGCTTCTCATGTGATTTCTGCTCACTCTTGCTTGTGTTTCTCCTCTCTGTTCCCTGGGAAATATTCACAAAGATATTTCCTGATTCTCTTGGGATCAATTCTGCTTCCTCAGAATATTCTTTTTGGTGGTTCTTCTCCTTTTTTATATTCCGTGTGATCGCATCACTTGCTGGTGATAAAAGAAAGCATTAATCACATATTAGTTATCATGCCAATGGTTCTTAACCCATAATCACTGCTCTGGAATTGTCACACAGTGATACAGCTGCACATCTCTGACCAGGAGCGATCCGGGAAACTACAGACCGGTTAGCCTGACTTCAGTGCCAGGAAAAATAGTGGAAAGTGTTCTAAATATCAAAATCACAGAACATATAGAAAGACATAGTTTAATGGAACGAAGTCAGCATGGCTTTATGCAAGTCAAGTCTTGCCTCACAAATCTGCTTCACTTTTTTGAAGGAGTTAATAAACATGCGGATAAAGGTGAACTGGTAGATGTAGTGTATTTGGATTTTCAGAAGGCGTTTGACAAAGTTCCTCATGAGAGGCTTCTAGGAAAAGTAAAAAGTCATGGGATAGGTGGCGATGTCCTTTCGTGGATTACAAACTGGCTAAAAACAGGAAACAGAGAGAAGGAATGTTACAATTCCTGCCCGTGGAGCCCATCTCGCGAGGCCTCTCCACTCACCCGTGCTGCTGACCACCCAAGCGGCCAGGAGGCTGCCGCTACTGCCGCATTCGCGGCCTGGTGCCGCCGCTGAGCCTCTGCTGCCGACTCCTCTTTAAGTGGCAGGAGCCGCTGCTGGGATCCCCGCCTTGTGGCAGGGAAGCCGCGGACCTCACTCTTCTTCGCATCCTAGTGCTGCTGCTTCCGACACCGGGACCTCTGCGGCAGGCTGCTGCCATCTCTATGCGGCCTGGAGGCCGCGCCATTTGGCTGTCCTTGTGGCGTAGAGACGCCGCCGAAATCCTTCCTTGAGCGGCGGGGGAAGCTGCTGCCGCCCTGATATCATCCTGCGGCCTGGAGGCCTTCTTCTGAAGCCTGCCTAATCTGCCTGCGTCTGTGCAGTGAGGCTACCGCTGTCCAGGGTGCTGCGTCATCTCTAGGCCCTCCTCTAGGTGCCGGAGCGTGCCTCTTCAGTCCATTTAAAGGGCCAGTGGCGGGAAAAGCCTGAGGCCCTACAGGAAGTCCTCCAGTTCATTTCCTGGTTCAGCCCTATTAAAGGGTTTCTCTTCAGTTTCTCGTAGCCTTCGGATCGAGTCTCACAGTCGTCTGTTCGGTCCAGGTCCTCCGTGGTCTTCTCCTGCTTTGACGGCTCCGTCTTCATTTTCCTGATGTCCTGGTCTTCAGTCATCTTGATGTTCCCTGTGTCCTGAAGCTCCTCTGTCTTGATGTTCCTGATGTCCTGGTCTCATCCCTTGTCGGAGGCTCCTTCATCCGTATCTTCAGATGTCTCCATGTTCCTGATGTTCTTTGTCCGTACCTCCAGATGTCTCCATGTCCCAATGTCCGATGTTCCTTCCTTGGTTCCTTGATGTCCACTTTCCCGGCGTGCCATTGTCGTGGTCCGTGACCAGTCCACAGGCGGGCTGTGTAGGGCGCCTCATGGTACAAGGACATTTTCACCTGAGTCTTCGTCTACATTGCCTTGATCCTTCGTCTTCGTCTACAGTGCCCTCGCCTGAGTCTTCATCCAGAGTCTTCCATGTTTCAAGGTCTCTGTCTGCCCTCGTCCTCTGCCCGGCCTGCTGCCTATTGCCGTTACGCAGCGGCAGGTCCGAAAGGGCTTGGAACGGTCGGAGGACTGTTCATTGACCACCATTGCGTTGCTGGTCTTCCTGAGGCATGCAGGTCCAGTAGAGGGTCAGACCTTCAGTCTATTTGTCTTCGTTCCAGTCTTGTTCTGTTTTTGCTCTGCCCATGCTTGCATCAGCTCACCTCTTGCTGTGTTCTCGGGGCTCCTCCCTGAGCAGCGTGGCGATCCAAGGGCTCACATCTCCCGCCAGAAGCGACTGTGCCTCAGTGCTCATAACAGGAATAAATGGACAATTTTCTCAGTGGAAGGGAGTGGGCAGTGGAGTGCCTCAGGGATCTGTATTGGGACCCATACTTTTCAATATATTTATAAATGAAAGAAATACGACAAGTGAGGTAATCAAATCTGCAGATGATACAAAATTGTTCAGAGTAGTTAAATCACAAGATTGTGATAAATTGCAGGAAGACCTTGTGAGACTGGAAAATTGGGCATCCAAATGGCAGATGAAATTTAATGTGGATAAGTGCAAGGTGATGCATATAGGGAAAAATAACCCATGCTATAATTACACAATGTTAGGTTCCATATTAGGAGCTACCACCCAAGAAAGAGATCTAGGCATCATAGTGAATAACACATTGAAATCGTCGGTTCAGTGTGCTGCGGCAGTCAAAAAAGCAAACAGAATGTTGGGAATTATTAGAAAGGGAATGGTGAATAAAACGGAAAATGTCATAATGCCTCTGTATCACTCCATGGTGAGACCGCACCTTGAATACTGTGTACAATTCTGGTCGCCGCATCTCAAAAAAATATAGTACAGAGAAGGTACAGAGAAGGGCTACCAAAATGATAAGGGAAATGGAACAGCTCCCCTATGAGGAAAGACTAAAGAGGTAGGGACTTTTCAGCTTAGAGAAGAGACGACTGAGGGGGGATATGATAGAGGTGTTTAAAATCATGAGAGGTCTAGAACTGGTAGATGTGAATCGGTTATTTACTCTTTCGGATAATAGAAAGACCAGGGGGCACTCCATGAAGTTAGCATGGGGCACATTTAAAACTAATCGGAGAAAGTTCTTTTTTACTCAACGCACAATTAAACTCTGGAATTTGTTGCCAGAGGATGTGGTTAGTGCAGTTAGTATAGCTGTGTTTAAAAAAGGATTGGATAAGTTCTTGGAGGAGAAGTCCATTACCTGCTATTAATTGACTTAGAAATAGCCACTGCTATTACTGGCATCAGTAGCATGTGTTGAGATCGTGGATCCTTGGCCGGCTAGAGGATGATGATACTGCACTGGGGGAAGGCCCTTGGCGAAGGTCGTAGCTGGGAGGCGGATCTGAGTCAGGAGACCACAGAACTTCACCACTGGAAGCCCGAGATCCCCCCGGGAGGAGCCCTTGGGGACCCGGGCCACTTGGATTTAGGCGGGGCCTCCTGGAAAAGAAAGTTCAAGAGAAGTCCAAGTCGAGGCAGGCGGCAGTGGAGCAAAACGTGGAAGCAACCAGTAATCAGGGCAGGAGGCAGACAGCAGTAACCAGAGACAAGCCAGAGGTCGAGACGGGCAGCACCGGGGACGTACCAAGTCAGGAGCCAGGAAGACAGGCCAAAGAGAAGCAGGAACAAACTGGAACAGAGGCAAGCTTGAGCAGGAACAAGGCTGGAGCAGGAACAAAGACAAGCAACGTGAAACTCTAACGAGACGACCCATTGCAAGGCAGAGTGAGGCTGGCTGCAGGGTTTAAATCCCTGCCGGCGTCTGACGTCCTCTCGGAGGCGGAGCCATTTTCCCCGTGCTGGCCCCTTTAACTTCAGAGCCCCTGCGTGTGCACGCTCCTAGGGGGGCGGGGCCAGCCAGAGAATGGTGGCGGTGTCTCCCTCGCAGAGGGAGCGCCGCAAGAAGGAGCCAGCAAGGCCCGATAAGGCCTCAGAAACGCCGTGGTTGCTTGGAGCAGCCCCAAGGTAGGAAGAGGAACCGGGACTGTAACAGCATGGAATAGACTTAGATTTTGGGTACTTGCCAGGTTCTTATGGCCTGGATTGGCCACTATTGGAGACAGGATGCTGGGCTTGATGGACCCTTGGTCTGACCCATGAGAAGTATGCCTGAACAGAAAACCAACATGGAGAAGGAAATCCCCAGAAGCCTCTGTGTGTCTTTGGCCTGCCTGGGCTGAATGGACTGAGTGACTTTCTGAGCATGGATATCTGTAGAGGCAGACAAGCTGGCACCAGACAGGTGATGTCTATTCATAGAGTCACCACAGGGGAGCTTCAGGCACCATTCTCAGGAGTTTGTAATCCACACAGTTACAGACGTGTTGATTGTCTTTACAAGTAAGAGTTTAACAGAACAAAGAAAGTCATGGGAAATGGGCTACACATCCTGGGAAGCCAATCAGGATAGTTAGGGATGATTTAATCATGCATTTGACATTACAACTTATGTAAATGATTCTTTGGGCAGTCATGCAAGTCTAGAAGCTTCCACAATATTGTATGTTATCTATAAAAGAAGGGTCACTTCCTATATATGAGGAGATGCTGGTCAGATTGTAAGACGAAGGGCACCCAGTACCCAGCATCTCCCGAGAACACTTATATTGACTAATAAACATACATTATACTTTTACTGAGTCTAAGGGTTCTTGTGTCCCTGGCCATAAGCAGAGAGTAAGCTTTACATTTTTGGCACCTGAACAGGGATTTGATAGCTGTGGCTATCTATGAAATTTTTTTTTTGCTTTACATGTGGCTATGGCTATCTATTGTGGGGTCTTGCATCTGATTCTGCGGGCAGGCTCAGATCCAGCACTAATACTCGGACCAATCTTGTCCGAAGGCTGTTCCCAGATAAAGATTTCTGGATGTTTGATGTGTTTCCCAGATAAAGATTTCTGGATGTTTGATGTGTTTCTCAGATAAAGATTTCTGGATGTTTGATGTGTTACCCAGATAAAGATTTCTGGATGTTTGATGTGTTACCCAGATAAAGATTTCTGGATGTTTGAAGTGTTACCCAGATAAAGATTTCTGGATGTTTGAAGTGTTACCCAGATAAAGATTTCTGGATGTTTGAGTGTTACCCAGATAAAGATTTCTGGATGTTTGATGTTTTTCCCAGATAAAGATTTCTGGATGTTTGATGTGTTTCCCAGATAAAGATTTCTGGATGTTTGATGTGTTTCCCAGATAAAGATTTCTGGATGTTTGATGTGTTTCCCAGATAAAGATTTCTGGATGTTTGAAGTGTTACCCAGATAAAGATTTCTGGATGTTTGAAGTGTTACCCAGATAAAGATTTCTGGATGTTTGAAGTGTTACCCAGATAAAGATTTCTGGATGTTTGATGTGTTTCCCAGATAAAGATTTCTGGATGTTTGATGTGTTACCCAGATAAAGATTTCTGGATGTTTTTCCCAGATAAAGATTTCTGGATGTTTGAAGTGTTACCCAGATAAAGATTTCTGGATGTTTGAAGTGTTACCCAGATAAAGATTTCTGGATGTTTGAAGTGTTACCCAGATAAAGATTTCTGGATGTTTGATGTGTTTCCCAGATAAAGATTTCTGGATGTTTGATGTGTTACCCAGATAAAGATTTCTGGATGTTTTTCCCAGATAAAGATTTCTGGATGTTTGATGTGTTTCCCAGATAAAGATTTCTGGATGTTTGATGTGTTACCCAGATAAAGATTTCTGGATGTTTTTCCCAGATAAAGATTTCTGGATGTTTGATGTATTTCTGGATGTTTGAGTGTTACCCAGATAAAGATTTCTGGATGTTTGATGTGTTACCCAGATAAAGATTTCTGGATGTTTGATGTTTTTCCCAGATAAAGATTTCTGGATGTTTGATGTGTTTCCCAGATAAAGATTTCTGGATGTTTGATGTTTTTCCCAGATAAAGATTTCTGGATGTTTGAGTGTTTCCCAGATAAAGATTTCTGGATGAAGTTTTGTTTATTGCATAGTGATACCTAGGAACAGAGGTTTCTGATTTCTGGAAGAAAACAAAAGTAATACCCGGAAGATGTGAGTACACCCCATGGGAAGACAAGATCTGTAAGTAGTTAATCATGCCTATATAATTAATTTGCAAATGTAATTTTTTAGGTAAGTAAAAGATTTCTTTTTGGCCAATTGCAAACAACAGTGCACTATTTTTTTTTATCTACTTTGGGGACGCCTATTGTAGACCATTCTATTTAAGGAGTACTTATTAAGAGTGATTGTGAATTATTTGTCTGTATATTTGTTACTAAAATGTGTACTGGAAAAACAACAATAGTATAAGTTGTAAGTCGAAGTGTTGGGAAAGTATAATTTGCACTCTGGTTTTTTATTTTATGTCTGATTGTTATAGCAGTTCCAGCATTTGAAAGGGCACTGGGAGCTGGAGAGTTAACTGGGTTGACAGGTAAAGAGAAAGCGGGAGGGTGTAAAGCTCCAGGCAATTCATATGGGTAATAGGACACAGTGGGCGAGAACTGATTTACCTGACTGGCTTTTGTTTAAAAGGTATAAACAGACAATGCAGGAATTAAAGTTGTGCACAGTAAGCGAATTTAATTTAGTAGATTCTTTTACAAAGTTTGGTTTCGTCAGCTTTCTCTGGCTGGCTAACTTTGAATTTGGGTAGAAGCTCATAATATTGGGTTTGCAAACACTAAACTTAAAAGATTTTAGAGCAGACATAAAAGATATACTGCACTTTTTTTTCTTCCATTCGCTGACAGGGAGTCATCTAGTAGATAATAGAAAAGCTCATGGAAACCAACTCTCTTGCTAAATTGGTTTACGTATGTGGAAGAACAGTCGTTAGATAAACATTTGCAAGTCTTTGATCTATGGTATAGACAAAGATTCTGCCCTATCCTTTCAGGTGACTGTAGTGCTGATATCCAGCACTACAGATTTAAAACAAACTGCAGGAAGCGGTTTTTCCTCTGAGCGCACGGTCAGGCTACAGAAGCCGTTGCCGGGGGGGGGGGGAATGTGGCGAAGACAACTCACGTGCAGGCCGAGGCAATGTCGGCGGGTGAAAAGCGAGCACTCGTAACCGAGCGCCCGCCTTCCTAACGCGCGCTCGGCCACCGCTCCTGGGCGCGCGACGCATTAAAAAAAAAGGAGGAACCTGTGCCTTCCTAGTGCCTCCTCCGCATCAGGCACCCGGGAGAAGGGAAAACGGACGCTCGGTCTCACGTGCGCAGCCACGGGTTAGGGAAATGGGACACTGGTAAACTGGGCGTCCCTCTCCCGAACCTGACTGCCCTCGAGGTTTTGGGGGGTTTTTTTTTTTATTATTATTATTATTATTCTCCAGGTTGCTGCTTTCTGTGGCTCCTCTGACTTAATATTGCCGTGCTATTAAGTCGGAGGAAGCGCAGAAAAGCAGTCTTTTCTGCTTTTTTTTAGTTCTTCATTTGGGGCTCCTCAAACCCTAATGACAGCTCCAGTGCCGGCGGTAATTTTCGAGAGTTAAAATGTGCGCACGGTTATTTCTTACATCGGGGGAGGGGGGGTTACTAGCTAACAGCCTCGTCAATGTGGAATTTACATTTCATGATCGTGACTTGTTACACGCTGGTTTGGACGTGCGTTGTGGATGCGCCAATCCCCTTATTGCATAAACGGCCAGGGACAGGTGTCCAAGGCGCCGCGTCCCACCGTGGGGGTTAACCTGGGCGCTGGAGTGAGCGCACCGTATCGCACCGGCCTGATAGTGGGGGTTCAAAAGAGGATTGGACAGGCTTCTGAAGGAAAAGTCCAATAACCAGTTATTATCCAGGTAGGATTGGGATACAAGAAATAGGTCAACTATTGACACCTGACAGGCACTTGTGACCTGGCCTGGCCACCGTCGGGCACAGGACCTTGGCCTGACCCAGCTGGGCACTTCTTATGTTCTTAGCCTTGAGGCTGAGATATTGAAATATATGTAAATCTGTTCTGAGTCTCTCGGCAGGAACATGGATAAATAAATTTCGGACTGACTGCCAGGGGCTGCTCTGAAGTGAAAAAGACCCAAGCCACCAATCTCAAGAAAAAAGTCACAAACCACCCTCAGTACATCAGGCCCCTGGGTCTGCTAAAAATGCAGATAACACAATCCTTACCCAGGGAGCTCAGGGTCTCGTAATTCTCCTTCATCACCTCCCTGTAAAGCTCCTTCTGCCCTTCATCTAAATACCCCCACTCCTCCTGGGAGAAAGAGACAGCGATGTCCTCAAACGTCACCGGCACCTGAAACACAAACCAGAAACACTCAGGGACTCGTGGAGGGGCTCAGGGTGCATTAGATCTCAGCTGGATTTATTCTCCTGACGTTTTATCATGGAACAGAGGACGCCAGGACCCCTCTCTTCCCGGGGACTGCCAGACTTGTTCCCCTCTGGGTCTGCCCCTATATTCAGTTTCCTCCATGGAGCCCAGGGATGCAAATCAAACTGCAAAAAAGATTTGCTAATACCGGTGACAGAGAATATCAAACTTCAATGCCTCCATAAATCACTGTATAATAAAGCAGAAGCTGTAACAGCGCATCAGGGCTTAATTTGTCAGGGAATTGCCTGGAGCGTAGTTCTGCCTCCTACATCTTTTCAGATAGGGAGAGTCAGACGTTTATCCCCTGTTTCTGCTGAGATAGGGAGAGTCAGATGTAAGAGGCAGCAGAGCCGGGGGCATTGTGCTGTAATTTTTTCCCTCCGGGCATCCTATAGGGAAGAAGGGAGGAGACAGCGCAGAGAAAAACCACTCTGCATCATAATCCAGCCCCTCCCTGCCCCTCCCATTCCCCCCCTAGGAGAGGATAGTGTGATCCTGAGGCAAACATTGCAGAGCAAAGAACTGACACAACTGATCTATTTATAATTACCCAATTACCCAATTTATTTATCCTCATTTTGAACTAATTTCCTGCAACTGTATCAAATAAATCTGGTGTTGAAAGTGTATAGGAGGTGCTGTTTCCCTGCATGCCTTCTGATCTGCTGCTGCTGGCTGTGAGGGGGATGTAGAAGCTGGATTGTGGGAGCTGAAACCTAGATGGCTCATGGTGACTTCTAGAGTCCTCTGCTGGGGCTGCTGAGAGAAACATTCAGATGAGCCTTCAAGTTCTCTGCTGCTAGAAAGAGTACAGGAGCTGTGAAAGCTGAAACCTGGATAGCTCACAGTGCCCTCTACAAAAAACAGACTATCAGGGATATTACTTTTTTTTTTTAATAATAAAAAGGTTTAAAATTCTTATTTTTATTTTTTTACAAATCAAACAATTTTTTAAAAAAATAGCACAAGCAATTTAGACTCCACATTGCATTTATAACCATCTAATAAGTTAAAGCTTGTGCATACATGTAGGAGGAAGTGGTGTCCGTCTGTCTGTGTGCAGCAGAGGACTGGAAGGCTCATCTGCATTCTTCTCCCAGCAGCCCCAGCACAGCTCTCCAGAGGACTGTACACCGTGTAGATTACTGCTGATGTTAGTTTGGGACTGTACACCGTGTAGATTACTGCTGATGTTAGCTTGGGACTGTACCCCGTGTAGATTACTGCTGATGTTAGCTTGGGACTGTACCCCGTGTAGATTGCTGCTGATGTTAGTTTGGGACTGTACACCGTGTAGATTACTGCTGATGTTAGCTTGGGACTGTACCCCGTGTAGATTACTGCTGATGTTAGTTTGGGACTGTACACCGTGTAGATTACTGCTGATGTTAGCTTGGGACTGTACCCCGTGTAGATTGCTGCTGATGTTAGTTTGGGACTGTACACCGTGTAGATTGCTGCTGATGTTAGCTTGGGACTGTACACCGTGTAGATTACTGCTGATGTTAGCTTGGGACTGTACACCGTGTAGATTGCTGCTGATGTTAGCTTGGGACTGTACACCGTGTAGATTGCTGCTGATGTTAGCTTGGGACTGTACCCCGTGTAGATTACTGCTGATGTTAGCTTGGGACTGTACACCGTGTAGATTGCTGCTGTTAGCTTGGGACTGTACACCGTGTAGATTACTGCTGATGTTAGCTTGGGACTGTACACCGTGTAGATTGCTGCTGATGTTAGCTTGGGACTGTACACCGTGTAGATTACTGCTGATGTTAGCTTGGAACTGTACACCGTGTAGATTGCTGCTGATGTTAGCTTGGGACTGTACACCGTGTAGATTGCTGCTGATGTTAGCTTGGGACTGTACCCAGTGTAGATTACTGCTGATGTTAGCTTGGGACTGTGCCCCGTGTAGATTACTGCTGATGTTAGCTTGGGACTGTACCCAGTGTAGATTACTGCTGATGTTAGCTTGGGACTGTACCCCGTGTAGATTACTGCTGATGTTAGCTTGGGACTGTACCCAGTGTAGATTACTGCTGATGTTAGCTTGGGACTGTACCCCGTGTAGATTACTGCTGATGTTAGCTTGGGACTGTACACCGTGTAGCTTGCTGCTGATGTTAGCTTGGGACTGTACCCAGTGTAGATTACTGCTGATGTTAGCTTGGGACTGTACCCAGTGTAGATTATTTATTTATTTATTTAAAATTTTTATATACCGACGTTCATCCGGGATATCACATCGGTTTACAGTGTAACTGAAACAGGCGCCTGGGATGGCGGTTTACATCGAACAGATATAACGAATTTAACATATGAACAAATGAGGAGGGGGAAAAGAGGAGGGAAATAATTAAAATTTATGAGCAAAATTTACAAATATATATAGAGTATCACTATGTACAAAGTATTCATAAATACAGCAATGCCATGGAAATACAATTGTGTAGAGTTATAAGGGAGGAGGGGGGATGGGGAGGGGGTGGGGGGTGTAGGAGGGGAGATGGGGTGGATGGGGTAAAAGGAGAAGGCGAGCTGAGAAATCAGGAGAAGGTAAGAGGACTGAACAGGTAGGGGGCGAAGGAGGAATTTAGAGGTGGGAGTGAGGAATGGGGGAGAGGGAAGGAGAGTATGGGTGTGAGTGTGAAAGTGGGGGAATTAGGTGTATGCTTTGGTGAAGAGCCAGGTCTTTAGCTTACGTTTGAATGTTTTTGTGCATTCTTCTTGTCGTAGTTCGACAGGCATTGCGTTCCAAAGGGTGGGCCCGGCGATAGAGAGCGCTCGGGCTCTCGTGGAGGTAAGTTTGTAATGTTTGGGAGAAGGTGTAGGCATGGAGGCGAGGTGTTGGTGTCTGATGGGCCTGTTGGATTGGTGGAGGCGGAAGGATTCGTTGAACCAGTTCATTTCAGGGTTGTATAAAGCCTTGTGGACAAGGGAGAGAGTCTTATATTGGATGTGTGATGCAATTGGGAGCCAGTGTAGGTCTTTTAATACCGGTGTGATATGGTCATTTCTGCGTGAGTTAGTCAGGATCCGGGCTGTTGTGTTTTGTAATATTTGAATGGGTTGAATGGCATTGTTCGGTAGGCCAAGGAGGAGAGCATTACAATAGTCAGTTTTGGCAAAGATGGTGGTTTGAAGAACTGTGCGGAAGTCGGGGGGATGTAGTAGGGGTTTTAGTTTTTTTTAGGGAGTGTAGTTTAAAAAAGCCCTCTTTTAGTATATTGCTGATGAATTTCTTAAGCGTGAGATTACTGCTGATGTTAGCTTGGGACTGTACACTGTGTAGATTACTGCTGATGTTAGCTTGGGACTATACACTGTGTAGATTACTGCTGATGTTAGCTTGGGACTGTACACTGTGTAGATTACTGCTGATGTTAGCTTGGGACTGTACACTGTGTAGATTAATGCTGATGTCTTTCCAGGCCACCACGAGGAGGAGGAGCTGAAGGACCCCGCCTTGTGATGTGCTGAGTGGATCCTCTCTGCTTGTACATGTGCAGTGCATGTGATGAGTGTTCAGGTCTCTCAGTCAGGGGTTCAGTCATGTTTTGAATTTCTTGAATGATAACCCTTGAAGTTAGCAGCACTTTATGAACTGTATTATTTTAGAGGGACATCCCGGGATGGGTGTGATCCACTGAGGATAAATACAGTTACCCAGGTAAAGTTATGCGGGGGAATACGGGACAGGGATTTTTTTTTTTTTTTTTTTAACTGCCAGGTTCACCCTGCAAATCTTAGCCGAGTAGAGCAAATCTCAGTATTCAGCAGCTAAAACGTAACCACACCCTCCGGCACCCCCCTCTTTTTATCCAGCTAAATTGTATTCATGTAAAATGAGCAAAACGGAGCCCGTCAACAGGGGGAGCTATTCAAACCTCCGGCTCGACTCAAAAGGTTGCCCTGGCAAACGCATTGAATCTGGAGATTACAGGGGACAAATCCTCTCCATCCAGGGCTCTCTGTGTACAAAGGAAGAAGTCACAGAGGGATAAAGCAGAGATTTTGCAGGAAGCAGAAACTGAGAGTCAAAATGCCAGAGGAGGAGAAGCAGGAAGAAGAGCCTGAGGGTCTACAAGGAATAAAGAGGCCAAGGAATGGATTCAGCCTGTGGGGTGGGATCAGTCCCAGGCTGTATCCCCTGCCCCCCTCCTACCTGCTGAGCAGAAAGCCCTGCAGCCATTCTCCTGCCCCTTCTCCAGAGCAGGATTTCCAGCCCTGGCTCCCTCCCTGCACGGTCCCTGGGGTGGGGGATGGGATCAGTCCCAGGCTGCATCCCCTGCCCCCCTCCTACCTGCTGAGCAGAAAGCCCTGCAGCCATTCTCCTGCCCCTTCCCCAGAGCAGGATTTCCAGCCCTGGCTCCCTCCCTGCACGGTCCCTGGGGTGGGGGATGGGATCAGTCCCAGGCTGCATCCCCTGCCCCCCTCCTACCTGCTGAGCAGAAAGCCCTGCAGCCATTCTCCTGCCCCTTCTCCAGAGCAGGATTTCCAGCCCCGGCTCCCTCCCTGCACGGTCAAGGTTTTCAGCTTCCGGTCTCAGCACAACGACGTTCCATACACGGAGCCCCGCCCCCTTCCAGCAGGAAGTGACATCACCAAGGAAGAGGAAGTGGGAACTGCAGCCGCTGCACAAGAAACTTTTAGAAACAAAAACTTATTGGTAGAAAAAGACCCTATGGCCCTTCTAGTTGGAATGGACGCTGGGAAATGTAGTCCTGCACTGTCTTTCCTCAGGCTGAGTTTTATGGGAAATGTAGTCCTAGGGCTTGGGTTGTTGCAATTGGCTGATTAATAAAGCCAAGTCCAGTTCCGTTCATAAAAACCAAAATGGATAACTCTGCAGCCTCTCAGAGAGATTGGGGAGCAGGGGGAGGGGAAACAGGAGGGAGGGAGACTGGGAAGGATCAGGGAGAGGGTAAGGAAGAGAGAGGATGTGAGAGAGAGAGAGCCCCCCCTCTTGAAGGGGTCTGAACGCTTCAACCTGACAAAGGACTTCATGTACCAGAATTCCCTGCTTCATGATGGATTTACTTACAGTCTGCAATACAGCTGTAGTTAGGACATTGAGAAACTCTCTGTCAGCACATTGCACATTTTCATTTTTTTTGGCTTCGCTGTTCTTATTCTCTGATAAGCTTTCACTGCTGTAACCTAGATTAGAACAATGGATGTATTATGTGATGGGCTGTATTACTGCAGACTCGCGAATTCCTTTCCAGAACTGCAAGTCCCAGCAGCCTCTCCTGCAGAACATGGGAGAAGTTTCACGAAAGTTCCAGGGTGTCTAGGGAGGGGGTCAGTAGCCCCTTCAGCCGGAATATGCTTGCTCAGCAATGCTTAGAACGCATGTGTAAAAGATAAGAACTGTAAAGTGCATAAGAGTCTGCTCCTGAAGGGGAGGGGCATGCAGTTGTACTGAGCCTTTGTCTTAGCTGCATCTTGCTGGCAATAAAAGTCTATCTTTACGGATCAGTTGTCTGGACCTCCTTACTGACTAAAAAGAGACGGTTACATTTGGCGAGCCAGCCAGGAGGTACCGGGGACGAAGATGAAATCGTTGAGGCTCAACCTCTTCCCCCAGGAACGTCTGCACAAAAAGCTGAACTAATTGCCCGTACTCGAGCTCTGCAGTTGGCAGAAGGACAAACTGTAAATATCTATACAGACTCTAAATATGCCTTCCTTACAATTCAAGTGCATGGAGCATTATAGAGGGAAAACAATTGAACAATGCATCAGAAGTACGTGAATTACTAGACGCAGTTTGGCTGCCTCGCAAGGTGGCTGTAATGCATTGCAAAGCACACACCAGGAAATCAAACCCTATTGTCAAGGAAATCAGAGAGCAGATGAAGCAGCAAAAAGGGGCAACTCGGGAACCCTTCCAAGCAGTATTAATTGCATCGAATCATCAGGCTTCAGGCAGTCCTGGAGCTCATCACCAACGACTGCTTTCGCTCTTAAACTCTGGGCAAAACAAAATACCAAAATTATGACTGCAGTATACCAGAATAGATTGGTTTTAGATTATCCTCTGGCCCAGGAAGGAGGGTTTGTGGAACATTTAACCTCTCCAATTGTTGTTTACAGGTAGATGACCAAAACAAGGTTATCCAAGACATCACTGATCGCATGGTCAAGATGGCACACGTCCCTGTCCAGCAGTGGAATAGTGCTTGGGACTGGACCAATGGATTCCGTGGTTGGTTTTCCATGATCGGTGGATTTAAGAGCTTGTTTGTTATCCCAGCCAGTTTAATTCTGTTTTGTCTTTTAGGACCCTGAATTATTCCTTTCTTGCTCAAACCGCCTTCGTCGGGTGATGAAGGACATTGCTGAACGCAAAACAGCCACGCAGCTTCTGTCACTGTACATGTATTCCTCTGAGCCTATAGAACCTGTTTAACCATCCTCATGTTTTATCCTGGGCCATCTTCCCATACATGACAAGTTCGGGCTACAAAGGGGGGTGGAGCCAATAGGGCCCATCCGTCTCAAACCCGTGAAGAAACCATCGGACTGTTTGGGAAATTAGGGCCCCCTGAGAACTCAAATTGCTAATTTTTCTTGTTTCTGTTTCTTTCAGCTCCACAGTTGCGTTGTGATGGTGTGATACTTTTCATAAAGAATGATAAGTATCAAAGGGGGGAATGAAGGGGTCTGAACGCTTCAACCTGACAAAGGACTTCATGTACCAGAATTCCCTGCTTCATGACGGGTTTACTTACAGTCTGCAATACAGCTGTAATTAGGACATTGAGAAACTCTCTGTCAGCACATTGCACATTTTCATTTTTTTTGGCTTCGCTGTTCTTATTCTCTGATAAGCTTTCACTGCTGTAACCTAGATTAGAACAATGGATGTATTATGTGATGGGCTGTATTACTGCAGACTCGCGAATTCCTTTCCAGAACTGCAAGTCCCAGCAGCCTCTCCTGCAGAACATGGGAGAAGTTTCACGAAAGTTCCAGGGTGTCTAGGGAGGGGGTCAGTAGCCCCTTCAGCCGGAATATGCTTGCTCAGCAATGCTTAGAACGCATGTGTAAAAGATAAGAACTGTAAAGTGCATAAGAGTCTGCTCCTGAAGGGGAGGGGCATGCAGTTGTACTGAGCCTTTGTCTTAGCTGCATCTTGCTGGCAATAAAAGTCTATCTTTACGGATCAGTTGTCTGGACCTCCTTACTGACTAAAAAGAGACGGTTACACTCTGACTGCTGCCCTCTGCCTCCCCCGCCCAGCACTGACAGCAGGAGCTGAGGCTGCACACAAGGCTGCAGGATTCAGGATCAGCTGGGACTGCGCTCTCAGGAATATTGGGACTGGCAGACTGGGAGCTCAGATTCATACATTATACCTGGAAGGAGAGCATCAGCTGATGAGGAAGGAAGCAATCCTGGAGCTAGGACCTGCCCTCAGGATGATGTGGTATCCTCTAGCACTGAGAATAGTTCTCCAGGAGCACGGGCCCAGGAGGGAAGACTGGGAGCTCAGATTCATACATTATACCTGGAAGGAGAGCATCAGCTTGATGAGGAAGGAAGCAATCCTGGAGCTAGGACCTGCCCTCAAGATGATGTAGTATCCTCTAGCACTGAGAATAGTTCTCCAGGAGCAGGGACCCAGGAGGGAAGACTGGGAGCTCAGATTCATACATTATACCTGGAAGGAGAGCATCAGCTGATGAGGAAGGAAGCAATCCTGGAGCTAGGACCTGCCCTCAAGATGATGTAGTATCCTCTAGCACTGAGAATAGTTCTCCAGGAGCAGGGACCCAGGAGGGAAGACTGGGAGCTCAGATTCATACATTATACCTGGAAGGAGAGCATCAGCTTGATGAGGAAGGAAGCAATCCTGGAGCTAGGACCTGCCCTCAAGATGATGTGGTATCCTCTAGCACTGAGAATAGTTCTCCAGGAGCAGGGACCCAGGAGGGAAGACTGGGAGCTCAGATTCATACATTATACCTGGAAGGAGAGCATCAGCTTGATGAGGAAGGAAGCAATCCTGGAGCTAGGACCTGCCCTCAAGATGAGGTGGTATCCTCTAGCACTGAGAATAGTTCTCCAGGAGCACGGGCCCAGGAGGGAAGACTGGGAGCTCAGATTCATACATTATACCTGGAAGGAGAGCATCAGCTTGATGAGGAAGGAAGCAATCCTGGAGCTAGGACCTGCCCTCAAGATGATGTGGTATCCTCTAGCACTGAGAATAGTTCTCCAGGAGCAGGGACCCAGGAGGGAAGACTGGGAGCTCAGATTCATACATTATACCTGGAAGGAGAGCATCAGCTTGATGAGGAAGGAAGCAATCCTGGAGCTAGGACCTGCCCTCAAGATGATGTGGTATCCTCTAGCACTGAGAATAGTTCTCCAGGAGCAGGGACCCAGGAGGGAAGACTGGGAGCTCAGATTCATACATTATACCTGGAAGGAGAGCATCAGCTGATGAGGAAGGAAGCAATCCTGGAGCTAGGACCTGCCCTCAAGATGATGTAGTATCCTCTAGCACTGAGAATAGTTCTCCAGGAGCAGGGACCCAGGAGGGAAGACTGGGAGCTCAGATTCATACATTATACCTGGAAGGAGAGCATCAGCTTGATGAGGAAGGAAGCAATCCTGGAGCTAGGACCTGCCCTCAAGATGATGTGGTATCCTCTAGCACTGAGAATAGTTCTCCAGGAGCAGGGACTCAGGAGGGAAGACTGGGAGCTCAGATTCATACATTATACCTGGAAGGAGAGCATCAGCTTGATGAGGAAGGAAGCAATCCTGGAGCTAGGACCTGCCCTCAAGATGATGTGGTATCCTCTAGCACTGAGAATAGTTCTCCAGGAGCAGGGACCCAGGAGGGAAGACTGGGAGCTCAGATTCATACATTATACCTGGAAGGAGAGCATCAGCTTGATGAGGAAGGAAGCAATCCTGGAGCTAGGACCTGCCCTCAAGATGATGTGGTATCCTCTAGCACTGAGAATAGTTCTCCAGGAGCAGGGACCCAGGAGGGAAGACTGGGAGCTCAGATTCATACATTATACCTGGAAGGAGAGCATCAGCTGATGAGGAAGGAAGCAATCCTGGAGCTAGGACCTGCCCTCAAGATGATGTAGTATCCTCTAGCACTGAGAATAGTTCTCCAGGAGCAGGGACCCAGGAGGGAAGACTGGGAGCTCAGATTCATACATTATACCTGGAAGGAGAGCATCAGCTTGATGAGGAAGGAAGCAATCCTGGAGCTAGGACCTGCCCTCAAGATGATGTGGTATCCTCTAGCACTGAGAATAGTTCTCCAGGAGCAGGGACCCAGGAGGGAAGACTGGGAGCTCAGATTCATACATTATACCTGGAAGGAGAGCATCAGCTTGATGAGGAAGGAAGCAATCCTGGAGCTAGGACCTGCCCTCAAGATGATGTGGTATCCTCTAGCACTGAGAATAGTTCTCCAGGAGCACGGGCCCAGGAGGGAAGACTGGGAGCTCAGATTCATACATTATACCTGGAAGGAGAGCATCAGCTTGATGAGGAAGGAAGCAATCCTGTAGCTAGGACCTGCCCTCAGGATGATGTGGTATCCTCTAGCACTGAGAATAGTTCTCCAGGAGCACGGGCCCAGGATGGAAGACTGGGAGCTCAGATTCATACATTATACCTGGAAGGAGAGCATCAGCTTGATGAGGAAGGAAGCAATCCTGGAGCTAGGACCTGCCCTCAAGATGATGTAGGATCCTCTAGCACTGAGAATAGTTCTCCAGGAGCACGGGACCCAGGAGGGAAGACTGGGAGCTCAGATTCATACATTATACCTGGAAGGAGAGCATCAGCTTGATGAGGAAGGAAGCAATCCTGTAGCTAGGACCTGCCCTCAAGATGATGTAGTATCCTCTAGCACTGAGAATAGTTCTCCAGGAGCAGGGACCCAGGAGGGAAGACTGGGAGCTCAGGTTTATACTTTATACAATGAGCAGGAGAAACTCTCTATAATCCAAAGCTGCAGCCAGGCAATTTGGTGCCTATGGCACCTTCAGCCATGCAAGAAAACATGACACTGCGACTTAGGATACTCTGTCACATGTCTGTACAGCAATGCCCAAGGCTGGTAGAGCCTTGCATCCCCATCCCAACTTGTCACATCCTCTCTACACAAAATTAAAAATTATAGATTTATAATAACAGATTTTACATGAAAAGGGATATTCGAACTACAGTCTTCTTAGATAAAATATCACTTACAATATTGTATATTTACATGCAATGCTGTGGTGCTGGCCAAAAAACCCTGCAAAACACTTAAAGGCGAAATTATATTAGGCCTACTATAACATACTATGGGCATGGGCTTGGCCCTTTGAAAGCCACAGGAAAACAGAATTACAATACAATACACTTTCTGTATAAAAACAGCACTAACTGCCAGCACTCAAGCAGCAACAACCCTACCTATAAAAAGGTAATAATGCAAACATTACAACAAGCCCTAAAAAACTAAAACATCCCCTAATAGGAAAACAGAACAAGCCAAGCTACTATAGATCTCTATACAGAAACTGTGCACTAGCAGAATATCTCTCCTCGTCACACATGCAGAATACAGACAGACCCTCACCAAATACAGATTAAACAGACCATAAAATATAAATGGAAAAGTGCAGACAAAAGCTGAACTGGAAATCGCAAGAAGCCAGACTCTGTATGCAGTGCAACAATGGTCACTGCATCTCAAAAAGGTGCAGAGAAAAGGAAGGTGCAGAGAAAGGTGACCAAAATGATAAGAGGCATTGAACGGCTGCTCTATGAGGAAAGGCTAAAGAAGTTAGAGCTGTTCAATTCAGAGAAGATACGACTGACGGGGGATATGATAGAAGTCTACAAAATCATGAAAGGATTTGAACAAGTTAATATAAATCTGTTATTTACTCTCTCAGATAATAGAAGGATCAGGGGACACTCCATGAAGTTAGGAAATAGCTCATTTAAAACAAATCAAAGAAAATTATTTTTCTCTCAGTGCATAGTTAAGCTCTGGAATTCATTGCCAAAGGATGTGGTTACAACAATTTGTGTATCCCTCCCAGCAGATAAGATACTCTCAACGTTTACCTCTTTTGCGCACATCCAGGATGTCATCGACTGTATAAGCGATATCCTCTCTTCAGCAACAAGCGGTGCTGGTTCCAGAGTCTTGTTGGAGAACTCTGAAAGGATGAGCAGTTTCAGAAGTGCCACATGAACGGCATTGTATATCTTCATAGATGGAGGCAATTTTAACTGTACGTCAATGTCCCTAGATGTCGGAGAATGGGGAAAGGCCAGACGTAACGTGGTGCAAATTGCGCAGAGGGTAGTTTGAGGCGAAGGAATTTCGTACTGAGCCATACTTTATCTCCTGGCTGGAACCGAGGCGCCTCTCTGTGATGAGCGTCATAGGTCTTCTTGGCCCTCTGCTCTGCTTTGAGCAGTATGACTTTGGTCTGCCTCCAAAGTTGTTGTCACTCAACTGCAGTGGTTTGAGCTGCCGGAGAAGCTACAGACAGAGGCAGAGGTAATGGAGGTAACGGCTGGCGACCATAAACAACTTGAAATGGAGTAGATCCAGTGGCAGAAGCGGGATGAGAGTTCAGGGCGAACTCAGCCCAGGGAAGTAATTCTGCCCAGTCGTTTTGCCTGGAGTTCACATAGGAACGTATCAATTGTTTGAGTGTCTGATTCATTCTCTCCAGCTGTCCATTGGATTGCGGGTGATAGACGGAAGTTAGATCCAATATGATGTCGAATTTCCGACAAAGTGCTCTCCAGAATTTAGCAGTGAACTGGACACCCCTATCCGATAGGATATGTTTGGGCATGCCATGTAGAAGGAAGATGTGTTTCACAAATAATTTAGCCAGTTCAGCAGCTGATGGCAGTCCCGGCAGTACCACGAAGTGTGCCATTTTCTAGAAGCGATCGACAGTTACCCATATCATGTTTTTACCACCGGAAGTGTGTGTCCACGGTTCTTCAGGCACTGGCAAGGGTTGGAGGAGACCCCAGGGATGTCCAGCAGGCGGTTTCTGTCTCGCGCAGGAAGCTACATATGCTTGGACATCTGTCTTCATTGAGGGCCATCAGTAGAAATGTTGAAGCATGGCCAGTGTGCGGGCTTGTCCAGGGTGGCCGGCCAAACGAGAGTCATGTGCCCACTTTAATAGTTTCTTCCTCAATCCCGGAGGCACCACTGTTTTACCAGCAGGGACCGCATGAATAGTTGCCAAGACCACCTTCTCTGGGTTAATGATGTGGCGAGATTCGTCAGGCACATCCTCAGGTAGAAAGGAGCGTGACAGAGCATCTGCCTGGACATTCTTCTCCGCAGGATGGTATTTGAGCAGAAAGTCAAATCGGTTGAAAAATAATGACTATCTGGCCTGCGGATGGTTAAGCTGCTGCCCATGTCGTACATATTCCAGGTTCTTGTGGTCTGTATACACCATTATTTGGTGTTGAGCTCCCTCCAACCATGGACGCCACTCCTCAAAAGCTAGCTTAATAGCAAGCAGCTCTTTATCTCCAATTCCATAATTCCTCTCGGCCGGAGAGAAGCATCGAGAGAAAAAGGAGCAGGGATGAAGTATGTTGGTATCACTGTGTTGGCTCAGCACAGCTCCCACGCCGAAGTCGGAGACGTCAACTTCGACAATGAATGGGCAACGAGGATCAGGATGGTGAAGACAAGGTTTCTTTAGGAAGGCCTCTTTGAGAGTTAGAAAGGCCGCTACCACTTCGGGAGACCACTGAGATGGCTTGGCCCCTTTTCTAGTCATGGCAGTGAGTGGTGCAGTCAAGGTAGAGTAATGTTTGATGAACATACAATAGTAATTCGTGAAGCCAAGAAAGCGGCATAGTGCCTTTAATCCCATTGATTGAGGCCACTCTTGGATGCTTTTAGTCTTTTGAGGGTCCATCTGGAACCCTTCTTTGGAAACAGTATAGCCTAGAAAAGGCACGGATTCCTGATGAAAGACGCACTTCTCGAGTTTTGTGTAGAGGTGGTTGTCTCGTAGTCTTCGTAGTACCTTTAACACATCTGACTGATGCATCTGAAGGTCTTGAGAGAAGATTAGGATGACATCTAAATATACCACCATGCATTGGTACAGCAGGTCTCGCAGAATTTCATTTATCATATTTTGAAATACCGCTGGTGCATTGCACAAGCCGACCGGCATGACTAAATACTCAAAGTGTCTGTCATGGGTGTTAAAGGCTGTTTTCCACTCATCCCCGTGACAGATTCGGACCAGGTTGTAGGCCCCTTTTAGATCCAGCTTGGTAAAGATCTTGGCCCCCTGCAGTCTGTTGAATAGTTCTGATAGCAGTAGAGGATAGCGATCCTTTATGGTGACCTCTGTAATCAATACAAGGGCAAAAGGATCCATCCTTCTTTCCAACAAAAAAACCCCCGCACCAGCCAGGGATTTGGAAGGTTTGATGAAACCTTTCTGCAGGTTTTCTTGGATATAGGCCGACATGGCTTCAGTCTCTGATAATGAGAGGGGGTATATACTTCCCTTGGGAGGTTCAGAATTAGGCTTCAGATTAATTGCACAGTCAAAGGTTCTATGTGGTGCTAATACATCTGCTGCTTGCTTGGAAAAGACGTCCTGAAAGGATGCATATTGAGGCGGTAGGCCGGGTAGAGATGGAATGGCAGGCATGCATGGTAAGGGTATAACTCTCGATAGACATCGATCATGACAGCCAGTTCCCCACTGCGAAAGTTCCAGCGTAGCCCAGTTAAACTGGGGTGTGTGTTCTTGTAGCCAAGGTAAGCCGAGCACAACGGGGTGAATGGCTTTATCGAGAACCAGGAAGGAGATAGTCTCAGTGTGTAAGGCCCCCGTGCGTAAGCATATGGGCTGTGTAATAAGGGAGACCTTCCCTGGTAGAGGCTCACCATGTATTGAAGACAGCAGTAGTGGAGTAGCCGTGGGTGTAGTGGGAATCCATAGGTGCTCTACTAATCTTTTCAGAATAAAATTCCCTCCAGCACCCAAATCCATGAGTGCAAGTGTCTGGAACTCGAGACTCCCAGATATAAGAGAGACAGGGAGAGATAGTGGAGGAGAGAGTGTAGTCAGACCTAGGAAGAGTCCTCCAGCGGATCCTAGGTCTGCACGTTTCCTGGACAGATGGGGCAGGTTTGGACAGCATGGCCAGATTGTCCGCAGTACATGCAGAGACCCATCCGTTTACGATAGTGCCTCTTTTTATTTATTTATTTATTTAAATACTTTTCTATACCGAAGATCATGTACAAGTACATATCGGTTCGGTTTACAGTGAACCAACAGTTGGAAATTACATCAAACAATAAGAACATAATTTAACTAAACCTTGTACAGCAAACAATAAGAACATAATTAACAAAATTGTACTAGAGTAGAACTGTAGTTGAACAAGCATAACGAGTGGAATATAGGGAATATCGAAAAAGGGAAAAACATGATAATCAGCACAGGGAGTACATTATAGAGGTTACGGGGAACTTCGATCGGTTAGACACGATTGAACCTAAGTTCTGAAAAGTAAGGACAGGTATGGGACTTTAAGTAAATGCTCTTGAGAAGAGCCAGGTCTTCAGTTTTTTTTTGAACGTCCGCAGGCAGGGTTCTGTTCAGAGTTCCGAGGGCAGATTGTTCCATTGTAATGGTCCTGCAATTGAGAATGCTCGTTTCTTGAGAGCTGACTTGGCCGGGGGAACATAGAGTGTACCTAGGTATGTTGTTCTCATTGGTCTGGAGGTTGAGTGATGTTGCAGGGGGAAGGATAGTTCGAGGGAAGTTAGAGAGTGAATCGTTTTGTGGATCATAGTTAGCACTTTATACTGAATTCTGTATTTGATAGGGAGCCAATGTAAATACATAAGGACAGGAGTGATGTGGTCTCCTCTACCGGTGTTGGTCAATATTCTTGCTGCAGAATTCTGTAGCATTTGCAATGGTTTGGTTGTGATAGCTGGGAGGCCGATTAGAAGAGCATTGCAGTAATCTATTTTTGAGAATAAGATGGCTTGGAGAACTGTTCGGAAGTCCTGCATGTGAAGGAGGGGCTTCAGATTTTTTAGAATGCGTAATTTATGGAAGCATTCTTTTGTTGTGTTGTTGACGAATTTTTTTAAATTCAGCCGATTGTCTATAGTTACTCCCAAATCTCTTACATTAGTGGTAGTAGATATTTGGAGTGAAGAGAGGTTGTGGAGTGTCCGAGCATATTTGTTGTCCTCTTGATCGATGATTAGTAATTCCGTTTTAGATGTGTTGAGTACTAAATTAAGGTTAGTAAAGAGGGTGGTAATAGACTGTAGGCAACTGTTCCAAAAAGTGAGCGTTTTTGTGATTGATTCTTTGACAGGTATCAGGATTTGAACGTCATCTGCGTAAATGAAATGAGTAACCTTTAGTTTTGTGAGAAGCTGACAGAGCGGAAGGAGGTAAACGTTGAATAAAGTGGGGGATAGAGAAGATCCTTGGGGAACTCCGAAAGTGGCATTTACAGGGTGTGAGTCCTTGTTGCTGATTCTGACCTTGAATTTCCTGTTATTGAGGAAGGACTTGAACCACTCCAGGGCTGTACCTGATATTCCAATGTCTGCGAGGCGGTTGATGAGGATGGAGTGCTTCACCGTGTCGAAAGCTGCAGATATATCGAGTAGTGCTAGCAGGTATGGGGTCTTTTTATCGAGGCCTGTGAGGATTTTGTCCGTTAGAGAGATGAGAAGAGATTCCGTGTTGAGAGCTTTGCGGAAACCGAATTGGGCGGGAGCTAGAATCTTATGTTCCTCTAGGTAATCCGACAGTTGTTTGTTCACAATTCTTTCCATAAGTCTGGCGACAAAAGGAAGGTTAGCAATGGGGCGATAGTTAGCTGGGTCCGTGGGGTTCAAGTTAGGTTTCTTGAGTAAAGGTTTAAGGGTTGCGAGTTTCAAGATATCAGGTACTGATCCTTGTGTTAGAGAGCAATTGATAATCTTTGCTAGAGGCTTGGAGATGGTTTCTGGTACGGTGAGCAGTAATTTTGAGGGAATAGAGTCAGCTGGGTGTGAAGATGGCTTCATCTTTTTGAGAATGGATTCAATTTCAAGTGAAGTGGTAGGTTCGAAGGCTTTTAAGTTTGCTTCCTGGTTTGAGTCGAAGTAGAAGGGTGACGGTGGTCTTGTGTTTGGGGAATTCAGAGGGGCTATTAGCTTGAGGATTTTATTTTCAAAAAATTGTGCCAGTTCAGAGCATCTAGATTGCGCTTGGCAATCTGGGATTGCTGGAGAGTTGGGTTTCGTGAGCTCTGTGACATAGGAGAACAAGGCTTTGGCATCAAACATAAAATTATGAATTTTACTAGCATAGTAGTCTTTTTTTGTACGGAGGATGGAGTTTCTGTAGTTGTGCATGTATTTTTTGTAGTCCGTTAGGGTTGAGTGGGAGGGTCTCTTGCGCCACAAGTGCTCCTTACGTCTTAGTTCTTGTTTGATGTTTTTCAGTTCCTGTGTGAACCAAGGTTTTTTGTTTTTGTTGGAGGGGTCTAAGTTTTTTGTTTTTAAAGGGCATAATATATCTGCTACCTTGTTTGTGCTGTTGTGCCAGGAGGTGAGAGCGGCATCTACATTGGAGAGATCAAGATTCACCAGTTCTGTTGATAAATGAGACCTGAGGTCATCCAGGGTGCAAGGTTTTCTGTAATTGATTGTAGTTTTAGATGCGGCCGCTGGATTTTCTTTAATGAGTAGTTCCGTAGTGATCATCTGGTGGTCTGACCATGGGATAGGGGAGCAAAGAGGCAGGGAGGTTTGAGTGAGGTCTGAATTGATGAAGATTAAGTCCAATGTATGGCCAGCTCTGTGGGTGGGATTTTTAACAATTTGTGTGAAACCCAGGGCCTTGAGTGCTGACAGGAATGCTTCGCAATTGGCGGAGTGGGGTGTCACATCAATGTGGAGGTTAAAATCTCCCAAGATGATGGCTGGAGTTTCTGATTTGATATCTTTGGCAATGATTTCTATTAAGGGGGAAGGGTCTGATTCCAGGAGCCCAGGTGGGGCGTAAACTAGGCAGATCTGGAGCTGTTTTGATTTGAATACAGCACATTCGAGATTGGAGGTGTAATAGGAGTTCTGTAAGATTAATCTTAGTTTTTAGCGGTTAAATGGCTGCGGCCTGGCTGCATTGGTTCGTCCTCTTCACTGGGTGCAGAAGGTTGGGTAGAGGCCAAATGCATGGTTCGAGGGTGGATACCTCCCGAGGTGTGCTTCTTGGGGCTCTTTGCCTCCTGGGTCTGATCACGTATCTGGCGATCAACTCTCCCAGCTAGATCACTGAGAAATTCCAGGGTATCTGGCAAGTTGCGAGCCGCTAGTTCATCTTTTATACGGGATTGAGGCCCTCCAGGAATATAGTGCGTAGGCACCCCAGGTCCCAGTGGAGTTCTGAGGATAGTGTTTTAAATTCAATAATGTAGTCCGTTAGTGGTTTACTCCCTTGCTGAAGGTGTAGAAGAGTAGATCCTGCTATTGTCTGGCAGGCTGGATCGTCAAACATTGATTTGAATAGAATCAAAAACCCAGTCAAGTTGCTCAGGACAGGATCATTGTGTACCCAGAGGGGTGAAGCCACAGGGCTCTTCCATCAAGTAACGAGAGGATATACTTAGTCTTGGAAACAGCTCGAAAAGTGCATACAGCACTGATTAAGGAAGCCCATGCACATCAGAGCGTCTCCAGAAAAGTGTGTAGTGGTTGGTAGAGGCAAGGTGGTTTGAACAGTAAGGTTTTCAGCTGCCGGTCTCAGTACCACGTTCCGTACAGGGAGCACTGCCCCCTTCCAGCAGGAGGTGACATCACCAAGGAAGAGGAAATGGGAACTGCAACCGCTGTACAAGGAGATGTTAGAAACGGAAACTTGACGATAGAAAAAAAGACCCTATGGCCCATCTAGTTGGGATAGACGCTGGGAAATGTAGTCCTGCACTGTCTTTCCTCAGAGGTTTTTGGGAATTGTGGGAAATGTAATCCTAGGGGGTGGTTTGTTGCAAAAGTCCAGTTCCATTCATAAAAACCAAAATGGGTAACTCTGCAGCCTCTCAGAGAGACTGGGGAGCAGGGAGCAGGGGGAAGGGACCGCCCCCCCCCCCCGCTCACGCCACCGCCAACGCAACCGCCCGGCTCCACGTGGCCTTTAAAAAGCAGGCCAGACCGCAGGCGTCCCCTCTTCAGCCGGACCCATCGCGACCGCCAAAAATCGGCGCAGACCCACCGGGGTCAGGAGGTCGCCCTCGGTCCGCCGCGACCGTCGGAAGGCTTCCCGCAGCGACTCCAGGCAAGGCCGGCCCTCTTCCCCAGATGGACCTCCCCCCTGCTGACGCCACCGCCGACGCAACCGCCCGGCTCCACGCGGCCTTTAAAAAGCAGGCCAGACCGCAGGCATCACGCGCCTAAGGGCACGACCAAGGAGCCTACCCCTTGGTGCGTCCCTTAGTGTCGCCCATTAGTGTGTTCTCCCCCATACCTTACACCCACCTCCTCACTCTCCCTTGTACCCTGGTATTGTGGCTCCCGCCATGCACTCCATACCCCGCCTATACTATCCCACCCTCAGGCACACAATCCCCTTTGCTCTACGTCCCCTCCCTCAGCGTAAATCTCTGCTACCTATCATGATTTCTCCCCTCACACAGTTCCTAGGCCTCACCTCCCTAGCCATATCACTTTTTAATACCCAATCCCTCCTAAAAAAAGCCCCCATCCTCCAGGACATTCTCAGTGACTCCCGCCCCGACATATGTGCCATCACAGAATCTTGGCTATAAAGCACAGACCATGTTTTCCTCAATCAGTTACCCTCACATGCCTACGACATATTCTCCCTCCCCAGGCCCAAAGGAAGAGGTGGTGGCCTCCTCCTCGCCACAAAAAAACACCTTAACCTCAAACAACAACCTACCGCTGCCCCCCACAAACTGGAAATTGGCCTCCTCAGATCCAAAGAGTTACAAATCTGCCTCATATATGCGCCTCCTAGCCTACTTGAACAGGACCCATCCCCATTCATTGAATTCCTCGCGGATACCATCAATATGGAAATCCCCGCCATTATACTAGGAGATTTTAACCTCCATGTTGACGCCACCCCCAACTCGCCTTCCTGTGATACCCTCCTCAACTCCCTACTCGCACTCTGCTTCAAACAAATCATCAACTCCCCCACACATAAAGCCGGGCATACCCTCAACCTCATATTCATTAACTCCTGTATAGACGCCACCTACTCACCGGATAGTATCCCTGTCCCCTGGTCAGATCACTTTCTCATCAATGCACACCTCATGATAAATCTACCCCCCACCAGCACACTCCCCCCCCCCACATAGCACTAAAATCACTTTTCGTAAACCATGCACCACTGAAGATCTCATCTCTGCCTTCGATAATTTCTCTGACAACCTTGACTCTCCAACCCTGAAGCGGCCCTTTCCTCTTGGCACTCTCTTACCACTATAGCCAATAATATCTGCCCTATCATCAAAGAAATACGTCACGGTCAGACAGCAAAAAAACCATGGTACACAACAAAGCTCAAAAACCAAATAAACGACCTGAGAAATAAAGAGTGCAGCTGGCGCAAAAATCCCACACCCAAACATGCAGCCGTATATAAAACTACCCTCCATGCCTACAACCTCGCAACCACCACACAGACGAAACGCGACTGCTACTCTGCTAGAATCCATCACTATCAATTCAATGCAAAGGCCCTATTCTCTTACGTGGCAGAACTCACAAAACCCCCCTCCCCCCTTCCTCTAATGAACAAGAAAAAAGTTAATGTGAAGAACTCGCCCTCTACTTCAAAAACAAAATAGCTAACCTCCTCCTACGCCTCCCCACCAACCCCCCCCCGACCAACCCCCTCCCCACAAACCCGAATCTCAAGCTTGAGTCCCTTGACTCAACCTCATCCAAGGAAATCGAAACTACCCTAAAAAAATCAAACCCGCTACTCACCCCTCTGACACCATCCCAACTAAAGCCCTCCTCTCCATTCCCTCCATCATCGCAAAACCCATTGCAGACATAATCAATTGTTCCCTGTCACACAGCAAAGTCCCAGTCCCCCTCAAACTGGCAGTTGTCAAGCTCCTACTCAAAAAACCCACCCTCGACCCCTCCAACCCCTCAAACTTCCGGCCCATCTCTAACCTTCCCCTCATTTCCAAAGTCATGGAAAAAATCGTCAATGCCCAGCTGTCCAACTATCTGGAAGACCACAACATCCTTCACTCCTCCCAATTCGGATTCCGCAAATCTCGCAGCACGGAACACCTACTACTCTCCTTAACTGACACCCTCATCAAGAGCCTGGACCGCGGACACTCCTTTATCCTGGCCATCCTTGATATCTCGTCCGCCTTCGACACCCTCAATCACAAAATCCTCCTTACCCGCCTCTCGGAGATCGGCATCTCAGGCACCGCCCACCACTGGTTCACCTCGTACCTTCTTAACAGAAGCTACACCATAAGAATGGCAAACTCAGAATCCTCACACATCCCCCTCACCCAAGGCATCCCTTCAGGGCTCTTCCCTTTCATCTACCCTCTTCAACATTTACCTAGTGCCCCTCTGCCACCTGCTTACCGATCTAGGTCTTAAATTTTTCCTTTATGCAGACGACGTCCAAATCCTCATCCCCATCCAGGAATCCCTCACCAAATCCCTCAAGTTCTGGGAAACTTGCCTTGCATCCATTAACGCCCTCCTCTCTAACCTTCTCCTTGCCCTAAACTCCGCCAAAATCGAACTCCTTATCATCTCAAAGCACTCAGACCTGATCATACCCACCACAAGCAACCCCGCCACTCTCGCCATGGCTCTACCCAACTTTGTGCGAGACTTAGGGGTATCCTTAGACCATCAGCTTAACTTCAAAGATCACATCAACACTATCATAAAGGGTGGTTTTTACAAACTCCATATCCTCAAAAAACTCAAACCTTTGCTCCACGCCCAAGATTTACGCACTGTCCTGCAAGCGACCTTGCTATCAAAAATGGACTACTGTAATTTCTTGCTCCTAGGCCTCCCCTACAACACCATCAGACCCTTGCAATTGCTACAGAATGCCATGGCAAGAATCCTCACAAACACACGTAAATCCGAACACATCACTCCCATACTGAAGGAACTCCACTGGCTGCCCATATCCTACCGAATCAAATACAAAACCCTGACCATAATCCACAACTCACTTCACAATCATCATCACCCCTGGCTTGAGGACCCCATCCGCCTCCACGCTACCGATCGCCCCTCAAGAAACGCACACTCTGGCACCCCTCCACACCCCCTTCACTTAAAAGTGCCTCCCTCACCTCCACCAGAGAAAGAGCCATATCCATTGCTGGACCCACCCTCTGGAACTCGATGCCACCTATACTCCGTCAAGAATCATGCATTAAAAAGTTCAAAACAGGGGTCAAAACTTGGCTCTTCAAAATGGCCTATCCTGACCCGGAACCCACATAGATCCTCCCCACGGCTTCCCCTCCCCTGTCCCCCCCTAAGTCAACACATTCCTGTATACTCAAAACCACCTGCAAAAGTACCTGTGTGTACCCATGTCCATAGTACCCCTTGGGAATATTTCCGCATTATGAATACTACCGCGTGTGAATATTTCTAATCTGTAAATAGCACTGCCTTATGATTATTACCGCCTTGTTAATACCCCTTCCTTCATATAGATTTATAATCTTCCTTGCAAATGTATGTCTCCCACCCAGTACAAAGTTGACCGTAATCACAGAGCTGTATAAGACTCTCATAGTTGTATAAGATGTAAAAGACCCTCCCACCTTGTACAAACCTGTCTGTGATCACATAGATGTATAAGACTCTCAGTTGTATATGCCACTCTCTGAGATGCTGACAGTAAGCACATAGATGTATAAGACTCTCACAGTTGTATATGCCATTCTCTGATATGTTTAAGATCTCTTACCTGTACAAAGTTGACCGTAGTGCCTCTCGCCAAGTGCACACACTACGATGTTATAGTTCTTAATCCCTCCGGTGGCCCTCTTTCACCACTGGTTTTTCCTCCCTGCCTTGCCTTCCTCCTGCTCACCTCTCCCCCCACCCCTGTTTTATGTAATTTCCGTCTTTCTGTTACATTGTAAACCGGCATGATGTACCCACGAATGTCAGTATATTTTAAAAGTTTATAAATAAATAAATAAATAAATACATAAAGTGTGTTTCGTCTCTGTAACTAAATGTCTGAGATTAGTTTAACAGCTATAAATTATGAAATTTAGCTCTTATTTTTGAAGATAAGAATATACGTGAACGTATGTATCTGATGGCCACACAGCAGCAATAATCCAATAACCAGAGCAATTTGTATAGTTTATCCACATAACATTGCAGGCCGATTATTGCCCACCCACCCCCTGTGCAGGTAAAAGCACATGTGCTGATACAGTGTGCATACTTTTTAATCCATAACGAAAAGTGAGCAGCAAGTCGGGAGGGAATTTATAAATAGAGATTGCATAATTTATACATAGAGATTGCATAACCATTCCCATTGTTTGCTAACTGCCACCTTATCGCCTCATTGCTCTGTACCCTTACCTGCTGTACTTTCACCTGACTGTACCTGTACCCGTCCATCCCTGTACAAATACCCGTCAATGATGATCAACTTTGTACTATCATCTAAACTATCCTTCCTGTTGAAATTTTGTAAACTGTTGTGATGGCATAACTGAATGACGGTATATAAATCTCAATAAATAAATACAAATAAATAAATAAACGGGAAAAGAAAGAAGGGAGAGCAGGGAGGTGGGAGAAGGAAGGCGGGAAAAGGGAGGGATTCTGGGGACAGAGCAGGGTGAGGAGACGCAGGAGGGAGGGAGACTGGGAAGGCTCAGGGAGAGGGTAAGGAAGAGAGGATGTGAGAGAGAGCCCCCTCTGACTGCTGCCCTCTGCCTCCCCCGCCCAGCACTGACAGCAGGAGCTGAGGCTGCACACAAGGCTGCAGGATTCAGGATCAGCTGGGACTGCGCTCTCAGGAATATTGGGACTGGCAGACTGGGAGCTCAGATTCATACATTATACCTGGAAGGAGAGCATCAGCTTGATGAGGAAGGAAGCAATCCTGGAGCTAGGACCTGCCCTCAGGATGATGTGGTATCCTCTAGCACTGAGAATAGTTCTCCAGGAGCAGGGACCCAGGAGGGAAGACTGGGAGCTCAGATTCATACATTATACCTGGAAGGAGAGCATCAGCTTGATGAGGAAGGAAGCAATCCTGGAGCTAGGACCTGCCCTCAGGATGATGTGGTATCCTCTAGCACTGAGAATAGTTCTCCAGGAGCACGGGCCCAGGAGGGCAGACTGGGAGCTCAGATTCATACATTATACCTGGAAGGAGAGCATCAGCTGATGAGGAAGGAAGCAATCCTGGAGCTAGGACCTGCCCTCAGGATGATGTGGTATCCTCTAGCACTGAGAATAGTTCTCCAGGAGCACGGGCCCAGGAGGGAAGACTGAGAGCTCAGATTTATACTTTATACCTGGAAGGAGAGCATCAGCTTGATGAGGAAGGAAGCAATCCTGGAGCTAGGACCTGCCCTCAGGATGATGTGGTATCCTCTAGCACTGAGAATAGTTCTCCAGGAGCACGGGCCCAGGAGGGAAGACTGAGAGCTCAGATTTATACATTATACCTGGAAGGAGAGCATCAGCTTGATGAGGAAGGAAGCAATCCTGGAGCTAGGACCTGCCCTCAGGATGATGTGGTATCCTCTAGCACTGAGAATAGTTCTCCAGGAGCAGAGATCCAGGAGGGAAGACTGGGAGCTCAGATTCATACATTATACCTGGAAGGAGAGCATCAGCTTGATGAGGAAGGAAGCAATCCTGGAGCTAGGACCTGCCCTCAAGATGATGTGGTATCCTCTAGCACTGAGAATAGTTCTCCAGGAGCACGGGCCCAGGAGGGAAGACTGGGAGCTCAGATTCATACATTATACCTGGAAGGAGAGCATCAGCTTGATGAGGAAGGAAGCAATCCTGGAGCTAGGACCTGCCCTCAGGATGATGTAGTATCCTCTAGCACTGAGAATAGTTCTCCAGGAGCACGGGCCCAGGAGGGAAGACTGGGAGCTCAGATTCATACATTATCAGGGCCGGTGCAAGGGGATTGGGTGCCCTAGGCACCTTCAGCCTTGTACCGCCCCCAGCCCTGCCCCCGGTCACAGCCTTGACTCCCCCCAAAAGAAAACTTACAAAATACCTGGTGGTCCAGGTGGGAGCCCGGGAGCGATCTGCCACTCCCGGGACCTCGGCTGCCACTAATCAAAATGGCGCCGGTGGCCTTCAGCCCTTACCATGTGACAGGGGCTACCGGTGCCATTGGTTGGCCCCGTCACATGGTAAGGGCTAAAGGCCACCGGTGCCATTTTGCTTAGTGGCAGCCGAGGCCCTGGGAGCGGGAGCTCGCTCCCGGGCCCTCCACTGCACCACCAGGTTTTGTTTTTTTTTTAATAATTTCTTTATTGAAACATAGGCAAAAACAGAACCTCAGAAAGCAATCATATAACCGTCAAACTAAGAGTATGAAATATTCGCCTTCATTATTGTAAAGACATGTTTTCCTTATTTTAATGACCCTCACCTCCTCAATTCCTCACCCCCCCTATCCCCCTTCCCCCCACCTTCCCTCCCCCCCCCCCCAGCAGAGAATCCCAGTTCCTCCCCCCATGTATACTATTGTTGTGGAGCGCTAGGAGAGCGATCCCACTCCTGGGTGATGTGTGTCCTTGGGCCACGGCTCGACCCCAGAGGGCTCTGAAGAGGTGCCGTGGGAGGCGTGGCATGCCCGAGCATGGGCTGGACGGGAGCAGGGCTGGAGTGACATGGAAGACAGGCCCTCCTCCGGACCTGCACGCTTCGGAAGACCCAACAACGCAATGTTGGTCTTGTGAACAGTCCTCCGACCGTTCCTAGCCCTTTCGGACCTGCCGCAGGGTACGGCACGAAGCGGCAGGCCAGATGGAGACCAGGGCAGCGAAGACTGGAACATGGATTCAGACGAGACTCAGGAACGACGTAGACTCAGGCATAGACGTGGACTTCAGGAACGAGGTGCAGGATGCATAGACATGGACTCAGGCAAATACGTGGACTCAGGAACGAGGTGCAGGATACATAGACGTGGACAGGCACAGACGTGGACTCAGGACGAGGTACTGGATGCACAGAGGTGGAGTCAGGAACGAGGGCTGAAGGAAGACATGGGCACCGTCCCTCAGGGCGCCCTACTCAGACCACCAGCGGGACTGAGTCGCGGACCACCCTGCCTAATGCGCGCCCTACTCAGCCCTGGAAGGCTGGTCGCGGACCACGCAGAGAGCGGGAGAGCACAGGAAAGAGGAAGCAGGTTCGCTGCACTCCTGGCAGCACAAGGCAAGGATACGCTGCACTCCTGGCAGCACAAGGCAGGTTAAAGCATCAGGATCAGGAACAAGGATATCTGGAACAGCAGGAACATCAGGACTGGAACACAGATACTGGAACAGGAGACACACCTCAGGGCTGGAACATGGACATCTGGAACAGCAGGAACATCAGGACTGGATCAAGAGACAGACCTTGGGACTGGAACGGCAGGCAGACATCAGGACTGGACGAGGAGCTCCAACAGGTAACAAAAAACACAGGACCTTGCAGAAGGCTGGAACACAGACGACTTCCTGGAGCGAAGGATCTCAGGAGTGACCAACTCCTTGCGAAGGCAAAGACAGACTGAAAGCTGAGCCCTTTAGTAGGGCTGAGGTGGACAACGCCCAGGGAGGGGTCAGCAGGGGGCCACACCTGGCTGGCCCTTGAAGAGGAGCAGAGAGACGCGCGCTCGCGCCCTAGGGAGCTGAAGAGAAGAGCTGGAAGCTGGTGGCGTCCTCAGCCACGTGGAAGGCCAAGGAAGCAGTGGAGCAGCCCTGGGCTGGAGCTGGGTGAAGGCAGGTCAGTGGAGCAGCTCCCAGCCGCATGGACAGAAGCAGGAAGAAGCAGAGAGAGGTAAGACTGCAGGCAGAGTAGAGAGCTGTAGCAGGCTGCAGGCACTGGCAGGGACGGCTTCCCAGCCAGGCAAGGACCCGGGCTGAAGCAGGCACTGGGAGAGACGGTCTCGCTGCTGGCTAAAGGTCCCGGGATCGCAGCAGCACGTCGGGGGAAGGCAGGAACAGAGAAGCCTGCCGCATGGGAACAGCTGCGGGGACAGCCCCAGCTGATTCAGGGAGAAACCAAGCAGCAGCGTCAGCAGCCCAGCTGGCTGTCTGTGAGAAGGTAAGAGCCTGCCCACGCTTCTTGTGGGCAGGAGCATAACATACTATATAGCAAACCAAAAAGTATAAAAGTATAAAAAGGCACATATACATATAATAACATGGAAAAGTTTGAACTATTAACCTTTACATGAAAAGCCTGTAAGAGACTGAAGCTATGTGGTCCCAAATCGCAAAAACACAAAAAGCATGACGTAGAATGTCAAAAGGTAATACACCCGGAATCTGAAATCCTTATATCTTGATTAAGGTTTAGCTGATACTTCCAAGGGAGCAAGAGCTCTGGTACTAGCCGGAAAAGCGTCATAGTAAGGGCCCCAAATTTCTCGAAATAAATGTCTCTTGCGTGGAGTAAAAGGTTTGTACATGGATCCGTGTTCCAGTAAGTATAGTTCCGTCATCAAGGTTGACCACAGAGCTGTGGTAGGTGATTGCGGTTCGATCCACTTTAGGAGAATACACTTTTTCACTATCAGGCAGGCTTTAGATATGAAACCTATGTTATCCACATTAAGACTGCTCTCTCCAATGTCAATATTCAGAATGCTAAAAGAGCAAGACCAATGAATATCAGTATGAACCATTCGACCGAGTTTGGTCCGTATAGCTTCCCAGAATGTACCTATTTCTTGACATTCCCAAAGGCAATGAATCAGTGTGGCACCGGGCAAGTTACATTTTAAGCAATTCGAGGAAGGTATGCGACCCATCTGAAATGCCCTCGCCGGTGAATAGACAATACGGTGGAAAATCCTCTGTTGAATTTCTCGTAGAATAATGTTATTTGTAATTTGAGCAATAGACTGATAACAATGAGCAAGCATCCGTTCATCCAGCTCTTCCCCACAGTCCTGAGACCACTTAGGGAGCAGTCTAGTAAAGATATTACACATTGAAACAGTATTATAAAATTGATATAGACACGATAAGGAGCCCTGCTTAACCTTGAAACATTCCATCAAGTCATCATATAGCATATTAGTAATCATTCCCTCTGCCCTGAGCAACGCTGACTGCACCACTGCTTTTAAATGAGCATAAAGAAGGAAATGATGAGACTGGAAACCAAATTTCTCCTGACAATGAGCAAAAGAGTACATCTGGCCCGAGGTAAGATCCAATACAGCACACAAGGGCCAGTTAGAAGGTAAGGAGAAAGCGTGCTGAGCAGGTAGCAGCAGCCGGGACTCCGGAGTGATGTTCCGCAAGGGGAAGTGTGGAGAGATATGCGTTGATAAACCCAAGAGTCTGCGGGTAGTCCCCCACACCTTCCTTATTGTAGAAACTAATCTGTGGTGCACAGTGAATTTTAAACTCGAGGAAGGCCAGGTATGGATAAGATAACAAGGATCAAATGGGCAACACAGTTCCTGTATCAGTAGGGGGTCTGTATATTCCTGGGTGCCCAGAAGCCAATCCCCTAAAAATCTTAGATTCGCAGCCCAGGAATAAATTATGAAATTGGGGAGCCCATAACCACCACGAGTACGTGAGGCAGTCATCGTAGAGTAAGCCAACCGTGCTCTCTTATTATTCCAAATAAATTTACGGATGGCTGCCTGAAGGATCTTATTATCCCTGGAAAGAAGTAAGCAGGGTATCATGGATAATTTATATAGTATTTGAGGAGCAATAACCATTTTAACCACCGCGATATGCCCTTGCAAAGACAAGGGAAGATTTTGCCATCCTACTAGCTTTTTACACGCTTTATCTATCACCGGGGGCATATTTAAGCGATACCATGTCCAGGGGTCAGCATGAATGATTATACCTAAATATTTGATAGTGGTCTCAGCCCATTTTACAGGAAAGTCTGGCCAGGTGCTTTGCAAGGACCCGCTCAGATCCAATGCCTCAGTTTTATCCAGATTCAGTTTGAACCCCAATAAAGCTTGGTAGGATTGGAAGATCTGGATAGCTTCTGGGAGAGCCCGTCAGGCATTTGACAATAGAAGTAAGATGTCGTCAGCAAACAGTAAAGTCAAATAGGTCTGAGAGCCCACCGAGATACCCGTCACTGCCGGGGAAGTCTTTAATCGAGAAACTAATGGTTCCACTGTTAGAATGAACAGGAGAGGGGAAAGGGGGCACCCCTGCCGCGTCCCCCTCTGCAAATATAATTCCTCAGATAATTGGCCATTGACCATAATACGGGCAGACGGATTAGTGTAAAGTAGAGTGATGTATTCATATATTCTACCCACAAAACCCATTTTAGAAAGAACTTGCCTCAGGAAGGGCCATGCCACCCTATCGAACACTTTTTCAGCATCACAGGTGACCAGCAGGGGTTCACAGATTTTGGACGCCTGGGAAAGTTCTAGTGCAGCCATCACTTTGTGAATATTTACAGTAGATCTTCTTCCCGCCACAAATCCCACTTGGTCAGGGGATACTAACATGGGCATTAAGGGCTGTAATCTTGTAGCCAAGATTTTAGCAAATAATTTAATGTCCAGGTTTAACAAAGAGATAGGTCTGTAGGAGGATGCCAACAAAGGATCCCTGCCCCCTTTAGGCAGGACAACTGTAGTCGGCTGCCCTCATTGTCGCTGGCATTTCTTGTCAGTCCGTCATTGCCTCGAAAACGGACTGTAAAATAGGTGATACTTCTGCACTCAACGTTTTATAAAACAGAGATGTCAAACCATCTGGGCCCGGTGCCTTATGGGCAGGCAATGAACGGATTGCTTCACTGATCTCAGCAACTTCTATAGGTCACTGCAGCCGCAACTGCTGAGCTTCCGAAAGGCAGGGCAAAAATTCCAGTATATCAACCTCTTCCACTGGGTCAGCTGAATATAGCTTACGATAATATACAGAAAAGATTTCAGCTATATCTGGTGATGCAGTTTTAATTTCACCTGCCTCGTTTTTTAAATTGGCTATAAATTTAGAGGAGTCTTGTGCTTTTAATAGGGAGGCAAGCAAGCTCCCAGCTTTGTTGCCAAAGCGGAAAAAGGAAAACTGCCTATATCGCAGAGTCTTGGCTGCTCTAGTATGTAGTAAAGAGTTTAGAGCTACTTGCGTCTCCTGATATTGGGCAAGCTTTGTGGCATCCTCCTGAATATTGATTTGACGCTTAAGACATCTCTTTCTTTTTTTTCTAAAGAGATAATTTCCTTGTCAAGCTGTTTCTTCTTAAAGCTAACATAACTAATAACTTCCCCACGGAGAACACATTTTGCAGTTTCCCACAATAAAATAGGCTGAGAAATGTGGTTGTGGTTGGCCTGCAAAAACTTCCTCCAGCACTTCAAAAGAAACACTGGAAATTCAGGATCATTAGCCAAAGAGGCAGGTAATCTCCATTGACCTGAGGAGGCTGTCACCCGTGGACCGTAGGTGCCCAGGTCGGGGCAATGATCTGATATCACCAATGGTGCAATAACCGAACCTGTGAACCTGGAAAAAATGGATTCAGAGATGAGTAACTAATCTATTCGTGAGCGTGTGGGGTGGGCTCGGGCGATATGGGTAAATTCCCTCTCTCCCGGATGCAGGGTCTGCCATAAGTCCAAAAGAGCCAGATGTTTGCACAAAAAATTGGGGCCTTTGTTCTCACTAAGGGCATGTCCCCCCCTAGCCGGTTGCCGATCCAATTGCGGGTCCACTACAAAACTAAAGTCTCCCCCGATGACCATGGGAAACTCGCCCAGCTTAAGAAGGTGTGAGAGTAATGTAGTGTAATAATGATGATCATAAGTATTAGGAGCGTATACAGAGACCAAGATAATTGGATGGCCCATCAAAATTCCCTTCAAAATAATGAACCTGCCCTGGGGGTCCACCACCTCTTCCTGTAACTGAAAAGAAAGGGATTTATGAATAAGAATGGCCACCCCTCGACTTTTTGAGGTTCCCGTAGCATAATAAACTTGTGCAACCCATTTTTTCCGCAACGTTTTGACCTCCTCCTCAAGTAAATGGGTCTCCTGTAGGAAAACCACTTGCGCATGGAGTCTAGCCAACCTGGCCAGCACTTTCTCCCGTTTGATAGGGGTGCCCAGGCCTGCCACATTCCATGTTACCATCTCTACTGCCATATTCCCAGAGCAAAGAAAGTGTGACGTCCTTTAGGCTCCCCTATAAGGAAAGACATCAATAACAGCAAGAGATATGCAAAAAGCGTAGCTTTAACCATTGGCAACCACATTTTGAACATAATACACCAGCGGAACATGAGATTCTCTGCAAATACCCTTCCCAACCAAACTACCCCGATTTCAATAAAAAGCCCCCCTCCCCTCCCCCCATCACTCGAGGACCTCATCACGGCCTGCGAGCGATCCCCACTATCTCGCCACCTCTCTCGTCAAAGCCCCTATAAATATAGGGAGAGAGATCACTAGGTAGAACAATGTGACGGTTGTCACCCCAACCCATAACGTAGAAACTGTATACAGACATTAGCGCGAACCCCAGAAATACACTGCAGGCTAATAAAAGAAATACACCCCCAGTAGCAAACAGTTAAGTTGTGAACTGCATCAGCACAATCCCCAGATAAGTATCTTAGCTTCAGTTTGGTATCGATGGTCTTCTGCAGTGGGGACAAAAATAAAAATCACACAAAAATAAAAGAGTTCAGTCTTTAAGTGTGCGCAAGAAAAAACAAAAAAAAAAATCGATCTGTGTCCAAGATTACAACTAGCTTGTCATAAGTGCCAGAAGTAGAATCACCCAACGCAGCCCCGAGGACCGCAGCCCTCTGTTCATGAAGATGGCGTCATATCTGAGGACTGGAGAGTCTGCACGAACGTGCTGGCGTCTGAGGCTGAAGTGAAAAATTTTACCTGACCTTGATGTGAAATCCGGAGGCGCGCTGGGAATAAGAGTGCAAAACGAATCTTTCTGTTGACCATCTACGAGCATACTCCATTGAACGCTTTGTGGAGGAGGGTAACACGTAGAGAAAAATCTTGAAACACCATTACCCTATGTGAATCATAAAAGAACTCTCTTGCTTTGCGATAATGTTGCAAAACCAGTTCCTTATGGGCAAAATGAAGAAATCTGGTCAAGATCACTCTGGGTCTGCGCGAGGAATCACCCTCGGGCTTCCGGCCTACGCGGTGGGCCCGCTCCATGAGGCCCCCAGATGGGGAAGCCAGGGAAGGCACGAAACTTAATAGCCAAGCCTCCAGCAAGCGCGGCAGTTTGTAATCAGGTAAGGACTCTGGAATCCCGACGAAGCGCAGGTTGTTGCAGCGCGAGCAATTTTCTAGGTCATCCACTTTTTCTTCACTAGCCCGTAGCTGTGTCTCCAGCGCTGCCACGCGGCCTTCTAGCACACCTATATCGTCTTCGGCTAGGCCCACACGGCCCTCAACCCGTTCCACTCTCCCATCGAAATCCACCAATGTCGCTCTTACTTCAGCAATCTGTTCAGAAATCTGGTGGAGATGCATATCAAGCACTGTCACCACCGCATGAGAGATCTTTTCTTCCAAGGGACCGTCCGCCGATTCCACTCTCCCCGGTGAGGCAGCCATTTTGGAAACGGAAGTTTTCACTTTCTCCTTTTCCTTGCGGGTCACACGGAAAGCCATCCAAGAAACACAGCTATAGAAATCTGCTATCAGTAAGTTCACAGATGCCAAGCCAGTAATTTGGGTGCAAAAAAGGTCCAGGGTAAGCTCGATGAAATAGGATTAGGCCAGGGTGACAACCGGACCTCTGATAGCTGCCTCCTATCGAGTCCACCACATCACGTGATCCCCCACCACCAGGTATTTTGTAAGTTTTCTTTTGGGATGAGTCGGGGCTGCGACCGGGGGCGGGGCTGGGGGGCGGCACAAGGCTGAAGGTGCCTAGGGCGCCCAATCCCCTTGCACCGGCCCTGTATGTAATGTAAATCAGTGTAGACTGTAACCTGTAATTTAGTGTTTCCGGGATGGGGTTCGGAAGTATGCTGTTCTAAGTACTGTGTACGTGCCCAGGTATCAGCACATAATTCTGCTTCCTGCGCTGACAAGTGGGGCGGCAGGGCAAAAGCCTGTGAATATGTTGGTGTCTTTCTCTGATAAGGTAGTTCTATTACTGCAAAACTTTGTACCTCCTCCTTTTCCACCTCCTCCAACAGTAAAATAATAAATACCTTCGGGCACAGGCTTGGACTGTAATCGTAAAGAATCAGGGTGTTCTACGGAAGAACATGCATGTGGTGTGTCAGGGAGTCCTTCTAATACTTCAGTTAAAGCAATGACAGGGGGTGGGGGACTTTTGTTCCAGACCTTTAAAGTATATGTGAACTAAGTAACAATGCTTTGTATCTCCCAGTACGAGATGCTGTGAGCATAAGTTGGGGCGATTGTTAACAAAAAAGCCACATCATGAGTAGTGTGTAAGTGAACTTCTGCATATGGAATCTGGTGTTGTAATTTATCTCGAGCTGCAGCCGCAGCTACGATACCTCTTTCACAAGCTGACATTCCTGATTCCATCACAGAAAACTTTCCCGGTAGATACAAAACAGGTAATTCCCACTGCTGCCCATGAATTGCTGCCCATCCTCAAAAAACCACATCTCGACCCCTCCGACCTCTCCAACTACAGACCTATCTCGAATCTCTCATTCTTATCCAAGATCTTAGAGAAACACGTCAATCTCCAACTCTCCGAACACCTTGAAACTCATGACATCCTCTACCCCACCTAACACAGCTTCAGAAAATCACTCAGCACCGAGACACTCCTCACTGACACTGTCTTAAGAGGATTTGATGCCGGCCAATCCTTCCTACTCATCTTACTGGACATCTCTGCTGCTTTCGATACCGTAAATCATAACATACTCATGACCCGCCTGATGGAGATTGGCCTCACCGAAACAACCCTCAACTGGTTTCGATCTTACTTATCCAACAGATCCTTCAAAGTTCAATTCAACAACAGTGAATCCAAACAATTTCCACTCCCCCACGGAGTCCCTCAAGGTTCCTCCCTATCATCCACCCTCTTCAACATATACATGCTCCCTCTCTGTAAACTCCTCTCCAGTCTGGACCTCACCTACTTCATCTATGCTGACGACGTCCAGATTCTCCTCCCCATCAAAGAAAGCATAACTAACACCATCTCCCTCTGGACCTCGCTCTCCTTACAAATATCAAATCTCCTCACACAGATATCACTCACCCTCAACCACAAAAAACCCGAAATCCTCCTCTTATCCAACAAAAACACTTCCAACTCCAGCAATGACAGCCCCCCCAACCAGCCACCCTCCACTCTTTCCGACGAGATAAGAGACTTAGGCTTCCACCTTGACTCATCCCTCAACTTGAAGAAACACATCAACCACACAATCAAAGAAGGTTACTACAAACTAAAAATCCTCAAGAAGCTCAAACCACTTCTTTTCCACCACGACTACCGCACAGTTCTCCAATCCCTCATACTATCGAAGCTTGACTACTGCAACTCCCTCCTCCTCGGTCTACCCACCTCTACCACTAAACCACTTCAACTACTCCAAAACGCCGCAGCCAGATCCCTCACAAACTCCAACCGATCCTCCCACATTACCCCTACACTCTAAAAGCCTTACACTGGCTCCCCATCTCACACAGATCTCAATACAAAACACTCACTATATTACACAAAACCATCAACATCCATAAAGCCAAATGGTCCAAAAACCCTCCCCAACTTCATCAAAGCCAGAAATGACTTCGCTCCCAAAACACAGGCCTCCTGGTCATTCCACACACAAAACTCGCCCACCTGTCTTCCACTAGCCAACGCTCCTTCTCTGTAGCCGGTCCTACCCTCTGGAACCAGCTACCCCCCTACCTCAGACTGGAACCCTCTCTCCAAACATTCAAAAAACATCTGAAAACATGGCTGTTCCAGAAAGCCTACCAACTAGCGACCTAACTCCTCCTCCCCTCCCACCCACTCCTCTGTCCTCCCTCACCCCACAAGAAAGCCTCACCTTATATAACAATTAAGACATTAAAAAAAAACAAAAAACCCCACCAGGTATAAAGTTCTCCTCAACTGTTACTATGTACTTACACTGTCCCTACGTCCCACTTTGTTTCACTGTTAAACTGTTAACCTATGTTTCTTTGTTAAACTGTTAACCTATGTTTCATTGTTAAACTGTTCCTACGCATGTTTTAATGTTACAATGTAAAAATGGTATGACTTCCGTCATGCTATTATCCTGTTACAATGTGAACTGATGTGATGTACCCCAACGAATGTCTGTATATAAAAGCAAATAAATAAATAAATAAATAAATAAATAAATAGTAACCATGGGTTACCCATAAATCTATTGGAATGGAGGAATCAAAATTCTGTAAAGGACGAACTGCGCATGCATCTAATATAAGCTGATTCAACAACTTCTTCTCTTCTTCTGATAAACATACCAGGGATTTTCCAATTCCTTTTGAATGTGCATACAAAAAGAGTGCTCACTCACTAAAAGCAGGGATCCATAAACGGCAAAAGTGCAGGGAACCTTACATTTACCGTCTGTTTTTATAGTTTGTAACAAGATTTGTATGTTGTCCATAATAGCTAGTTTTGTTTGAAGACTGTAGTTTCTCAGCCTCGGTTCTCTTGGTTGTTTCGGGAAAGAATCTATATGGCTGGATGAAGTGAAACATGCAGTTAGTTTCCGGGTGTCTTTCTCTGTGAATGGAGCGGACGTTTGAAACTGTTTATACAGAGATAAGATTACTTTTACTTTTCTGCTGTAATATAGTAAAAATCCCGTGGTTGGAACAGATTAGGATTTCTTTCTTTAGGTAAAATATTCACAGTAGTTTCTTTAGTAAATGAAAACATCTTCCCAGGTGACTAGACTTAAAAAGAAAGCATTTTAATTATTTGCCTTTGTTTTGGATATTATCTATTGAAACTCCTGCTTCCTGTTCTATTGTGAAACATGTTTGTGCAAAATGTGCTCATCTGAAGCAATTTTCATATAACTAGATTTTGAAAGGCTCTGGGTATTTAATTTATTATCAGAAAAAGATATATAGTTTAAGAATCCCTTAGGGAGTTAATTACTAGTGGTAAAGTTTAAAACTTGAAAGGACACAGGCAGTTAAAGAGTTGGCAGCAGAGCGTGAGAAAGGTGGGGCTAGTGGAGGAATGCAGAAAAGCGTTTCTCAGAAGAAGGCATAAACAGAGGAGAAAACTCCATTTTAATGAATTGATCTGTTAGTTAAAAACAGGAATTTGTTTGTTTAGTTTAAAACAGATTGGCAAGGAATTAAAAGATATTGAGAATAATAATAGCCTTGATTTAGCAAGAATGTTTAGGTTCATTTACAGTGAATAAAAATCTGTGTCTTGCCAGTGCAGGGAATGCAGGGTTGAATAGGCTCTTCCTTTTTTTGGAAAGAGTTTTGTTTGTTTAAATAGAGCGTTACTGCTAAGTTGTTTTGAAGGTGTGTGTATGTGTGTCTGATGGAGTAGGTGATGGCATGGTAATGTTAATTAAAAGGAAATGGATTGAGACTGTTTTGAAAGTACAGAGGGACATTGAGAAAAAGTTGCGAGAATTCCTTGGCATGGTATCATCGGTGGGGGATGATCTCAGCAGTCAGGGTTCTGGCCATTGTAAAGCTTCCAAAGGTTTGGTCATCACACCAGCACATCTAAAGCACCCCCCAGGCAAATCCAAATTGATTTTATTAAATTGTATATGAATTGCCCATTACCTTAATTTTGTCATATGCCAGATTTTATGTTTTCCAGATTGACAGCCTTCCTGCCATGGAAGATGTCATGCTTGAAGTTGACATTTTTTCCCAGTTTGATTTCCCAGTTTGATTTTGATTATATTATTATTATTATCAATTGATTATGATTATCTTTAAGTTAATTTGATTAGTGCTTAACTATGTCATTAATTTGTTCTTAATTGATTTATTATGTACACATGAGTTTATTCTCTTTTCGAATGTAAAGCTTGTTGCTGATTTACTGTTGATTGTGAACCTAGGTGATGTTATTAACGTGCCGCGGTATATAAAAAACTTCGAAATAAATAAATAAATAAATTTCATTTTTAAACAGATCTATTTTAATTCTGACCTTTGTTTGGTTCTGGATTGATCCAGACACTCCAAACACTTCCCAAACATTTTTTGGTCTGGTTTTTTAGTTCAAATATGTGTTAATTGTTCTTTGTCTTTTGTGCAATGAATTAATTTGTGTGGCAGTTCAGTGAAATTTATGTTTCTATGTAATGTCTGAACACTTAAGTTGTTTGTGGTTTGGACTATTCATTGTTACCTAATAATAAAGTGGGAATATTAGGAATTATAGCCATGATGGAATCTTCTCATTGATTAATTTGAATTTGTTTTACTTTTATATTAGGTTTTTTTTAACTTAATAATGAATTAAGAGGCTATGCGTCGATGTCAAAAGAAAGAAACACACCATTCTGGGAGAACTGTAAATCATCCCATCCTTTCCATCCTTTGCCACAGAAGTCATCTTGCACCCTTCATTATATGAACTGAAATATTTACAATTCTTGCCTGATTTTCTCATGTTTGTTTTGCTCTATGCCTTACCTAGATGCTATTTTCCTTCGTTTTATGAGTCAATGTCCCGTTATTTGACATGTGATAACTGATTGTCATAACAAAAATATTTTTATCTACCAAGCCAGTACCTGGTTAGGTACCTATTTGCAGACATCATTATTAACAGTCTGAATTAATGCAGTTTTATTAATCCCTACATTCCAAATGTTTTGCAGCATTTTCCAATCCTATGTCTTTTAATACATATATGCATTTACTTACTGACTCAGCTCTCAGGGATCAAGAGGGGTATATAATTCTTTCTCCCTTATTTCTTGTTTTATTTTTTTACTGAATTTCTTCACTTTCCTGTGCAGGGACTTGCCCAGGTGGTTTAGTAGCCCTACAAAGACATTATTTTATATGTGGACACAAAGCATACTGAGCACTTCGGTGCAAGTGTTTTACCGTACACACACATTATCTGAATTTGTCTGTAATTCCAAATGTTTTTTCTAATTATTCCTGATTGCAGAGAGAATTGCAACAGTCGTTACATTTCCTTAAATCCTAATAAACCCTCCCTACTTCCTGAAGGCCAAAATGTAGGTTTAGTCATTATAGGTGTCATTTCATTTGTTACAGGGATTAAAAAAAATACAGTGCTTACAAGCCAATTTTAGAAGTTATAGTTTATGAGTCTGAATATGCTTTTAACTAATTAATGAATGATCTCAGCCAAATGCACAAATGATTATCTGTAATTATCCCAAAGTGAAGTATGTGCTATTGTAAAAGGACAAGTTGTGTTTCTGTTGATAATTCTGAATTAGTTATGGATCTGGTCTATTTGGTGGGAACAACTGGTAAACTGGCTGACATCCATAGGAGAAATTGCAAGGGATTCTTGTGGTTTGCTCTGGTTCTTCTTTTAGTTGTGATAGCAGTATGAATTTGTTTGTCTATCTGTTTTTTGTTTTGGGGCCTAAAACAACATCTCCTATCACTTTGAATGCAGTCAACATTCAGAGGTCAAGTATGACACAGAACCTCTATGCTTCTCTTGATACAGCAGCTTCCCTGGAAAGAGACCTCCTCAGGATGAGTCATGTTGACAATAACGGGTAAGATCAGAGTACGCCCTCTGACAACCTAAGACAGTCGCATGACCCTGAGTGTGATGATTGTCTGCAAACATCAAGAGGGGAATGAAGAGATTTAGGTTATTTGTTAATTGCTGCTTTAAGAAAATACTATCTCATGTTAAGTAACTGGAATAAGGCCTGAAAAGAGAAAAATGTAATTGTCAGCCCAAGGCTGAGAATGGCATCAGTGCAGAAATAGATGTGATAAGGAAGGTGCCAAGAAAGGTATAAGAAACAAAACAAAGTACTAAGCAGAACGTGAAAGGCGCATGAAGGAAAATTACCAGCTGACATAGGGGATGAGCAAGGGGGGGCGTCGAGCCATGTTTATCAGTGTATAAGGTAATGCAAATTTAAAACATTGAGTAATTGGCATTGCTCATAGAACAGTATATTCTGTAAAATTGGGCTCCTTTACTCCCGTAAGGAAACACAATCTAATTCCTTATTGTTCCGCTATCTTGATTTTTGTATGCTTGCAATGAAATGAACAAAGACTGCCAGGTTTTATAAGATCTTTAAGCTACTTAATAAATGTTATGTTTTGAAACTGAAAGTCTGTTTCATCACTGGCTATCTCTGGGGAGGAAAACCAAGCAGGGTAAGTTTAGGATTTTAACATGTTTTATGATCCCGTTCAACAGTATGGGGCGGATTTTAAAAGGGTTACACGCATAAGTTATGTGTGTAACCCTTTAAAAAAAACCCCTGCGCGTGCCGAGTCTATTTTGCATAGGCTCTGCGGCACGCGCAAGCCCTGGGATGCTAGTATGTCTTGGGGCTTGCAAAAAGGGGTGGGGTGTGGACGTTCCAGGCGGGGGCGTGGCCTGAGCCTCCAGGCACAACAGCTATTTCCCGTTGTTCCCGGGATCGCGGGCCGGCCATCGCTGGTGCACGTAAGTTATGCCTGCCTGGAGGCAGGCGTAACTTCTGCAACAAAGGTAAGGTGGTGTTCTAGGTAGGGCTGGGGGGTGGGTTAGGTAGGGGAAGGGAGGGGAAGGTGCAGGGGGGTGCAGGGGAAGGTGCATGGGGGTGGAAGGAAAGTTCCCACCGAGGCCGCTTCGATTTCGGAGCGGCCTCAGAGGGAACAGAGGCAGGCTGTGCGGCTCGGCGCACGCAGATAGCACAATTGTGCACCCCCTGTACGCGTCGACCCTGGATTTTATAACATGCGCACACATATTATAAAATCGGGCATAGATTTGTTTGCGCTGGGTTGCACAAACAAATCTACACCAACGCGTAGATTGTAAAATCTGCCCCTATATGTGTAGAAGGGAGGGGGGAAAAGGATATCAAACTTTGTGGTGAATAACGAGACTGAGATTATCCAGATGATCTGTATTGTTTATTATGTGTTTTACACCAATAAAATTGTTCATACAAAAAAAAAGAAAATAAGTGTGGGAGCTTGCTGGGAAGACTGGATGAGCCATTTGGTCTTTTTCTGCCATCATTTCTATGTTTCTATCTTTTCTCTGACAATGGTTGCTCCCCTGTGTGAATTCTCATGTGTTTTGTGAGAGCACCCTTCACTGTGAATCTTTTATTACATTCAGTACATGACAATAGTCTCTCACTGGTGTGGATTCTTTTGTGTTTTGTGAAGGCCCACTTCACAGGGAAGCTTTTAGTACATTCACTACATGAGAATGGTCAGTCCCCTGTGTGGATTCTCATGTGTTTTTTGAGGGCACCCTTCAGAGTGAATCTTTTATTACATTCACTACATGAGAATGGTCGCTCCCCTGTGTGGATTCTCATGTGACTTGTCAGAGCACCCTTCAGAGTGAATCTTTTATTACATTCACTACATGAGAATAGTCTTTCCCCTGTGTGGATTTTCATGTGACTTGTGAGGGCACTCTTCACAGAGAAGCTTTTATTACATTCACTACATGAGAATGGTCGCTCCCCTGTATGGATTCTCATGTGACTTGTGAGGGCACTCTTCACAGGGAAGCTTTTATTACATTCACTACATGAGAACGGTCGCTCACCTGTGTGGATTCTCATGTGACTTGTGAGGATACACTTCACAGGGAAGCTTTTATTACATTCACTACATGAGAATGGTCGCTCACCTGTGTGGATTCTCATGTGACTTGTGAGGATACACTTCACAGGGAAGCTTTTATTACATTCACCACATGAGAATAGTCTTTCCCCTGTGTGGATTCTCATGTGTTTTGTGAGAGCACCCTTCTCAGTGAATCTTTTATTACATTCACTACATGAGAATGGTCGCTCCCCTGTGTGGATTCTCATGTGACTTGTGAGGGCACTCTTCACAGGGAAGCTTTTATTACATTCACTACATGAGAATGGTCGCTCCCCTGTGTGGATTCTCCTGTGTTTTGTGAAGGCACCCTTCCAAGTGAATCTTTTATTACATATACTACATGAGAATGGTCGCTCCCCTGTGTGGATTCTCATGTGTTTTGTGAGGGCACTCTTAACAGGGAAGCTTTTATTACATTCACTACATGAGAATGGACGCTCCCCTGTGTGGATTCTCATGTGACTTGTGAGGGCACCCTTCAGAGTGAATCTTTTATTACATTCACTACATGAAAATGGTCGCTCACCTGTGTGGATTCTCATGTGACTTGTGAGGGCATACTTCTGCATGAAGCTTTTATTACATTCATTACATGAGAATAGTCTCTCACCAGTGTGGATTTTCATGTGTTTTGTGAGGGTACTCTTCCTATAGAAGCTTTTATTACATTCACTACATGAGAATAGTCTCTCACCTGTGTGGATTCTCATGTGACTTGTGAGGGCATACTTCACAGGGAAGCTTTTATTACATTCACTACATGAGAATGGTCGCTCCCCTGTGTGGATTCTCATGTGTTTTGTGAGGGTACTCTTCACAGGGAAGCTTTTATTACATTCACTACATGAGAATGGTCGCTCCCCTGTGTGGATTCTCATGTGACTAGTGAGGGCACCCCGCATAGGGAAGCTTTTATTACATTCACTACATGAGAATGGTCGCTCCCCTGTCTGGATTCTCATGTGTTTTGGAAGGTCTCTCTTCTCAGTGAATCTTTTATTACATTCAGTACATGAGAATGGTCGCTTTGCTTTTTGGATTCTCATGTGTTCTGTGAGAGTACCCTTCATAGGGAAGCTTTTATTACATTCGGTACACATATATGGCCTTTCACCTTTGTAGATTTTCTGGTTTTCGGAGAGGCATGATTTACTAATGAAATGTTTTCCACATTCAGTACAAGAGAATGGTCTCTCTCCTGTGTGGATGCAGAAGCTTTTCCCACACTCCGTGCAGGTAAATGGTTTGATTCCAGTGTGGATTGGCTGGTGTTGCGTGAGGTTTTTGTTCCTAACAAAACATTTTTCACCTTTAGTGCAAAAGAAGGGTCTCGCTCCAGTGTGGGTTTTATAATGTAATTTTATCTTATACTTACTAATTAAACTTTTCCTCCAATCATTGCAGGGGAATGGTGGCTCTGGTTTATGTATGTTTAGGTGCACATTTAGATTTTTCTTCTGACTGAAGCTTTTCCCACACTTATTGCATAGAAATAGTGTGTGGAGGGGGTGGGCATTCTGGTGTAATATTAAATGTGATTCCTTACCAAAGCTTTTACCACAGGATTTCTTCCCTTTCCCCTCCCTCTGGTGAAGGACTGCAGTCTTTTGATCACTGTTAATCCTCTGGCAGGGTCTCTCTGTGCTCACTTGTCTCTGCTGCTCAGGGATGACTTTGACCTCCATCTCACACGCAGTGACTGCATCCCGTGAGTCTCCTGCAGAGTCTGTCTGCTTCTTCTCTGACTCCTGCTGTCTATTCCTTGTGTTTCTCCTCTCAGTCCCCTGTGAAACATCCTTAAAACCATTTCCTGATTCTCTTGGGATCAGCTGTTCTTCCATAGGATGTTCTTCTCGATTCTCCTCCTTTATGTGCTGTGTGATCTCATCACTTGCTGGTGATAGAAGAAGACATTAATCATGCATTAGTGACCATGCAAATGGATCTGGGTTTCTGCTCCTATAATCACTGCTCTGGCAGTGTCACACAGTGATAGAGCTGCGCATTTCTGACCAACCACTAGTGACCATGAAAACCATCTAAAAATGGGGTTGGCACCAAAAGCCTTATGAGATGAGCTCTTAAATATGTATAACCTAGAGGAGAGGAGAAAGGGAGATATAATAGAGACACTTCCATACCTGAAAGGTAATAATGCTCAAGAAGTAAAATTCGCTGAATGGAAAATAATTTGTAGAGCAAAGGTCATGATATAAAGTTCCAAGGGGAGAGACTAGGAATAATATCAAGAGATATTTTGTTTTCACAGAAAGTGTGGTGGATGCCTGGAATTATCTCATGGAAGTGTAGGAGATGAAAACTGTAACAATGTAAAAAAATAACAGCCAGATAAACACAGAAGCGAGAGAAGATGGAGAGAATGAGAGATAAGAAGTCAGGAACGTAGGCGAGGTTGCTGGAAAAAACCAGATACTCCATAGATAACATCTGAGAGGGAGAGAAGAGGGAGGAGGGGGGTAGGATAAGCTTGGAGGGGAAGGATGAGAGTTGCCACAGAAAGACAGGGCTGAGATTGATATCCAGAGAAGGGCAGGTGTGAAGACAGTGAGATTCTCTTAGGGCAAGAGGAATGGACAAGGCAGAAGACAGAATAGCCGAGGAGGTGGAGAATATGGGAGGCTGACAGTGCACCTGATGTTCCCAAAGGAAAGAAATGGGGAATGAGATTGGGTAGGGTTAGCGTCAAGAAGAGGAAGGACAATGGCTGCATAGGTAGAGGAGAAGGGAAAAATGAGACAGCTAGAAGCATGCAGACAAGCTGAAACCTCCCTATTATATCAGTGCAAGGCTAAGTATGTCACGGGGTAATGACAGCATTGAAGCAAGCTCAGACCTCTTGTATCCTGCTGTTCATATTCAGCTAATTGTAAAACAAGAATGCATGCGACCGTAAGTGCATGTGGGGGTGAGTGAGCAAAGATATGCTGGAGTTTTAAATTATGTGCACAAGTACGTGTGTAAGATGTAAAATACGCCTAGCACGTGTAAACGAGCAGATGTAAAGCACATTTCTTCCTTAAGAATTTGTCGGCTTTAACACATGCAGGGAAGAGGATTTTAAAACATGCTCAGGTTAAACACAGTCCAAGTTTTACCCATTAGCCCACCAGTTTTTCCAGTCCATCTCAAGGTCATCAAGACCCTTCTAGTTCTTCATCCTGTACTCCCCCCAGTTGAACAAGACCCCCCTCACCCTATCGTGTTAGTCCTAAAAAGTGATTTCTGTGGACTTACACATCATCAGGAGCAGCAGGAAATATACACAGCTAACAGTGTGCCACGAGCAGCAGCCACTGGATTTACACACTTAACTGCTAGCCCCACCCCTTTTTAGCATGAACAAGTAATTAGCAGCTTTTGAAATTCATGTCGCTCACGTGCGACCACGTATTTATCTTTTAGTGCGAGTAACGCTTTTAAAATTTGGCCCATTCAGTTCTGTATCCGGGCAGGTGGGATCAGTAGTCCTGGGCCTGCTGCTGAGGGCTCAGTCAAGTCCCTTGAGAAACTGTGGATGCTCCCCAGCAGGTGCCTCATGTAAGACATCTGAGATAAATTTCTAGACTGCCTCACAGGGACAGATCTCACGTGAAAAGATCCAAACAACCAATCTTAGGTGCCAGCTCAGACCCAGAGCAATGCTGGAGCTGGAGTCAGGAGAAAAGTCATAAACGACCTTCAATAAATCAGCCCTCGAGTTCGCTAAACATGCAGATAATGCAATTTTTACCTAGGGAGATGAGGGTCTCATAATTCTCCTTCATCACCTCCCTGTAAAGCTCCTTCTGCCCTTCATCTAAATACCCCCACTCCTCCTGGGAGAAATAGATAGCGATGTCCTCAAACATCACCCGCACCTGAAACACAAAGCAGAGACATCTCAACTGGATTTATTCTAACATTTTATCATGGAAAAGAGGACACTAGGACTCCTCTTCCCCAAGAAATTACAGATTTGTTCTCTCTGTGTTGCTTCTACAATCAGTTTCCTCCATAGACCCCAGGGTTTTCAAATCAAACTGGAAAACATTCTCTAATACCAGAGACAGAGAATATGAAATGTCATTGCGTGGATAAATCACATTATAATAAAAAGGAAGCTACAAGAGCATTATCCAGATCATCAGGAACATCTGGTTCTATTCCATGAGGAGGACTCACTGTGCTAAATCCTAACAGGGGAGGAAGAGTTTGGTATCCTGGGCAGTGACATATCTCCCATTGTGATGTACGAATTCTGTATTTAGGGGTGTTGCAAACAATGGGCACATAGGGATCGTGCCCCAAATCTCAAACAGCTCTTTTGTTTCCTTCTCTGCAGGGAAAAGGAAAGGAGAAATTAATACTTACCTGATAATTTCCTTTCTTCTGCATTCAGGCAGGTCAATCCACACAAATGGGTTATGCACCTCTACCAGCAGGTGGAGACAGTGTAAAAGCTGATGACAAGGACATATAGGTCTGTCCTGACATCAGCCCGCAAGTATTCTCTGGAAAAGCCAAACTGTGGACAAACTGATTATACATGAAGATAACCACTTATGCTTCCAACCAATTGAGAACACTGAGCTCAGTCAAAAGAGCTAACATTTACTAAAGTAAGGAGCTGGTCATGACACTTACCAATCCTGAAACGAGTAACAGATATAACACTCTGTGTCGTTCGTACTGTTTGAAACCTCGGATAAGAAAGACCAATAAAGACTAGCTCTAAGAGTCAAACAGAGAAGTTTAATATAAAGAAAGGCATGGTTTCTTTAGGAGTAGCAAGCGTTACAATCAAGCGGTGTAAGCTCAAACCTACTCGGTGATCTATTGTTCGCGCACAGGTTTATAAAGGTTTGCCTTTAGCCAATCACCAGGTGTCTGCATCTCCCCGCCCCCTTAACAGATATCCATTTATTAAAATTTGGGTATGTATTTGCCCTGCGACTAGGGGTGTTCGCACTGCTCCTCTGTGATGTACGTGGAAGCTGGTTTCTCTTCTTTGTCTAAGTTTTGTTTTCCTTGCTCTGACGTTTCTCATTGCTTCATCATTCATACATTCCCCCCTTGAAGGGTTTCGCCTAGGAACCCTTCACACCTATCTGCGTCGCACATCGCCTGTCTTAGGTTGTTCCGCCTGATCAAGGCTATTCCTTAGTGGCTAGAGACTTACCCGTCTTCGTACCAATTTGCTCTTTTTTCACAGATGGCTGTTTCTTGTGGTAGGGAATGATGTATTGATGTCCTTAGAGTCCAGGAGCATCAGGTTCAGGGTTTCTGCTTGGTTTAACATGATCCATGCGCTGGTCTGGGTCACCAACATTTCAGACACTTGATCTCGACATCTTCATAGGCAGATACAGAGGCATGGTAGGCACAGGCAGACACCAAGTCCTAGCAAAGCAATTGTACATACGGAGCCAATCAGAATATTCAAACCCGAGCCTAATCCAGAGAACCATGATCCAAGGGATTCAAAAGGATCACTGACTTAGAATCTTTTTCATGTCTGCATCGGCACGTGAGCAATAGACATCATGTTCTGGGTGATCTCTTCAATTACTTCACCTTTATCATCTATTTGTAGGCAACAGTTACTGAGGTTAAATTTTCCACATAGTCCTCCTTCGGAGGCTAGAATATAATCTAACACTAGACGGTTCTGGGTAGATGGCATTCCGGAAACCCTTTTCTTGTGTAGCTAGTATTCGCAGTGTTTTTGCAGTTTCATTAGTAATTATCTCAACACCAGCTTGTAATCTTATAATACGGTTTAATATATATATCGGGGTTCTGTTACCCCAGGAGGCGGGGTCGTTATAGGCCACTATACACTCTGGGGGGCCATTCATCACCCTTACAATTACCTATCTTAAGGTCTCGTTTCCTTCTTGAGCCGGGGTAAGTGCTGTACAGGGGCATCTCTAACTGTTGACCCATCTGTAGGGGGATTAGGAAAAATGAGGGACAAATTGTATCCTTGGTACAGGCTCCAAACAATCCCTTTGGTAAGGAAGAGTGCACGTAGGCACCACATATCGAATATAATCCATGCGGAGCAAGCCAGCTCGGAGGAGTGGATCCATCCTTCAAGGAAAGGAAAGGCTCACTTTCCTAATCGGTAAAGTTTGGAGTTACGGAAGAATTGGGCCAATGGGAGATTATCATTTGAGCTTTCGTGGTATAGTTGAGGGAGGATTGTGACAAGCAAGAGGAATTGCCTACAGCTATAGTATGCAATATTGTGTAAGGTCTATGGATACACCATGTTGCAACAATGGAGTGGGCCAATATCCACTGTGCTTTCCCATATCTGGATGCTAATTGAATACTAGAAGCATTATAAGGAGTCTTCCAATCCCATTCTTTCGCTTTCCAAGGACAATTCTCTCCCATATTGGTACCTCCGCAAACATAACAATTAGAGACATGTAGGGACACCGTTATAGCATTGGCAAGATCAATAAACAGGTTTCGGGCGGTTTGGGATACCAGGAAAGGTTCTTGGACATGCTGATAGAATTCCTTGAAAATGGCAGAATGATCCAACGGACTCTTACGGGTGGTAACCTTCTGAATGTAAAAAAACCCTCCTGGGTCAGTTCCTGTGGCATAGATTCGGATGCCAAAAATGTTGCCCCGTGTGCGGAGGAATTCGGATGGTTTAAAAAGGGTAAAGTTAACCTTATTACAGGCGTTCAGGGCACAGCTTGACAGGTCCAGTACTAATGTTAAGGAAGCTGACTTATGTGTAGTATGCCAAATGGCAAAGGCAACGCAATCCCAATATCCACAATAGGAATATGCTATCGTGGAGGCACAATGGTTCTTGGTTCTGTATATATGGGGCCATTGTCGTGGATATATATATTTGTGGTTATGCATGTAGGTGTGTTGCCATTCTAGGGAACTACCACAAGTCTGAAAGAAATCCCAGTCCGGAATCAGGAAACATACCTCAAAGATAAGGGAAGCAGGCTTGTCAATGGGGGGGGGCAGTAAGACAGATGTTAAGAGTTGTCCCTGGGACAATGCTCCTTTGTGAACTTGCAGCCATTGTCGAGCAGGATTTTCAGTAGAATCAAAACAAGTGGTCTCTCCATTATGTGTACACACACTGCACTGGGTGGAATTATATGTGCAATGTGTGACGGTCCCTTGACATTCGTACCTTGTCTTATATAGCTATGTGGATGTTTTGGTTATACCATCTATGGTTATGGTGATACAAGCATTATATGAGGTCGGATCAGTTGTTGTGTATATGGGTGACACAAATATACCAATCAGGAGGGATAACCTAGCAAAATAATTGAACATCATCCTTGTTTACAAAACTCATATACCAAAATGGAAATACAGGAGTAGACCAAGGGTGGTGAAAATAACAAAAAGGATCAGTATAACACACATCCAGGTATCAAAAGAAAGGAACAAAGGTTCGTGAAACATTTCAGTCTTTCAGTCCGGGTCGTCAAACGGGAGCAATTGTCCTTGAGAGACCATGTTGTGGTCTGGGTCTGTTAGCTGTGGTTGTGGGTGGATGTCTTTAAGATGAGTCCACACTGTGTATTGTCCTAATTTAACGGTTGTTGGGGTGATGGCAGAAACGGAAAGGGTCTTACATACACGGGGTCTTTCCAACTCTTGTGCGAATAGTTTTCTCCACACTAGATTTCCGACCTTTATAGATAGAAGGTGTTCTGAGTCGGACTGTGTCTCATCCAGAGTACCTGCAAAGGAATGAATGTAGGTTAATGCAGCACATAAATTCTTCCAATATGCAGGGAGACGATCCATCATGGCTGTACTGGGGGTTACCCAAGGCATAAACATACCTGTTTGTAACTGGAATGGTGACAAATGCAAATTGGAGATGGGTGCATTTCGCAAGTATAGTAATGCCCACGGTAAACAATCTAACCAAGTACTTTTGGTTTGCTCCATAAGTAGCCACAATCGGGTTTTTAGTAACCAGTTTTTAATAATCCGTTATATCTTTCTACGAGACCGTTGCTCTGGGGCCTGTAAACTGCCACTCTGCGATGGTGGCATCCCAGTAATTGCGTAATAGCGTCCACCAATTTGTTGACAAAGTGGGTGCCGTTGTGGGTAACGATGCAGTGTGGAAATCCATGTCGTGGAATGATCTCTTGATAAAGCACTTTTGCCATAGCGTCACTAGTCTCATTTCTGCAAGGGAAGGCTTCTATCCAGTGCGAGTATCTGTCAACACAAACCAAAATTACCCCAGTATTGACTGGGTAAATGTATCGGGACACGCTAGAGCAGAGCTTTCCAAAGTGTGTGTGGCGACACTTTAGTGTGTCGCCTGAGGTGTGCCGGTGTGTCGCGCAAGCCCGGTGCACGTGACACACCAGCAAGTGGGAGTTAATGCGGCCGCCGGTGGACCTCATCCCACTGGCGGCTGAGCAGTGAAGTTTCGCTGGGCTGGGCTGTGCTGTGTGCCGGAGACACACAGCAGAAAGATCGGCAGGGCCGTGGTGGAGCTTACATCACCACGGCCTGAAGAAAAAGGTCACGCAGGTGCTCCTCCTCCTTCCTGCCCACGCGGCCCTGGAAGAAAAATGTTGCCGGAGCTGCACGGGCAGGAAGGAGGAGGAGTATCAGCCGCGTGCAGAAGAGAAGAAGTGGGCTGAGAGAAGGAGAAGGCCCGGTAGCAGGGTCCCCACCGTGGATCGGCCCACGAAGAACAGGGACGCCGCTGCCGCGGATCGGCCCGTGAAGAACAGGGACGCTGCTGCTGCAGATCGGCCCACGAAGATCAGGGACGCTGCAGAGCCCATCCTGCAGCGATCCGTGAAGAGGAGCCCAGAGGTAAGAGAGAGGCTGAAGGCCTGTAGAGTGCGTGTATGAGATGATTTGAGAGATTGTGTGCGGGAGTGAGGACCTGAATGTTTGTAGAGACAGCATGTGAGAGCCTGTGTGTGTGTGAGAGAGACAGCATGTGCCAGTGAGAGCCTGTATGTATGAATGATTGTATGAGAGAGCATGTGACAGTGAGAGTCTGTACTTGAGCAAGACAGCATTTCGGGGAAACACGGTAGCAATGCCTCTGTCTAGAAATTCTCATTTTCTATTGGTCAAATTTCAATTCTACATTTGATTTTTTGCTTTTCCAAAACCAAGCTCGAGGTTTAATTTATTTTATCATTTTTGATAAACCACAATTCAACATAAATCAAAAATGGTTAACAATACAAATAAATCTAAAATCTAATGCAAGTGTATATCATAATCATAAAGATTAACAGCAGCAAAGAAAACAAATATTACAATCCCTTATCCTAATATCATATCACATAATAAATAGCACCCAACCCTATTTCAATTTATCAAGCTCCGTATCCATCAAGTGGCTGAAGGATAACCCCACCTCTCTTTCTAACCGGGAGACGCTGTTAGGCGTTCTCATGGGTACTTTTCTACTGTGGCGGGGGTCTCCAATTTTCTGGGAGCTAATGTTGACATCTTTCTAATTGGGCCTGAGCAGAAGTTCCAGCTTCACCTCCCCTCGCAGCACTAATGTAGCTGAAGGGACTTTGTTGAGGATGGAGAGGGAGGTGCACGATCTCAGGTTTACTGTTTTTCATAATCGTGCTTTTGCTGATACTTCCACGGTGAAACTCACCTGGTTGGGACAGGTCACAGGTGTGCTAGGATGTCCTATTCTAGGGCTGGTGTTTCCTTTTCTTTGTCTCTAGTTTTTTTTTCTTTTTCTCTCGGTCTCACTCATGCTTTGTTAATTATCACAAGTCTGAAACATGGTGAACTCAGTTAAATACATTTCATTGAATGTTCGGGGAATTTCATCTCCCTTTAAGAGAAACCGTATTTTGCAGTTTGCACGTAGACGGGGGGCCCAAATTCATATGCTTAAGGAAACTCATGTGATGAATGCAAAGCATGATAAATTGAAACAGGGTTGGGTGCTGTTGGAGAATTACTTACCTGATAATTTCGTTTTCCTTAGTGTAGACAGATGGACTCAGAACCAATGGGTATAGTGTACTCCTGACAGCAGTTGGAGACGGATCAGATTTCAATCTGACATCAGCCCCTAGTACATATACCCCTGCAGGAAGTGCAGCTCTTCAGTATTCTCCCTTGAAAAGCATTGTGGATATATGTGTGACTGACTAGAATAACTTCATAACTTGAATAACTTGATTAACTTTATAACTTGGATAACTTGATTAATTTGAACTGGTTGAATTGGCTATAGCTGGAGACCACCAGTGCCCTCAACCGGGAAACGTCGACACCCGGTAGGATGGTTGTCCTAGATGAAGGAAAGCATGGCTTACCCTTGATTCACTCGCTCCCGGGGATGTCCCCAAGAATTCCATGAGTAACGGCAGCCGTGGGTGGAATGCTGAGTCCATGTCTACACTAAGGAAAACGAAAGTATCAGGTAAGTAATTTCTCCATTTCCTAGCGTGTAGCAGATGAACTCAGAACCAATGGGATGTATAAAAGCTACTCCCGAACCGGGTGGGAGGCTGGCCGTGACCCACTTAGTACTGCCCTTGCAAATGCTATGTCCTCCCGAGCCTGAACATCCAAGCGGTAAAACCTGGAGAAGGTGTGGATGGAGGACCATGTCGCCGCCCTGCAGATCTCAGCAGGTGATAGTATCTTGGTTTCCGCCCAGGACACTGCCTGGGCTCTAGTAGAATGGGCCTTGACTTGTAAAGGCGGTGGCTTGCCTGCTTCCATGTAGGCCGCCTTGATGACTTTTTTGATCCAGCGGACTATGGAGCGGACCATCTATTCGTCCTCCACAGCGGAAAGAAGCCGCTTCCCCCTGCTTCTTTCCGCTGTGGATGACGAATAGATGGTCCGACGTTTGTACGGACTCTGACCTTTCCAGGTATCTGGCTAAGAGCCTGCCAACATTGAGATGTCGTAGACTTCGAGCCTCTTCCGAATTCTTCTGTTCATCTGGTGATGGTAGCGAGATGGTTTGGTTGAGGTGGATGTGGGACACCACCTTGGGTAGGAACGACGGAAACGTGCGCAGCTGGATGGTTCCCGGGTTGAGCCTGAGAAACGGCTACCGGCAGGACAGTGCTTGTAGCTCCAATATATGATGAGCTGAACAGACTGCCAGCAGGAAGGCTGTTTTCAATGTTAATAGCCGGAGGGACAGGCCTCGGAGAAGCCTGAAGGAGGATCCTGCTAGGTAATCTAGGACCAGGTTGAGGTTCCAAAGAGGCACCGGCCACTTTAGGGGTGGTCGGATGTGCTTGACTCCTTTTAGGAAGCAGGAGACATCCGAGTGAGAGGCTATGCTGCCACTCCCACTCTTGAGTTCGTAGCATGACAAGGCCGCCACCTGTACCTTGATGGAGTTGAGGGACAATCCCTTCTGCAGTCCGTTCTGTAGGAATTCCAAAATGGCAGGAATTGTGTGTGGCATGACGTTGTGGTCCTCACACCAGGTTTCGAATACTCTCCAAACCCTTATGTATGTGAGGGATGTGGAGAATTTGCGTGCTCGGAGTAGGATGTCAATTACTGCCCCCGAGTAACCTCTCCTCTTTAGGCAAGCCTTCTCAATGGCCAGGCCGTAAGAGAGAATCGAGCTGGGTCCTCAGAGTATCGGCCCCTGTTGGAGCAGGTCTGTGTGTGGAGGAAGCAGCAGGGGGTTCCCTGCCAGCAGTCTTCACATGTCTGTGTACCATGGTCTTCTTGGCCAGTCCGGGGCCACTAGAAGTACTGGTCCCTTGTGGTGTTCTATCTTGTGGATGATCGCACCCAAAAGAGGCCACGGCGGAAAGACATATAACAGAGCCTCCTGTGGCCAGGTCTGTACCAGGGTATAGATTCCCTGGGACTGGGGATCCCGCCTGCGGCTGAAGAAACTGGGTACCTTGGCGGTGGACCGGCTTGCCAGGAGGTCCATGGCTGATCAACTGGAATGCTGTGGTTGACAGTTTCCATTCTCCTGGATCTAGACTTTCCCTGCTGAGGTAGTCCGCTGCGACATTGTCTTTCCCAGCAATGTGGACAGCCAAAATCTCTTGGAGATTCACTTCTGCCCATGACATTAGGGGGTCTATTTCCAGTGACACCTGTTGGCTTCTGGTTCCTCCCCGACGGTTGATGTAGGCCACTGTTGTGGCGTTGTCTGACATTACTCTGACCGCTTTGCCTCGGAGTCTGTGAGCGAACCTTAGGCAGGCTAGCCTGACTGCCCAGGCTTCTAGGCGATTGATATTCCATCCCGACTCTTGTTCGTTCCACTGCCCTTGGGCGGTGAGCTCCTGGCAGTGTGCTCCCCATTCTCATAGACTGGCGTCTATGAGAATGGGGAGCACACTATGAGTAGGATCCAGGTTGGGGAGGATAGTCTCGTTCCCTGGCTCAGATGGGCTTCTTGTAGCCACCATCATAGTTGGGCCCAAACTCTGTCCGGGAGCTGGAGCCGCACAGTGTAGTTCTGGGACAGAGGATTCCATCATGATAGAAGCGAGCGTTGTAGGGGTCTCATGTGAGCCCGTGCCCATGGGACTACCTCCACTGTGGATGCCATGAGACTGAGAACTTGTAGGTAATCCCATGCTGTGGGGCGAGGATCACTCAACAGGGTTCGTAACTGGGTTATCAGTTTTGATCTTCTTGTCGGTGTCAGGATGACCTTGTCCTGTTTGGTGTCAAACTGGACTCCCAGATATTGGGAAGGCTGCAGGCAGCTTTTGCTTGTGTTGATCACCCAACCGAGTCTCTCCAGTAGAGCTTGGACTCTGTTGGTGGCTTGGTGGCTTTCCTTTGGGGATTTCTCTCTGATCAGCCAATCGTCTAGATAAGGCTGCATGCGGATTCCTTCCTTCCTCAGTGCTGCTGCCACTACCATTATGATCTTGGTGAACGTCCGGGGTGCAGTGGCTAACCCAAAGGGTAGTGCCCGGAACGTAGGATCGAGAAGCGTAGGAAACGCTGATGCTCTTGATGGATTGGGATGTGTAGGTAGGCCTCCAACAAATCCAGGGAGGTAAGGAACTCTCCCGGCTGTATCGCCCTTATTACCAAGCATAGGGTTTCCATGCGGAAGCGGGGAATCTTCAGGTAACGGTTGACCGCCTTGAGGTCCAGGATAGGTCTGAACGTTCCTTCCTTCTTGGGAACGATAAAATAGATGGAATAATGGCCAGTATTTATTTGTTGTGGAGGCACTGGTGTTATTTATTTAAAGAGTCTTCTATACCGATGTTAGTCGAAACATCACCTCGGTTTACATGGAACAAAAGCAACGGAAATTACAAGTAACAGGGGAAGGGGTAAGGGGTACAAAAAACCAATAGGAGAGCAGAGAAGCATAGGAACAATTAACAAGTGAACTATAATGTCATAAGAACAAGGTCATAGTCAAATTCAGGTCATGATCATGATGTTATCATGGTGTTATCGCCTCTAAGGCTAACAACCTGGTCAATGTAGCTTCCACTACCACTCTTTTTGAAGGGTCGTGGCAGGGAGATTTCATGAACTTGTCCGGAGGGAGGTGGTGGAAATCCAGATAATATCCCTCTCGAATGATGGAGAGGACCCACTTGTCCGACGTTATCTCGACCCATCTTTGGTAGAATAGGGCCAGTCTGCCCCCTATGGCTTCTTCCTTTAGATGGGTCATCTGATTCTCATTGTGGGGTGCGGCTGGGGTCTGGGCCCGAGCTGGCTCCTCTTTTATTGCGCTTGTTCCGAAAGGACTGACTCCGGCTTGCGGGGCGGGCCGCCTGATATGAGCTTCTATATGGGTTGAAGTACTGTGACCCTCTGCCCCTGGAGGTCCGTGGAAAGGATCACTGGTTTCTCTTATTCCTGTCCTCCGCTAGCCACAGCAGTGGGGACCCGCCCCACTTGTTGGCTAGTTTCTCTAGTTCGCTTCCAAATAGGAGTTTTCCCTTGAAGGGCATCCTTGGGAGTCTTGTTTTGGAGGATGCGTCGGCTGACCAGTTTCGGAGCCAGATTTGTCTTCTGGCTACCACTGCGGATGAGACTCCCCTAGCTGCCGTGTGTACCAGATCCGAAGCAGTGTCCACGAGAAATGATACGGCTGGTTCCAGGGCTTACCCAGGAGTGATGTTCTTGGTTTGCGCTAAGCAGGCGCGTGTCACCACGGCACAGCAGGCCGCGATCTGTGAGGACATAGTGGAGACATCAAAGGACTGTTTGAGGATAGATTCCAGATGTCTGTCTTCAGCATCCTTGAGCGCTGGGTCCTCCTTCCACTGGGATCGTAATGCGCTTCAAGAGTGCACAAACTATGGCATCCTCTTTCGGACATGCCAGGAGATTTTTGGCAGCAGGGTCCAGAGGGTACATGGTTGCCAGAGCCCGGCCCCCTTTGAATGTGGTTTCTGGGGCCTCCCATTCCAGGTCAATTAGTTGCTGGACGGCTTGTAATAGTGGGAAGTGACGTGAGGTCTGACGAAGTCCCTCCAAAAGTGGGTTCGGCTTAGGTTCCCCCGAGGCGCTTGTGCCCGAGATGGCAAGCTCTTTCAAGTTTTGCGTGACTAGGTCTGGAAGTTCGTCCTTGGTGAAGAATAGTCTCATGGTTCGATGGGGCTCTGGCCCCGGAGGGAGTTCCCCCTTCCTCCAGGGGTTCTGGCTCCTCCTCTGAGATGTCTGTGTCCCCGAAGGTGGGGCTTCTGGGCAGTGGGCTCACCTCCCTGGACTTAGAGGGTCCTGGTATGCTGGGGGTCTCTGGTGGTGCCTGTGGCCGCATTGCAGGAGGTCCCGGTTGCACGTGGATGAAGATATGCAGACCTTTGAAGAATTCCACCCAGGAGATCGAAGCTGGGTCTAGACTAAGGGGCACCGTGTCCCTGGGGAGCCCCGTTTGAGGGGGGTCCCGCTGTGTGGTGCCAGGTCCGGCGTACCACTGGAAGGGGTGGGGTCTGGTCCCGGCTGGGGAGGGCCATGAGCTGGGTCCCCTAGGGCCTCTTCGCAGTGAATGCACAGGGCCGTGGCTTCCTCATACTGGGCCACTCTAATATGGCATGCTGGGCAAAGGCATTGAGCTTTTGGCTTAATTTCAGGTGGAGCCATGGTTTTATGCGTGTATATACAGTTGTGCGTCGAAGATGCGCGTGTATCTAGCGATGTGCGTGCTGTTGTGCGCGCGGGTCGGAGTTGTGTGCTCGGCACAGTAAGCGCGTAGTTATGCGCTTAACTTGTGCGCACGACTCGCCTGTAAGCGCATGGATCGAGATGGCGGACAGGGTGGCGAGCAGGCTAAGAAGGCGATGGCGACCACGTGGACAAGATGGCGACCACCTCGGAGGGTCTCCATGTGGGAGGACCCTCTGTTCTGACCGGGGTCTGGCCCGGTTAGGACCAATCAACCCGGTGGCACTGGTCCCGGCTGGTGACCTGTGCGTCTCCTCCAGCTTTGGAGACCGGAGACTTTAAAATAGATTTCTACCCTACCTTGTCCCGGCGCTTCCCAGTTTCGTTCTGGGTGGTCTCCGGCTGCGGGGGGAGAGGGCAACCTTCATCGCCGCGCTCGAGGTTGCACCCGCTGCCTCTCAGCCTCACCCGATGTCGGGGCCTAGGTCCCCGCCGAAGGTCGGCCACCAGACCGAGCCTTACCTCCGAGGGATCGTGGAAATCGCCTCGGGAATCTCGACTGGGGGAGGGACCCACCGGGTGTCACTGCAGGAGAGTGGGGCTCGTCTGTAGAGGTAAGATTTCTTAATTTGGGTTTGTTTGGTAAAATTTACTCTAACGCGTACATAGAGTCCCTAACTGCTATGGAGACGGAAAATACTGGAGAGCTGCACTTCCTGCAGGGGTATATGTACTAGGGCTGACGTCAGATTGAAATCTGATCCGTCTCCAACTGCTATCAGGAGTACACTATACCCATTGGTTCTGAGTCCATCTGCTACACGCTAGGAAATTATTATTTTTCACATAATACTCTTAGTAGGGGGGGATTTCTATGCTAGTGGATAAGAACTTGCCTCTTATAGTGCTTCGGCGGCATAAAGACGAGGAAGGGCGCTATGTGACTCTGGACTGCGTGCTCATTAACAAAACATTCACCAGAGTGAAGGTACATCACCCTAATAGTGATCAGGTGTTGTTCTATCAGGTATTGACGGATTCTCTTGCAGTATTTGGCTTTGACCATCTGCATCTGGGTGGTGCCTGGAATGTATGCCCGGACTCGATTTTGGACAAAACATCAGTATCTGCTTCCGGGACCCTGCCCCGAGGGAATTGACGGAGGCATGTGTGCTCATGGATATCTGGAGATTTCTATACCCTACTGCTCAGGACTATACCTTTCACTCCCCTGCTTTTGTCTCTACAGTTAAAAGTAGTGATATTTTGGTGAGTAAGTTGTCTGATCTTCCGCCTGTGGAAATTACTTTGGTTCTTGGGGCAGGGACTCCAAGGATATCTCTTTGGAGGCTGAATATGGCTTTGTGAAGTCATCGCCAATTTCCAATATTGCTGAAGGACGCTATTTCTGAGTTTAACATTCATAATCCAGTCGAGAATTATTCCTGGTTCTCCGTTGGGAAACTTTTAAGGCTTGGTTTCAGGGTAAATAGATTAGTTTTGCGAGTTTCCTCAAAAAAGAGCACTTGGCTAAGGTTCGTGATCTGACAGCCACAATTAAGCGGCTGGAAGATCAGCATAAACAAGATTGCTTAGCCCGCACATATAAGCAGCTGGAGGCCTGTTGGCAGAATTGCATATTCTTCACCTATATACGGTGGAACAGGCGCTCAAATTAATGAAAGTTAAATTCTATCAGCACGGGAACAAAGCTGGTGCCTTCTTGGCTCGGGCAGTCCAAAAAAGGGCAGGGAAATCTGTTATTCTGCAGATTAAGGGGGATTGGGGTGAGGACGTATCTAGTTCCACGGGTATAGAGCAGGCCTTCTTATAGTATTTTTCTAAACTGTACACTGATCCACCTCCTGCCTCTCCTGCAGATATTACTCAGTTCTTGGCACCCCTAGGGCTTCCTCAATTATCTGCTGTTCAGGAGGAGTTTTGATGGTTGCTATTACCTCCCTTGAGGTACAGAATGCAATTACATTGTTGCCTTGGGGTAAATGCCCAGGTTCTGATGGTTATTCCATTGACTTTTTTTTTTTTTTTTTTTTTTAAATACCTGCTGGAGGTTGCTCCCTTTTTAGTATCTATGTTCAACCTTGCTGGGAATCCGGACTTTGGCCTGGGAACTTTAGCTTATGCTATAATCTCTCTTCTTTTTAAGCCTGGGCATGATCCTTCAGAGTGTGAGTCTTATAGGCCTATTTCCCTTCTTAACACCGAGTTGAAAATATTGGCTACGGTTTTGCAGCTTCGTCTCGACTCGGTTCTTCTATCCCTAGTACACAGAGACGAGACTGGTTTTGAAAAAGGGTGAGTCTCAACCTTTAACACCAGACGATTGTTCATTATTCTCCATCTGGCTAAGTGTCAGGGTCTTTCGGGGTTGTTTTGTCTTTGTGATGAGGAAAAAGCCTTCGATTGGATCTCTTCACCATTTTTATTTGCGGGCTTGCAATATGTGGGTTTGCATAATCAGTTTATTAGCTGGATTCAAGCTATGTATTCTAATCCAAGAGCTCGGCTTTTGATCAATGGATTCTTTCTTCTTTTTTCTCTATAGCGATCTGCTTCCAGCCTGATATTCATGGGGTATGGATTGGGAACACTGAGCACAAAAGTTCTCTTTATGCTCTGCTCCTACCCTGCTGGGACTCATGGGGATCTTGCAGCTTACAGGAATAATTGGGACAAATCTGAGATGTTTTCCTGGGGTGGGAGGGTTTGTCTGCCAAACTGTCTGGATTCCTTCATTGTGGTTACTGAGGGATTCAACTATCTCAGTATTAATTTTCCCAGGGGCTGGGCTTTATACACAATTTTGTGGGTCTTATTTGTACGATTAAGAAAAACCTACTGGATTGGGTGGATCTCCCTGTTTCCTGGACTGGGCGGATAAATTTACTAAAAATGAACATGCTAGCAAAGCTCTTATACTTGTTCCAACATGTACCATACAATATGCCTCTTCAAGGGTTCGATGATCTTCACAGTTGTATGACAAAATTCATTTGGAATCATAAACCAGCGTGAATTAGTTTCGCTCAGTTATGCATGTCTAAGAGGCAGGGTGGAATGGCATTGCCGAACCTGAACGTTTATTACTGGGCTGCTCGACTGGTGTGTCTTAAGGGATGGGCTGGTCATAGCGATGCTCCATAAGTAGCGTTAGAAAGTGTACAATTGGAGGGTGGTTCACTCGCTGTGCTGCCATTTCTTCCTGATGTCTCCCCGGTGAGACGTAGAGCTAGCAGGGGCCATCCTATTATCTCACACACTCTCAGGCTATGGTCTCAGGTCCTTCATTTTCTCAGGGTGTCTACTGGGGAGATGTTGCCCATTGCACGGATTTATGGGAATACTTGTATTTTATGATATACATCTCCTGAAAGTTCAAAACCTGGAGAGGCCTGCGTTTATGTACGATTATGAACTCTGGGATGAGGATGGTCGCCAATCCTTTGAGGTTTTATGTGAGGAGTATAATTTGCCTGAGCATACGCAGGCGTTGAGATGTTTCTTCGCCACTGGGGGTCGTTACATAAAATGGAGACTTATCTGGGGGATCCTGATGCCTCCGCTAAGGGGATAATGGCCATTTATTGGGGCATTCTAGCTCATCGGCTTGGCGAGGAAACATCCCAGAAACTGATTGTGCAATGGAATTCAGATCTGGGTACTGCCTACGATTCTAAGGTTTGGAAATACATTTGGCTAGATGCTCATCACAGCTATATCTGTGTTAAACAAGTTGCACTAATGGTTCAATTGTTACATCTAACTTACCAAACACCCCTTTTCTATAGTAAAATTCTTGGGGACGCAACAGTTACGTGTTGGCGGAGTTGCAGTAAGTTGGGAATGTACATGCACATGTGCTGGTGCTCTCAAAGTGTACATCATTTTTGGGGTCAGGTAATGCAGGAAATCGCTGATATATTAGGATCCCTATTGGTATTACTCCTCCATTGGGTCTTCTTGGTAGATGGGTGGGCTCAGCGATTCTTCGGAAATACATTGGTGGGTCACTTATTGCTTGCTGCTAAGTTTATCATTGCCACCTTTTGGAAAATTAGTCCTGGGATGTATCACTGGCAGGATCAGGCTTGGGTAATAGCAGATATTGAGCGTTTGTGATTTGCTTTACGAAATGAAAGTTTTAAATATCAAATTGTTTGGGGCCCATATTAGGGTTACTACAAGACGGATTGAAGATTCTTGTTTCATGGATGGGTGGGGATGACTATGGATTGTATTGTCTTTCTCAGATTTTGTTGAAGCACTATGTATCTTTTGTCTTTTTGTTCCTGTGCTGTTTGAAAATCTGTTAAATAAAAAAATGATAAAATAAAAATGAGGAGAGGGATAGAAGTGATAGGAGGGAGTGAGATTAGTAGGAAATGAGAGGCAATAATGAGCCTTGGTGAGACAGCCAGAAGACAGAATAGGAATGAGGAGACAGAGAAAGCCAAGAACAAGCAGACGCAGAGGACAGATTCAAACCACAGACATAAAGATTGGAAAATGATTTTAAGTTTGGTAAAGATTTCTGTGCTTTCTCGGAAGGGCTCAGAGGCAGGCGTTATCTGCACTTTTCTTCCAGCCCTGCAGTCACCGGGGTAAATAAAGCACAAGGAAGACAGGAAGGGATTTGCAAGCTGAAGAGGGGAAGCACCACATGCAGCTGTTGCCCTGCAGCCGGGTAGACGCTGAGTTGCCAGGGCTCCGGGCATGGAGGTTACAGAGAATCTTATATGAACTCTGCTGGCCTGGGACAGTCTCTAGCCTGGAATCTGTCAGTGCTGGGAGAAGAGCTGAAGGGGGTGGGGAGGCAGGAGCAGTACAAGAAAAGAGCAGGGAAGTGATCCAAGCCTGGGGAGGAGGGGGAATCACAAACTGAAGGGCGAGCTGAGCCTGCCAATAAAGGGAAGCCTAACCTGCTGAGGAGGCGGGAGGATGGGGGAGCAGTGAAGGGTGAACCGGGCATGTAGAGGGGAAGAGATGAGGGTTGAGGAGAAACATGCTCCCAAATATAAAAAGAGTCAGAGTGTGCCCATGCAAAGAGGAGCAAGACAAGATTAGGGGACTTTGAAAGGGGGGTTGAGAAAGAGAGTGGTGGGGGCAGGGGAGCCATTGTGGTGTGGAAGGGCAGTGCATCTCATCACCTCGCCAGTTCTCCCTTTTCCTTTATTGAGCTGTGATAATGAATGCAGGCAGCCTAAGATGGAGAAGCCTCTGTGCTACTTAATCCCAGGGTAAATGCCCTGTTTCTCCATTGAGCTGATGAAGCGAAGATAAATCTACAAAGCTCATCACAGATGTTATTACGTCGGGAAACCTATAACCTTTTGATTAATTAATGCCATGTATCAGCTTCCTAAAATGCAAAACATGAAGATTCCTGACTCAGTTCAGATTTCTTAATCATTTTAAATGAATGCTCATCCCGAATGGATCACTCCCTAAATTTGTGCCTGAGGCAATGGATCTGAACCCTGCCTTTCCTAGCTCACAGTCTGCTGATCCAACCACTAGGAATATGCGGGGAACTAAGAAAAAATAGCACACAAAAATATTTTACCTGCATGATATTAAGGGTGAAATAGAAAATAGCTACACCTCCAGAGGTGCATCCTCCTACCTGCTGAGCAGAAAGCCCTGCAGCCATTCTCCTGCCCCTTCTCCAGAGCAGGATTTCCAGCCCCGGCTCCCTCCCTGCACGGTCCCTGGGGTGGGGGATGGGAACAGTCCCAGGCTGCATCCCCTGCCCCCCTCCTACCTGCTGAGCAGAAAGCCCTGCAGCCATTCTCCTGCACCTTCTCCAGAGCAGGATTTCCAGCCCCGGCTCCCTCCCTGCACGGTCCCTGGGGTGGGGGATGGGATCAGTCCCAGGCTGCATCCCCTGCCCCCCTCCTACCTGCTGAGCAGAAAGCCCTGCAGCCATTCTCCTGCCCCTTCTCCAGAGCAGGATTTCCAGCCCCGGCTCCCTCCCTGCACGGTCCCTGGGGTGGGGGATGGGATCAGTCCCAGGCTGCATCCCCTGCCCCCCTCCTACCTGCTGAGCAGAAAGCCCTGCAGCCATTCTCCTGCCCCTTCTCCAGAGCAGGATTTCCAGTCCTGGCTCCCTCCCTGCACGGTCCCTGGGGTGGGGGATGGGAGCAGTACCAGGCTGCATCCCCTGCCCCCCTCCTACCTGCTGAGCAGAAAGCCCTGCAGCCATTCTCCTGCCCCTTCTCCAGAGCAGGATTTCCAGCCCCGGCTCCCTCCCTGCACGGTCCCTGGGGTGGGGGATGGGAACAGTCCCAGGCTGCATCCCCTGCCCCCCTCCTACCTGCTGAGCAGAAAGCCCTGCAGCCATTCTCCTGCACCTTCTCCAGAGCAGGATTTCCAGCCCCGGCTCCCTCCCTGCACGGTCCCTGGGGTGGGGGATGGGATCAGTCCCAGGCTGCATCCCCTGCCCCCCTCCTACCTGCTGAGCAGAAAGCCCTGCAGCCATTCTCCTGCCCCTTCTCCAGAGCAGGATTTCCAGCCCCGGCTCCCTCCCTGCACGGTCCCTGGGTGGGGGATGGGATCAGTCCCAGGCTGCATCCCCTGCCCGTCTCCTACCTGCTGAGCAGAAAGCCCTGCAGCCATTCTCCTGCCCCTTCTCCAGAGCAGGATTTCCAGCCCCGGCTCCCTCTCGGAACGGTCCCTGGGGGTGGTTGGTAGCAGCTTCCGGTCTCAGCACCGGGTCGCGTTCCGAACAGGGAGCACCGCCCCTTTCCAGCAGGAAGTGACATCCCAGGGTAGAAAAAGACTATGGCCCATCTAGTTGGGATGGACGCTGGGAAATGTAGTCCTGCACTGTCTTTCCTCGGGCTGAGATTTTTAGGAATTGTGGGAAATGTAGTCCTAGGGCCGTGGGTGTTGCAATTGGCTGATTAATAAAGCCAAGTCCAGTTCCGTTCATAAAAACCAAAATGGGTAACTCTGCAGCCTCTCAGAGAGATTGGGGAGCAGGGGGAGGGGAAAAGAAAGAAGGAGGGGAGAGCAGGGCGGTGGGAGAAGGAAAGAGGGAAAAGGGAGGGATTCTGGGGACAGAGCAGGGTGAGGAGGCGCAGGAGGGAGGGAGACTGGGAAGGATCAGGGAGAGGGTAAGGAAGAGAGAGGATGTGAGAGAGAGCCCCCTCTGACTGCTGCCCTCTGCCTCCCCCGCCCAGCACTGACAGCAGGAGCTGAGGCTGCACACAAGGCTGCAGGATTCAGGATCAGCTGGGACTGCGCTCTCAGGAATATTGGGACTGGCAGACTGGGAGCTCAGATTCATACATTATACCTGGAAGGAGAGCATCAGCTGATGAGGAAGGAAGCAATCCTGGAGCTAGGACCTGCCCTCAGGATGATGTGGTATCCTCTAGCACTGAGAATAGTTCTCCAGGAGCAGGGACCCAGGAGGGAAGACTGGGAGCTCAGATTCATACATTATACCTGGAAGGAGAGCATCAGCTGATGAGGAAGGAAGCAATCCTGGAGCTAGGACCTGCCCTCAGGATGATGTGGTATCCTCTAGCACTGAGAATAGTTCTCCAGGAGCAGGGACCCAGGAGGGAAGACTGGGAGCTCAGATTCATACATTATACCTGGAAGGAGAGCATCAGCTTGATGAAGAAGGAAGCAATCCTGGAGCTAGGACCTGCCCTCAGGATGATGTGGTATCCTCTAGCACTGAGAATAGTTCTCCAGGAGCAGGGACCCAGGAGGGAAGACTGGAAGCTCAGATTCATACATTATACCTGGAAGGAGAGCATCAGCTGATGAGGAAGGAAGCAATCCTGGAGCTAGGACCTGCCCTCAGGATGATGTGGTATCCTCTAGCACTGAGAATAGTTCTCCAGGAGCACGGGCCCAGGAGGGAAGACTGGGAGCTCAGATTCATACATTATACCTGGAAGGAGAGCATCAGCTTGATGAGGGAGGAAGCAATCCTGGAGCTAGGACCTGCCCTCAAGATGATGTGGTATCCTCTAGCACTGAGAATAGTTCTCCAGGAGCACGGGCCCAGGAGGGAAGACTGGGAGCTCAGATTCATACATTATACCTGGAAGGAGAGCATCAGCTTGATGAGGAAGGAAGCAATCCTGGAGCTAGGACCTGCCCTCAAGATGATGTGGTATCCTCTAGCACTGAGAATAGTTCTCCAGGAGGGAAGACTGGGAGCTCAGATTCATACATTATATCAGTGGTTCTCAACCTTTTTTTGGCCAGGACACACCTGACATGGTTCTCACATGCGTGACACACTGAACATGTGACCATCACGGGGCTAAATGTAAACATGCACTCTGCATCCACAGGAATCCCCTCAACCCCCAGCAATGAGTGCAGAACAGATCTAGGGCATTACCCTGTACAACTCGCCAAACAAAAAAGATATTCTGGTTCTGATGATATCCCAGTAAAAGCAAAACAAACTCCTTTTACTACCAGGCACAATAGCCTTCCTTATGAAAAGACAGTAATTTACCACTAATGCATATCCTACTGAGAAAACACAACAAATAAGATTGATACAAATGCCTACATGCTAGTTAAATACCTCACCTCGGTCACACACCCGTCACCAAGTACAGAAAAACCACAAATTATAAATATGGAGAAAGAAACTGGAATGGAAAACCAAAAAAGCCACTCTGCATGCAGTGCGAACCTGGAGAAATGGAAAGAGAAATATAGCACCTAACAGACTCTCAGGATTTGCAATAATGCACACAAACTAACCCTCACAAAGTTACACCTGTATTATGGAACACACTAAAACAAATGTACCTACAAATGTCTGTAAAAAAAACCAACTTTAAATAAATACATTTTAAAAAGTAACAATCCTATCTAAGAAATACAACTATTAAACCAGGCCCAAAACACTAATACATTTCCTATTGGGAAAACAGAATAAGCCAAGCTGCTATAGAGCCCCACACAGAAATAATTGTAAAGCTATACTAAAAATGTTACAAAACAACTGCTCAACAGAATAATATCCAACAATTAAAAACTCATAAAAATTATTAAAACATGTCCAAATATCAATAAAATATTTCAAAACAGCAGACATCGCATAATACCCAATAATTAAAATGGCAGTCAATCAAGAAAAATAAATTTAAAAAGTCGCCTTTACTTACCCTCTCCAGCCCAATAGCACTCACCAGAAGCAGCAAGGGCTGCTGAAGCTCTGTCCTCACAGTCCTCTTCCTTAGCGCCCACAACCAGTCATTCACACACACACACCCAATTAGACCCCACGACCAGTCTCGGTCTCTCTCACACAAGTCATCTTCCTGACCAGTCTCTCTCTCAATCACACTCATGGTCTCTTATATACAAGCTCACAATCACACACAAATGCTCTCGCACCCATTCACACCAGCTCTCACCCAGGCTTCCATTAACACCCACACACACAAACTCTCACCCAAGCACCCATTCACACCCACAAGCTCTCACCCAGGCTTCCATTCACACCCACACACACACAAGCTCTCAGCCAAGCACCCATGCATCCATTCACACACAGACACACCAGCTCTCAGCCAGGCACTCATTCACACACAGACACACCAGCTCTCAGCCAGACACTCATTCACACACACACACAGACACACCCACTCTCACCCAGGCACTCATTCACACACACACACCAGCTCTCACCCAGGCACTCATTCACACACAGACACACCCGGTCTCACCCAAGCACTCATTCACACACAGACACACCAGCCCTCAGCAAGGCACTCATTCACACACAGACACACCAGCTCTCAGCCAGGCACTCATTCACACACAGACACACCAGCCCTCAGCAAGGCACTCATTCCCACACAGACACACCAGCTCTCAGCCAGGCACTCATTCACACACAGTCACACCAGCCCTCAGCAAGGTACTCATTCACACAGACAGACACACCAGCTCTCAGCCAGGCACTCATTCACACAGACAGACACACCAGCTCTCAGCCAGGCACTCATTCACACACAGACACACCTACTCTCACCCAGGCACTCATTCACACACAGACACACCAGCTCTCACCCAGGCACTCATTCACACACAGACACACCAGCTCTCAGCCAGGCACTCTTTCACACACAGACACACCAGCTCTCACCCAGGCACTCATTCACACACAGACACATCAGCTCTCAGCCAGGCCCTCATTCACACACAGACACACCAGCTCTCACCCAGGCACTCATTCACACACAGACACACCAGCTCTCACCCAGGCACTCATTCACACACAGACACACCCGCTCTCACCCAGGCACTCATTCACACACAGACACACCAGCTCTCACCCAGGCACTCATTCACACACAGACACACCCGCTCTCAGCCAGGCACTCATTCACACACAGACACACCAGCTCTCACCCAGGCACTCATTCACACAGAGACACACCCGCTCTCACCCAGGCACTCATTCACACACAGACGCACCCGCTCTCAGCCAGGCACTCATTCACACACAGACGCACCAGCTCTCAGCCAGGCACTCATTCACACACAGACGCACCCGCTCTCACCCAGGCACTCATTCACACACACACACCAGCTCTCACCCAGGCACTCATTCACACACAGACACACCCCGCTCTCACCCAGGCACTCATTCACACACAGACACACCTGCTCTCACCCAGGCACTCATTCACACACAGACGCACCAGCTCTCAGCCAGGCACTCATTCACACACAGATGCACCAGCTCTCAGCCAGGCACTCATTCACACACAGACACACCCGCTCTCAGCCAGGCACTCATTCACACACAGACACACCAGCTCTCAGCCAGGCACTCATTCACACACAGACACACCAGCTCTCACCCAGGCATTCATTCACACACAGACACACCCTCTCTCACCCAGGCACTCATTCACACACAGACACACCCGCTCTCACCCAGGCACTCATTCACACACAGACACACCCGCTCTCAGCCAGGCACTCATTCACACACAGACACACCAGCTCTCACCCAGGCACTCATTCACACACAGACACACCCGCTCTCAGCCAGGCACTCATTTACACACACACACCAGCTCTCAGCCAGGCACTCATTCACACACAGACACACCCGCTCTCACCCAGGCACTCATTCACACACAGACACACCAGCCCTCAGCAAGGCACTCATTCACACACACAGACACACCAGCTCTCAGCCAGGCACTCATTCACACACAGACACACCCGCTCTCAGCCAGGCACTCATTCACACACAGACACACCAGCTCTCAGCCAGGCACTCATTCACACAGAGACACACCCGCTCTCACCCAGGCACTCATTCACAGACACACCCGCTCTCACCCAGGCACTCATTCACACACAGACACACCCGCTCTCACCCAGGCACTCATTCACACACAGACACACCAGCTCTCAGCCAGGCCCTCATTCACACACAGACACAGCAGCTCTCAGCCAGGCACTCATTCACACACAGACACACCAGCTCTCACCCAGGCACTCATTCACACACAGACACACCCGCTCTCAGCCAGGAACTCATTCACACACAGACACACCAGCTCTCAGCCAGGCACTCATTCACACACAGTCACACCAGCCCTCAGCAAGGTACTCATTCACACAGACAGACACACCAGCTCTCAGCCAGGCACTCATTCACACAGACAGACACACCAGCTCTCAGCCAGGCACTCATTCACACACAGACACACCTACTCTCACCCAGGCACTCATTCACACACAGACACACCAGCTCTCACCCAGGCACTCATTCACACACAGACACACCAGCTCTCAGCCAGGCACTCTTTCACACACAGACACACCAGCTCTCACCCAGGCACTCATTCACACACAGACACATCAGCTCTCAGCCAGGCCCTCATTCACACACAGACACACCAGCTCTCACCCAGGCACTCATTCACACACAGACACACCAGCTCTCACCCAGGCACTCATTCACACACAGACACACCCGCTCTCACCCAGGCACTCATTCACACACAGACACACCAGCTCTCACCCAGGCACTCATTCACACACAGACACACCCGCTCTCAGCCAGGCACTCATTCACACACAGACACACCAGCTCTCACCCAGGCACTCATTCACACAGAGACACACCCGCTCTCACCCAGGCACTCATTCACACACAGACGCACCCGCTCTCAGCCAGGCACTCATTCACACACAGACGCACCAGCTCTCAGCCAGGCACTCATTCACACACAGACATACCCGCTCTCAGCCAGGCACTCGTTCACACACACACACACACACACACTCACCCAGGCACTCATTCACACACAGACACACCCGCTCTCAGCCAGGCACTCATTCACACACAGACACACCAGCTCTCACCCAGGCACTCATTCACACACAGACACACCAGCTCTCAGCCAGGCACTCATTCACACCCACACACACACACACTCACCCAGGCACTCATTCACACACAGACACACCCGCTCTCAGCCAGGTACTCATTCACACACAGTCACACCAGCTCTCACCCAGGCACTCATTCACACACACACACACACACCCGCTCTCACCAAAAACGTATTCTTCTTTCACTGAAGGGATGGGCTCCAGTTCCGCCTCGGCTTTACTCTGGCGGGCCTTCTTTTTGTGCCACCATGGGAACGGGCTCCTGTGGTGGCCTCGTGTGGGGTCGGGTTTCCTCTTCGCCGCCACAGCCTGTGGCGGCCTTGCTTCGTCAGCTTTGTTTCCTCTTCGCCACCACGGGGATGGGCTCCCGTGGTAGCCTCGGTCGGGTTGCCTCTTTGCTGCCACAGGCTGTGGCGGCCTTGCTTCGTCGGTGTTGTGTTTCCTCTTCGCCACCACGGGGATGAGCTCTCGTGGTAGCCTCAGTCGGAGTCGGGTTTCCTCTTCGCCGCCATGGGCTGTGGCAGCCTTGGTTTGTTGGAGTTCGAAACTGCTATTTCTCCCATCCCACCCCTGGGCTAGGCGATGCCTGCCTTACCGGTCAATCAAAGGCTTCCTCCCTTCTTCCTACTCCCACTGGTAGGTAGAAGGGAGGAGGTTTCCAATTGGCTTGCGCGGGGGCAGGCAGAATGAAGGAGGCTTCCCATTGGGCAATGGGGGTAGGAAGAAAGGAGGCTTCCAATTGGCCCGCGGGGGCTGGAAAAAGGGAGAAGGGAAGTGCAACGGGCAGTGGGACACCTGGAGACATGACACACCTGCCGGTGTTTGGCAACACACTAGTGTGTCGAGACACACCGGTTGAGAAGCGCTGCATTATACAATGAGCAGGAGAAACTCTGTAATCCCAGGGTAAAGAGGAGAAACAGCAGCTATAGCAGCAAAATCTGTGGTATCCTGCAACCAGACCAGAAATACGCAACCTAAGAACATAAAAATTGCCATACTGGGTCAGTCTGAGGGTCCATCAAGCCCAGTATCCTGCTTTAATGAGTGGTGAATCCAGGTCTCAAGTACTTGGCAAGATCCCAACCAGTAAATAGTTCCCATGCTGCTATCACACATTGAGAAGCAATGGCTATTCTGTAAGGCAGCGATTCTCAACCAGTGTGTCGCCAAGCACTGGCAAGTGTGTCGTGGCTCCCAGTGTCCCACTGCTCTCCTTCTGCTTCCCTTCTCTCCAGGGGCGGGGCTGAAGAGTGGAGAGACCTGTGCACCACCACTGGAGGCCGGGCCAGTGGGGCCGAAGAGCGGAGAGACCCTGTGCACCGCCACTGGAGGCCAGGCCGGCTGGAGAGACGTTGCACGCCGCTAGAGGTCAGGCCTGCAGCAGCTGATAAGCAGAGGCCAGGCTTATTGGGCCAAACAATGAGAAGAGGCTCCATGTGAGCTTGTGTGTGTGTGTGTGTGTGGTACAATGGGTGCATGAGTGGCAGCTTTGTGTGTGTGGTAGAATGGGTGCCTGGGTGCATGAGTGGCAGCTTTGTGGGTTGTGGTACAATGGGAGCAAGAGCATTTGTGTTATGATTGAGAGCTTGTATGTGACAGAGCGTGTGTGATTGAGAGAGACAGAGACTGGTCAGGGAAGTGACTGGTGTGGGGGGGGGGGGGGGGGAGAGACCGAGACTGGTCAGCGAGGTGACTGGTGTGTGTGTGTGTGGAGAGGCAGAGACTGGTCAGCGAGGTGATGTGTGTGGGAGAGACAGACTGGTCAGCGAGGTGACTGGTGTACGTGTGGGGGAGACAGACTGGTCAGCGAGGTGACTTGTGTGTCTGTGAGAGAGACAAAGACTGGTCAGGGAGGTGACTGGTGTGTGGGAGACAGAGACTGTGTGTGAGTGACTAGATGTGGGCCATAAGGAAGAGGACTGTGAGGACAGAGCTTCAGCAGCCTCTGCTGCTTCTGGTGAGTGCTATTGGCCTGCAAGGGAAAGGAGTAGGAGAGTTGCAGGAGAGGGTAAGTAAAGGCGGCTTTTTAAGTTTATTTTTCTTGATTGACTGCCATTTTAATTATTGGGTATTATGTGATGTGTCTGCTGTTTTGAAATATTTTATTGATATTTGGACAATTTATAATAATTTTTATGAGTTTTTAATTGTTGGATGTTATTCTGTTCATCAGCTGTTTTGTAACATTTATTAATATAGTTTTACAATTATTTCTAAGTGGGTATCTGTCTATAGCAACTTGGCTTGCTCTGTTTTCCTAATAGGAGGTGTATTAGTGTTTAGGGCCTGGTTAAATATTTGTAGTGGTAAATTATTGCCTTTTCATAAGGAGGGGTATTGTGCCTGGTAGTAAAGGGAGTTTGTTTTGTCTTTACTGAGATGTCATCAGAACCAGAATATCTTTTTTGAATGGGGAGTTGTACGGGTAATGCCCTAGTTCTGCTCTGCACCCATTTTTGGGGGTTCCTGTGGATGCAGAGTGTTTGTTTACATTTTGCCCCGTGATGGCCACATGTTCAGTGTGTTACGCATGTGAGAACCATCTGTCAGGTGTTTCCCGGCCGAAAAAAGGTTGAGAAGCACTGCTCTAAGGGGTAGACTTTTAAAGGGATGCGCTGATTTTATAACATGTACGCAATGACGCATTTCTGCCTTTATCTGATGAGGAATGATTAGGAATGAAGCCCGCCTGTTAATGCTGCACAACACTAGGGAGAAGCCTGTTTAAGCGTGCAGCCAAGACTCTGGCTAGTATTTTAAGGTCTAAATTAATAATAGAAATCGGTCGGTGGGACCCACAGAGGGTAGGATCCCTACCAGTTTTTGCGATGTCTGATATCCCGGCCACATTAGAATTATTCGCCAGAGAACCCCCCTCCTGCAATAAATTGAACATATCAGTTAAAGGAGCAGCTAAAAATTGGGAGAGACGTTTATAATATCCACTGGAAAGCCCATCTAACCCTAGAGATTTACCCCCCTTCAGGGATTTAATAACTTGGGGCAGAGGATGACAGGTGAGCCGCCGGGAACGTCCAGGGCTCCACAATCCCTCTCCCAGAGGAGCCAAAGCATGGAACAAGGCTCATTGTGCCGTGGAGCATAGAAGACACAGAAGCAGGCAGACCTTTATCTGCGTTGCATGCCGGCTCTTCACCCCCTATACCGATGACATCATCAGGATCAGGGGCGGGACCCAGGGCTGAAGATGACAGGTGAACCAGCAGGAACATCCAGGGCTCTACTAACTTTCTTAACCACATCCTCTGCCAATGAATTCCACAGCTCAATTGTGCATTAAGTGAAAAAGAATTTTCTCCTATTTGTTTTGAATGTGCTACTTACTAACTGCATGGAGTGTCCCCTTATCTTTGTAAAACACTGCTTTACATTTATCTGTTCTAGTCAGCTCATGATTTTATACACATCTGTCATATCCCCTCGCACCTGTCTCTTCTCCAAGTTGATCAGTCCTAACCTCTTTAGCCTTTCCTCATAGGGGAGCCATTCCTTCCACTTTATCATTTATTTTGTACCTTTTCCAATATAACTATATCATTTTTTAGATACGGCGAGTAGAACCGTACACAGTACTCTTGGTGCAGCCTCACCAAGGAGTGATACAGAGGCATTATTAATTCTACATTTTATTCTCCAGTGCTTTTCTACAAATTCCTAGCACTCTGTCTGATTTTTTGACTGCTGCCACCACACACTGAGCCAAGGATTTCAAAGTATTGTCCACTATAATACCCAGAACGTTTTCCTGGTTGGAAATACCTTATATATGGAAGCTAACATCATGCAGCTACAGTGTGGGTTACTTTTCCCCATGGGCGTGACTTGGTTCATGTCCACATTAAATTTCATCAGTCATTTGGTGCCTTCCAGTCTCACAAGGTCCTCCTATACTTTTTTATGATCTGCTTGTGATTTAAGAACTTGGAATAATTTAGTGTTGTCTGCAAATTTGATCACTTCACACTCATTGTTCCCATTGTGAGGAATGAAGTTTAAATGTTGCTATTACTTATCTATAAAGAAGAAATATAGGTTGCTTTACCTGTTTAATATTTAGACTACTTTATGCTGCTAATTGCTAAATGCTGCTAAAAATAGAGTAGGACACACTGACAGCTGGAAAACACCCGACTTGCTTTGCTAAACACAGTAGAAAGAATTAAAGAAATGTTTTAAAGTGTAGCTCTCTCCAGAAGCTGAAGGAGAGATTGAACTATGCTTTCAGCAATCATTTTTACACTTCTGACTCTGGACAGTTGCTCAAGGAGGGAACGGACAGGCAGGCTGTACAGCTGTGTCGCATAACCAGAAGCAGTGGAAAGTAGGCCAGAAATATAGGCCTCATCCTAGCAGAAAGGCAGTGCAACAGCCCGAAGTCAGAATACCTTCCCCAATCTCTCCCTGACAGCACAACACCTGCCTGAAGACCCCCTCACTATTGACAAAAGATGAAAGATAATGAGCCTCTGCACAAAGCAGAGGACAGCGACAACATATGAAAGCAAAAAGAAGTTCTTAGGCCCCTTGTACAGCACCACCCTTTTTCTGCAACTGTCTAAAGGAGAAGGTGGTTTTGCAAACCATAAACCGAGGGTAACTGCCAGAGGCCAGCAAGAAGCAAGCAACGGAAAAAGGGGGCAGGGATGGAGGGGGCGTTTGTTATCATTGTTAAGTTGCCGTGTTAGTTGTCTGTTAGGGCTCGGGTTGATGAATAGACTGCAGCCTGCTATAAAGCCAAAAGAAATAATGGTGTTGTGTGTTCTTTGGGGAGGTGACCGGGCTATTGGGCTGAGCGCAGGTCTTGACTTCTTGTGTTATATCTATTTATTAATGAAGGATTTCTCACACTCAGTACAAGACAATGGTCTCTCTCCTGTGGGGATTTTCTGGTGTGAGATTAGTATATAGTTATTAATGAAACTTTTCTCACACTCAGTACAAGACAATGGTCTCTCTCCTGTGTGGATTTCCTGGTGTGAGATTAGTATATAGTTATTAATGAAGGTTTTCTCACACTTAGTACAAGACAATGGTCTCTCTCCTGTGTGGATTTCCTGGTGTGAGATTAGTATATAGTTATTAATGAAGGTTTTCTCACACTCAGTACAAGACAATGGTCTCTCTCCTGTGTGGATTTTCTGGTGTGAGATTAGTATATAGTTATTAATGAAGGTTTTCTCACACTCAGTACAAGACAATGGTCTCTCTCCTGTGTGGATTTCCTGGTGTGAGATTAGTATATAGTTATTAATGAAGGTTTTCTCACACTCAGTACAAGACAATGGTCTCTCTCCTGTGTGGATTTTCTGGTGTGAGATTAGTATATAGTTATTAATGAAGGTTTTCTCACACTCAGTACAAGACAATGGTCTCTCTCCTGTGTGGATTTTCTGGTGTGAGATTAGTATATAGTTATTAATGAAGGTTTTCTCACACTCAGTACAAGACAATGGTCTCTCTCCTGTGTGGATTTCTGGTGTGAGATTAGTATATAGTTATTAATGAAGGTTTTCTCACACTCAGTACAAGACAATGGTCTCTCTCCTGTGTGGATTTTCTGGTGTGAGATTAGTATATAGTTATTAATGAAGGTTTTCTCACACTCAGTACAAGACAATGATCTCTCTCCTGTGTGGATTTTCTGGTGTGAGATTAGTATATAGTTATTAATGAAGGTTTTCTCACACTCAGTACAAGACAATGGTCTCTCTCCTGTGTGGATTTCTGGTGTGAGATTAGTATATAGTTATTAATGAAGGTTTTCTCACACTCAGTACAAGACAATGGATCTCTCTCCTGTGTGGATTTTCTGGTGTGAGATTAGTATATAGTTATTAATGAAGGTTTTCTCACACTCAGTACAAGACAATGGTCTCTCTCCTGTGTGGATTTTCTGGTGTGAGATTAGTATATAGTTATTAATGAAGGTTTTCTCACACTCAGTACAAGACAATGGTCTCTCTCCTGTGTGGATTTTCTGGTGTGAGATTAGTATATAGTTATTAATGAAGGTTTTCTCACACTCAGTACAAGACAATGGTCTCTCTCCTGTGTGGATTTCCTGGTGTGAGATTAGTATATAGTTATTAATGAAGGTTTTCTCACACTCAGTACAAGACAATGGTCTCTCTCCTGTGTGGATTTTCTGGTGTGAGATTAGTATATAGTTATTAATGAAGGTTTTCTCACACTCAGTACAAGACAATGGTCTCTCTCCTGTGTGGATTTTCTGGTGTGAGATTAGTATATAGTTATTAATGAAGGTTTTCTCACACTCAGTACAAGACAATGGTCTCTCTCCTGTGTGGATTTTCTGGTGTGAGATTAGTATATAGTTATTAATGAAGGTTTTCTCACACTCAGTACAAGACAATGGTCTCTCTCCTGTGTGGATTTCTGGTGTGAGATTAGTATATAGTTATTAATGAAGGTTTTCTCACACTCAGTACAAGACAATGGTCTCTCTCCTGTGTGGATTTTCTGGTGTGAGATTAGTATATAGTTATTAATGAAGGTTTTCTCACACTCAGTACAAGACAATGGTCTCTCTCCTGTGTGGATTTTCTGGTGTGAGATTAGTATATAGTTATTAATGAAGGTATTCTCACACTCAGTACAAGACAATGGTCTCTCTCCTGTGTGGATTTTCTGGTGTGAGATTAGTATATAGTTATTAATGAAGGTTTTCTCACACTCAGTACAAGACAATGGTCTCTCTCCTGTGTGGATTTTCTGGTGTGAGATTAGTATATAGTTATTAATGAAGGTTTTCTCACACTCAGTACAAGACAATGGTCTCTCTCCTGTGTGGATTTTCTGGTGTGAGATTAGTATATAGTTATTAATGAAGGTTTTCTCACACTCAGTACAAGACAATGGTCTCTCTCCTGTGTGGATTTTCTGGTGTGAGATTAGTATATAGTTATTAATGAAGGTTTTCTCACACTCAGTACAAGACAATGGTCTCTCTCCTGTGGGGATCTTCTGGTGTGAGATTAGTATATAGTTATTAATGAAGGTTTTCTCTCCCTCAGTACAAGACAATGGTCTCTCTCCTGTGTGGATTTTCTGGTGTGAGATTAGTATATAGTTATTAATGAAGGTTTTCTCACACTCAGTACAAGACAATGGTCTCTCTCCTGTGTGGATTTTCTGGTGTGAGATTAGTATATAGTTATTAATGAAGGTTTTCTCACACTCAGTACAAGACAATGGTCTCTCTCCTGTGTGGATTTTCTGGTGTGAGATTAGTATATAGTTATTAATGAAGGTTTTCTCACACTCAGTACAAGACAATGGTCTCTCTCCTGTGTGGATTTTCTGGTGTGAGATTAGTATATAGTTATTAATGAAGGTTATTCTCTACACTCAGTACAAGACAATGGTCTCTCTCCTGTGTGGATTTTCTGGTGTGAGATTAGTATATAGTTATTAATGAAGGTTTTCTCACACTCAGTACAAGACAATGGTCTCTCTCATGTGTGGATTTTCTGGTGTGAGATTAGTATATAGTTATTAATGAAGGTATTCTCACACTCAGTACAAGACAATGGTCTCTCTCCTGTGTGGATCTTCTGGTGTGAGATTAGTATATAGTTATTAATGAAGGTTTTCTCACACTCAGTACAAGACAATGGTCTCTCTCCTGTGTGGATTTCTGGTGTGAGATTAGTATATAGTTATTAATGAAGGTTTTCTCACACTCAGTACAAGACAATGGTCTCTCTCCTGTGTGGATTTTCTGGTGTGAGATTAGTATATAGTTATTAATGAAGGTTTTCTCACACTCAGTACAAGACAATGGTCTCTCTCCTGTGTGGATTTTCTGGTGTGAGATTAGTATATAGTTATTAATGAAGGTATTCTCACACTCAGGTACAAGACAATGGTCTCTCTCCTGTGTGGATTTTCTGGTGTGAGATTAGTATATAGTTATTAATGAAGGTTTTCTCTCACTCAGTACAAGACAATGGTCTCTCTCCTGTGTGGATTTTCTGGTATGAGATTAGTATATAGTTATTAATGAAGGTTTTCTCACACTCAGTACAAGACAATGCTCTCTCTCCTGTGGGGATTTCCTGGTGTGAGATTAGTATATAGTTATTAATGAAGGTATTCTCACACTCAGTACAAGACAATGGTCTCTCTCCTGTGTGGATTTTCTGGTGTGAGATTAGTATATAGTTATTAATGAAGGTTTTCTCACACTCAGTACAAGACAATGGTCTCTCTCCTGTGTGGATTTTCTGGTGTGAGATTAGTATATAGTTATTAATGAAGGTATTCTCACACTCAGTACAAGACAATGGTCTCTCTCCTGTGTGGATTTTCTGGTGTGAGATTAGTATATAGTTATTAATGAAGGTGTTCTCACACTCAGTACAAGACAATGCTCTCTCTCCTGTGGGGATTTCCTGGTGTGAGATTAGTATATAGTTATTAATGAAGGTTTTCTCACACTCAGTACAAGACAATGATCTCTCTCCTATGTGGATTTTCTGGTGTGAGATTAGTATATAGTTATTAATGAAGGTATTCTCACACTCAGTACAAGACAATGGTCTCTCTCCTGTGTGGATTTTCTGGTGTGAGATTAGTATATAGTTATTAATGAAGGTTTTCTCTCACTCAGTACAAGACAATGGTCTCTCTCCTGTGTGGATTTTCTGGTATGAGATTAGTATATAGTTATTAATGAAGGTTTTCTCACACTCAGTACAAGACAATGGTCTCTCTCCTGTGTGGATTTTCTGGTGTGAGATTAGTATATAGTTATTAATGAAGGTTTTCTCACACTCAGTACAATACAATGATCTCTCTCCTATGTGGATTTTCTGGTGTGAGATTAGTATATAGTTATTAATGAAGGTATTCTCACACTCAGTACAAGACAATGGTCTCTCTCCTGTGTGGATTTTCTGGTGTGAGATTAGTATATAGTTATTAATGAAGGTTTTCTCACACTCAGTACAAGACAATGATCTCTCCTGTGTGGATTTTCTGGTGTGAGATTAGTATATAGTTATTAATGAAGGTATTCTCACACTCAGTACAAGACAATGCTCTCTCTCCTGTGTGGATTTCCTGGTGTGAGATTAGTATATAGTTATTAATGAAGGTTTTCTCACACTCAGTACAAGACAATGGTCTCTCTCCTGTGTGGATTTTCTGGTGTGAGATTAGTATAAAGTTATTAATGAAGGTTTTCTCACACACAGTACAAGACAATGGTCTCTCTCCTGTGTGGATTTTCTGGTGTGAGATTAGTATATAGTTATTAATGAAGGTTTTCTCACACTCAGTACAAGACAATGGTCTCTCTCCTGTGTGGATTATCTGGTGTGAGATTAGTATATAGTTATTAATGAAGGTTTTCTCACACTCAGTACAGGACAATGGTCTCTCTCCTGTGTGGATTTCCTGGTGTGAGATTAGTATATAGTTATTAATGAAGGTTTTCTCACACTCAGTACAAGACAATGGTCTCTCTCCTGTGTGGATTTTCTGGTGTGAGATTAGTATATAGTTATTAATGAAGGTTTTCTCACACTCAGTACAAGACAATGGTCTCTCTCCTGTGTGGATTTTCTGGTATGAGATTAGTATATAGTTATTAATGAAGGTTTTCTTACACTCAGTACAAGACAATGGTCTCTCTCCTGTGTGGATTTTCTGGTGTGAGATTAGTATATAGTTATTAATGAAGGTTTTCTCACACTCAGTACAATACAATGATCTCTCTCCTATGTGGATTTTCTGGTGTGAGATTAGTATATAGTTATTAATGAAGGTTTTCTCACACTCAGTACAAGACAATGGTCTCTCTCCTGTGTGGATTTTCTGGTGTGAGATTAGTATATAGTTATTAATGAAGGTTTTCTCACACTCAGTACAAGACAATGGTCTCTCTCCTGTGTGGATTTTCTGGTGCGAGATTAGTATATAGTTATTAATGAAGGTTTTCTCACACTCGGTACAAGACAATGGTCTCTCTCCTGTGTGGATTTCCTGGTGTGAGATTAGTATATAGTTATTAATGAAGGTTTTCTCACACTCGGTACAAGACAATGGTCTCTCTCCTGTGTGGATTTTCTGGTGTGAGATTAGTATATAGTTATTAATGAAGGTTTTCTCACTCTCAGTACAAGACAATGGTCTCTCTCCTGTGTGGATTTTCTGGTGTGAGATTAGTATATAGTTATTAATGAAGGTTTTCTCACACACAGTACAAGACAATGGTCTCTCTCCTGTGTGGATTTTCTGGTGTGAGATTAGTATATAGTTATTAATGAAGGTTTTCTCACACTCAGTACAAGACAATGGTCTCTCTCATGTGTGGATTTCCTGGTGTGAGATTAGTATATAGTTATTAATGAAGGTTTTCTCACACTCAGTACAAGACAATGGTCTCTCTCCTGTGTGGATTTTCTGGTGTGAGATTAGTATATAGTTATTAATGAAGGTATTCTCACACTCAGTACAAGACAATGGTCTCTCTCCTGTGTGGATTTTCCTGGTGTGAGATTAGTATATAGTTATTAATGAAGGTATTCTCACACTCAGTACAAGACAATGGTCTCTCTCCTGTGTGGATTTTCTGGTGTGAGATTAGTATATAGTTATTAATGAAGGTATTCTCACACTCAGTACAAGACAATGATCTCTCTCCTGTGTGGATTTTCTGTGGGAAATATGCACTTGCCAGCAAGCCATTTCATCAGGGTTAAACATTAACTTCCCTTCTCCCTGACATTTGCCTGAATAAAAGCATCACTTGTGCTTAAGTCTCTGCCTGGGAAAGGATACCTGTTGGCCCTGAATTCCTGGGGGAGGGGCTGGGTGTTCCCTAGTCAGAGGCAGGACAAAGTCAGGAGGTATAGATTTCAGCAGCCAATGATATGATCCGTGCACACCCCCTGAGCCAAAGCCAATGGTGTAATGACTCTTCTGTTGCTATGGGAAAGTAGCCAATCATGTAATGACACATCATCTGCCTTTGTATGAATGTACAATAAAAGGAAAAGGCTCGTGAGGGCAAACCCTCTTTGCCTTCTCTCTTCCTGCCTGCCATGAAAGCTGTCTGAAGCCTCTTCATTACTCCTACATCTGGTGACCGCGACAGTGATGATAAACTCCATGCTTATTTCGGCTGGTCATAGCTTAAAGGTACGTACCGTTCAACAGATCTGCTAATCGTAAGTATATTAAAGTACTTTTTAGTATATTTAAGTATTTTTTAGCAAGTTTGTTCCCCACACTCGTAAGCATGGGCAATGATTTGACTATACAGCAGAGGCTACATGCCAGGAAGCTGCAGCAAATCATCAATAATCATTATTTCATCACCAGAAGAAAAATAGCGCAAGTCAGCCTGGGGGACTTAGAAAAATTAATAAGTGAAATAGCTTGCCGTTGCCCTTGGTATTCGATGGAGGCTGGAACTCTAAATACCCAGGAATGGATCTCAATCGGCAATTATCTTCATACGGCTCCCAGAGCTCCCATAAAGCTAATATTAATCTGGCAAAAATGTACAGAAGCCATCGAACACATGGTAGAAAAAAAAGGTTTAAAAACAGCAGTTTCAAACCATGTGCTTTTAGAAGCAGGCAGACATACCCTTCCCCCATCTTCTCAGTCTTCCTCAGAGACAGCAAATTCTTTGTATCAGCTCTCAATACCCACACTCAAGCCCATTCACACCTTCCCCATTTCTTCAGAAAAGCAGTCCTTGAGAACAATAGAGCTACAACCTGGCCTGGGTGGGGCGATTAGCATTGAATTTCAGCAGAAACTGCAGAAAGAAAACCTTACAGAAACAGAATTATTAGAAGGACTTCAAGCCTTCCCCATCCCAGAAAAGAACCATGAACAAAGGGGGACAGAAAATGAAATAGAACATCTGGAGACACACACTCACATGGCTCCTGTGGCTTCCTCTGCATCCACCTCAGAGAAAAGACCCCAGGAAATAGAAAACACTGAGGTCAGAAAAACTAGCCTTCCTCCATCTTGCCTGCAACCCCCTTCCCCCACCACAAAGGGGATTAAAGAGCTGGATGTGGCAGCAAGTGCCATGTGCAGTGACTATGCCCACAGCTCTTCAAAGAAATCAGCGTGTAAGACCTTGGGCCAAGCAGCTACACTCCTGCGTTACAAGCAAAGAAAATATCAATATGAAAAAAAGGATTTAATTAGACTCATGCGTTACAAGCAAAGAAAATATCACTATGAAAAAATTGATTTAATTATACACTTCAATGACCTCTTGCAGACCAGATTAGGCAAAGTAACTGTGCAGACAGTACAAATTTGGAAAAAATGGTTTCTCCTGGTCTTCGATGTTCAGTTGCAGAGGGACTGCATACTTAAGGAGTAGTTTCTATTTGAAATTCAGTTACAAAAAATCTGCATACTTTGAGAGTATTTTCCCCCACAAAGTGAATGCATAGCCTTGTGTTGGAACTGTGCTGAGATTTGAACAATTGCTGTGTAAATTACATGTGAAAGTTCCCTTTTACAAAGTTAATTTGGCTCACATTTAAAATGACTCCATTTCTCTGAGATTTTAAGTTTATAGTTTGAATTGCCAGCACACAGAACTTGTATTCTTACTGTGATTATCCCTAAAGTGAATTGAAGTGGTGTCTGTCTGCAAAGAATCAGCCAGCCATTGTCTGTGGTTGATGGTATCAATTGTTAAACAAAGCTATCTTTAAGTTCCTATTGACTGAAGGATTAATTCCTTGGGTGCAGTTCTTTTCTTTTGAGAAACACTGCTCCTCCCCCCCTTTTCTGTAACTCTTGCTAGCCACTCTTGGGGGAGGGAGGGAGAACTTTTGAAAAGAAAAAAAAACTGGACTTAGTACTGCAGTTTCTCTCTCTAGTTTATATATGTTATAACTCAGACAGATTAATAGTAGTTACAGTCACTTTAACATGCAGCAGACAGAGCTGAGCAAACAGCGTGTTTAATTTCCTATTCTAATAATTATATGAAGAAATTCTATTCTGATATTCCACATTGAAAGTAAGCTCAGAGTATTATTGATTGCAACCTGGAACAATAGTTGCAATCTATAAAGTAATGATGAGGTCTCCACTAGGAGGCGCTATGTTATTCTACAAGTTATATTATATTATTGTTTTAATAATTCTGTTGTATAATAGTTTTTATTTTTCAGGCCTACAGACCTTCTGTATTAAGGACACTTCAGTTTTATTTTCTTTTTCACAAAATTTTTACAGAATTCCGAACCTTAAAATTTTTACTGATAGAGGTTGCTACATCTAAAGCAATCCCTCCCAAACCTTTTCTTGCAAATCCAAATTGATTTTATTAAATTGAATAATAGAATTGATTTCTTCAAGGTTAAAAAAGTAAGAACTTCACTTTAATCCTTACCTTAGTAATTTTTTGCTGTATGCCAGTTTTTGATATTTTCCAGATTTACAGCCTTCCTGCCATGAGGAGATGTGAAGATGGACACTTTGCAGTTTATTTTAACATTTTTCTAAACACCTTTTGACTTTTGATCCTTGATCTAATTTTGTTTTTGATAACTTTTTGATAAGATTCTTAGCTCATATTATGTGTTATCTGTTGTCTGTCTTGATGCAAGAAATATTTGCAGGATGGATGAATATGTGTCAGTCTTGTGTAACATATGTTTAATGTAATGTCTAATATACTTGTCATTTGATTCAGCTTACAGCAAATGACTTTTCCTTTAAAGGATTAATTTACACTTATTGCTATTTTACTAAATGAAAATTGATCACTGCATAAAAACTTTCTTGATAATCCCTCTGTTCTGAAAACTAATAATGGCTCTGCTTATTGCAGCCATTCCTTTGCATGAATTTTGTCAATAATTGAACATTAAATACTTATTTGACATCCCCTACAACACCACAGGGCAAGCCATTGTGGAGAGAGCCAATCATACCCTTAAGAGCTCTGGACCAAACAAAAAGAAAAAAGGGGGATTGCCCCTGGATTTTCCCCCTGAACAAAGTATTGTTTACTTTAATTCATCAAAGTATTGTTTACTTTAATTCATCTAAACATATCAGGTTCACATAAGAACACAGCCATGAGTAATCATTATGGGACTAGGGTTAGTCACCCACAGCCATCAGTTTTGTATAGAATATTTAATGTCTGGTACGGTCCCGTTCCCTTAAAATGGGGAACGAGGATATGTTTCTCTGCTTGCTTCCACAGGTATCAAGCCGTGGAAAGATGGAAAGGTGTCCAGGTCTACAGGACCCGATCCCAACTTCTCCATGAGCCTCCACAGCCCTCAGAAGGACAGAGATCGGACTCCTTGCAAAAAGCAGCACCACATGACCTGGGGACTGATCAAGGCCCTATCCAACCAATCTGCACAACTCTTAGAACAGCAAGACCTTGAGAAAACTCCAGAGAACTTGTTGGCCGCTTTTTCTTGCCTGAATGCCAACTCATTAACAATTGTGTTCTGCATCCTCATCTTTTGCCTTATTTCTCCAGCTATGGCGATTTCAGAACAAGGACTCTGACAGAACAACATGCACAGAACTTTTCACACCTGTTGAATCGAACAGACTGTTGGATCTGCACACACATGCCAACCCAAGCCTGCGGAGAACTACTGATGCATGCTGTACCATTTAACCTTACAGTATGGACTAATTATCCTTTACAGAGAGGTTTTCATTAACTCTCCAGTTAATAATACCATACTACACATTGGTAGCTGTATTCAAGAGACTGCCGCTCTTTGTTGGGACTATGATACAGGGGATGGAAAGGGAATTCAGGTGGGAAATATCCATATTGTAACTGAACTTTTGTATTAATCACTGAACACTTGCATAGTTATACCACATATGTATGCAATTGGCAGATTTCAGGATGTGCAGTGGGAGACCCAAGCAAGTACAGAAAGTATAGAGGGGATGAAGGATTTACCTTTTGTAGTTATATAGCCCAAATGATAACCAATGACATGTCCACTAATCTGTTAGGAAACATATGGATGTTATGTGGGCGTAGAGCATATATGTACATTTCCCCGAGATGGATAGACAGATGCACTTTAGGCTACATCCTCCCCTCATACTATGCAGTCAAAAATTTACCCAAAGCAAGGCTCCGTAACAAAAGGGAGGCGATAAATAATCCCATAGAAAAGTATACAGAAACTCAGATAGCTAGAAGCCTGTTTCCCCCAATGGGAACAGATATGAATTACAGAGACTTACACATCCTAGCTAACTGGACGACTGCCATATTTAATCAGACAGTCCATGCATTAAAACTACTCACAACAGAAGTTTCTCAGATTAGAGAAGTAGCATTACAGAACAGCTATACCTTAGAAGCTATTTTAGCCTTAAAGGGTGGTGTTTGTGCATTAATTGGATCTCATTGCTGTGTGTACATATCAGATTATAAAGCAAACCTCACACATACCAAAGAGCAGATAGAAACCATGGTTGCTGATGCACCATTTTTCAGACAGAATACCAACTTCTCCATGGGACTGGCTATGGTCCTGGCTCCCTGATATTTCTGGTCTCAAAAGGGTGATTTCTATTATAATTACTGTAATTAATTATTTGCCTGTGATGCTGTATTCAGTGCATACCCAACCCTCATATCCATATTGAAACCTTGCTCTCAGCCCGGATACAAAGATGTCTTGTAAGATGCCTAATAGGGAATCTTGAGCCCTGCAGCGTTGGCACACCACCTGCACCTGCTCTGGGTGATATGGAGATTCAGAAGCTCATCGGCAGCTGGCACACCACGTCGAATTATAGCTTTCTTCTCTCCATAATCCCCCTTCCCCTATTTCCAGCCCATACCAAGACATAACAGATTTCAGTAAGGGTCTAAAGCTTTACTGAGCTGCCCTAAACAAAAACAGAAAGGGTGAGATGTGGGAAATATGCGCTTGCCAGCAAGCCATTTCATCAGGGTTAAACATTAACTTCCCTTCTCCCTGACATTTGCCTGAATAAAAGCATCACTTGTGCTTAAGTCTCTGCCTGGGAAAGGATACCTGTTGGCCCTGAATTCCTGGGGGAGGGGCTGGGTGTTCCCTAGTCAGAGGCAGGACAAAGTCAGGAGGTATAGATTTCAGCAGCCAATGATATGATCCGTGCACACCCCCTGAGCCAAAGCCAATGGTGTAATGACTCTTCTGTTGCTATGGGAAAGTAGCCAATCATGTAATGACACATCATCTGCCTTTGTATGAATGTACAATAAAAGGAAAAGGCTCCTGAGGGCAAACCCTCTTTGCCTTCTCTCTTCCTGCCTGCCATGAAAGCTGTCTGAAGCCTCTTCATTACTCCTACAATTTTCTGGTGTGAGATTAGTATATAGTTATTAAAGAAGGTTTTCTCTCACTCAGTACAAGACAATGGTCTCTCTCCTGTGTGGATTTTCTGGTGTGAGATTAGTATACAGTTATTAATGAAGGTTTTCTCTCACTCAGTACAAGACAATGGTCTCTCTCCTGTGTGGATTTTCTAGTGTGAGATTAGTATATAGTTATTAATGAAGGTATTCTCACACTCAGTACAAGACAATGGTCTCTCTCCTGTGTGGATTTTCTGGTGTGAGATTAGTATATAGTTATTAATGAAGGTATTCTCACACTCAGTACAAGACAATGGTCTCTCTCCTGTGTGGATTTCCTGGTGTGAGATTAGTATATAGTTATTAATGAAGGTATTCTCTCACTCAGTACAAGACAATGGTCTCTCTCCTGTGTGGATTTCCTGGTGTGAGATTAGTATATAGTTATTAATGAAGGTTTTCTCACACTCAGTACAAGACAATGGTCTCTCTCCTGTGTGGATTTCCTGGTGTGAGATTAGTATATAGTTATTAATGAAGGTTTTCTCACACTCAGTACAAGACAATGGTCTCTCTCCTGTGTGGATTCTTTGGTTCGAGATTAGTATATATTTATTAATGAAGGTTTTCTCACACTCAGTACAAGACAATGGTCTCTCTTCTGTGTGGATTTTCTGGTGTGAGATTAGTATATAGTTATTAATGAAGGTTTTCTCACACTCGGTTTAAGACAATGGTCTCTCTCATGTGTGGATTTTCTGGTGCGAGATTAGTATATAGTTATTAATGAAGGTATTCTCACACTCAGTACAAGACAATGGTCTCTCTCCTGTGTGGATTTTCTGGTGTGAGATTAGTATATAGTTATTAATGAAGGTTTTCTCACACTCGGTTTAAGACAATGGTCTCTCTCATGTGTGGAGTTTCTGGTGTGAGATTAGTATACAGTTATTAATGAAGGTATTCTCACACTCAGTACAAGACAATGGTCTCTCTTCTGTGTGGATTTTCTGGTGTGAGATTAGTATATAGTTATTAATGAAGGTTTTCTCACACTCAGTACAAGACAATGGTCTCTCTCCTGTGTGGATATTCTGGTGTGAGATTAGTATATAGTTATTAATGAAGGTTTTCTCACACTTGCTTCTGCTCTGGAGGGGCAGTAAGTAATAAAATAAAATTTATTTTTATTTATTTATTTATGGCTTTTTTATACCAACATTCATGATACCAATCATATCATATCGGTTTACAAGAAACAATGGTGAAAAAAACATTAACATCAACATGAACAATAGGCGAAGAGAGAACAAGTGAACGAAAGTTACAATAAAACAGGGGTACATGAACTGGGAGGAGGAAGAGCCTGAGACATGGCTAACTCACAGGTCTATCCTGTAAAGTGCGGCCGCGTTTACCCTGCTCCTAAGCCGCGTTCTACTCACTTTCCGGCCGCGTTATCCCTTCCTGCGATCCCCAATCCACTTTAACCTACTCCTACCGCGTCCTAAAATCCCCGGCCAACCCCTTCCGCACGCGGCATGTATATTGCATGCAAACGAGCGAATTAGCTATTCCCTAGCATCCCGTAACCCGCGCCCCGACTATCGCTATCTTTCCCTGCCATTTTGCCGCGCGTTTAACCTGCTAACTTACCACCTACCCTTACCCCTGCGGTAGAGGCAGGGGTAAGGGTAGGTGGCAAGCTTTCCCCCAGCCCCCGCTCACCTGCCCCGGCCGCGATCATGGGTGCCGGTCTCCGGGGCAGCCCCACTCCTCTCCCCTCCTCCCGAAGCAAAAAAAAAAAAAGCGAAAAAAACGTAAAAGCAAAAAGTAAGTCGCTTCGCCGCTTCGTACTGCCAGCCCCTTCTTCCCTCCTCCCGGAGCAAGGCTGCTTTTCGCGCCCTGCTTCGGGAGGAGGGAAGAAGAGACAGTGACAGTGTGAAGCGGCAAAGCGACTTACTTTAGGCCCAGTCGGACCTCTCCTGCCTCCCGCTGCGCGACTTACTTTTTTTGAAGCCGTCCGGCCATCACGTATCGTGGCTCCCCTGCCTCCCGGGGAAGATGGATGCCAGCACGGGGGAAAGCGGCCCCTGTGCATGCAATTGGCCGCTCAATACGTGACGTCACATGCCGTGACGCCAAACGTCGTGACGTCACGTCTTCAGCGGCCAATTGCATGCCCAGGGGCCGCTTTCCCCCGTGCTGGCATCCATCTTCCCCGGGAGGCAGGGGAGCCACGATACGTTCTTCTTGATGGCCGGACGCCTGCAAAAAGTAAGTTGCTTCGCCGCTTCGTACTGCCAGTCCCTTCTTCCCTCCTCCCGGAGCAAGGCTGCTTTTCGCGCCCTGCTTCGGGAGGAGGGGAGGCGGGACTGGCAGTCCCGACTTCCTGGTATCTGTCATTTCAAATGACATTTGAAATGACAGATACCAGCGTGGCGTGAAGCGTTAGGCCCGCGCACCCAGGATACTGTATAGGCGCTCTATCCAGTAAAATGGGTTGCGCGGGCCTAACGCTTCATGGAGCCTTCTTAGGCGTGGTTTACATTTGCATAAAATTATTGTTCAGGATCGAGCGGTAGGTGAGCTGCACTGTGCGGGCGGCAACTGCGGGTGCCCCGGGCACTAACGCAGCTCTTCCTACCGCTCGGTACTGGATAGACCTGTCAGAGATAAATAGTATGTAGTCGCAATTCAGGATTATAATAAAACATGTACTTAGGGACTGGATTATTTCAAATATATAAATATCATATACTCAGGGCTGTAATAATATCAAATGCTCCTGACTAAATAGTGTCAGTTCATAAAACTCGGGACTGATTAATGTACAGTCAGAAGCCAAGTCAGGGATGTGGTATGTCGACTGGAAAACCATGGTGAGTTATTATAGTTGTGGCGGTCATAGATCGGGGAAGGCTTGAAGAAATAGCCAAGTCTTGAGTTTCTTTCTGAAAGTCAGTATGCAAGGTTCTTGTCTAAGTTCTGGGGGCATGGTGTTCCAGATGGTTGGAGCCACTGTCAAGAAGGCTCGAACTTTGGTGGATGAGAGATGAGTGGATTTGGCTGGGAGGGGGGGGGGGGGGGGGTAGCGAGCACTTGTATGCTTCTCTGATGGGTCTAGAAGAGAAGTGCAACGTGAGTGGGTAGTATAAATCGATGGGTGTTCTGTTGTAAATGGTTTTATGGATGATGGTGAGACACTTGTGAAGAATTCTAAAGTTTACTGGGAGCCAATGCAGGTTTTTTAGGATGGGTGTAATGTGGTCTCTTCTGTTGGAGTTTGTTAAAATTCTAGCGGCCGAATTTTGTAGCATCTGAAGTGGTTTGGTGGAAGAGGCGGGAAGGCCTAGCAGAATGGAATTGCAGTAGTCTAATTTGGAGAATATAATGGCTTGAAGTACTGATCTGAAGTCTTGAAAGTACAGTAGCGGTTTGAGTCTTTTTAGTACCTGAAGTTTGAAGAAGCAGTCTTTGGTTGTGTTTGTGATTAATTTTTTTAGATTTAGCTGGTTATCAATTATAACTCCGAGGTCTCTTGCTTGGCTGACCAGGGTGTTTGTGTGACTTGACTGTATGTTATCATTGTGGTTGAGAGATATAAGGAGCATTTCTGTCTTAGACGTGTTAAGAACAAGGTTTAAGGTGGTAAGGAGGTTGTTGATATCTTGGAGGCAGTTGTCCCAGAACTTCAGTGTTTTTGTGAGGGATTCGGTTATTGGGATCAGGATTTGGACATCGTCGGCATAGAGATAGTGTTTGAGTTTAAGATTCGTAAGCAGCTGGCAAAGGGGGAGAAGGTATAGGTTGAAAAGTGTAAGAGACAGAGAGGAGCCCTGTGGGACACCTCTTGTAGTGTTGATGAGCGGGGATTCCTTGTTGTTGATCTTTACTTTGTATCCTCTGTTCGTGAGAAAGGAGTCAAACCATTTGAAGGCCGTACCTGTTATCCCGATGTCCGAAAGTCTTTTAAGGAGAGTGGAGTGATTCACCGTGTCGAATGCTGCCGAGATGTCGAGGAGTATTAGAAGGAAGGAGTGACCGGAGTCCATGCCCATGATGAGATGATCTGTGAGGGAGATGAGGAGGGATTCGGTGCTTAGAGCTCTGCAAAATCCATATTGCAATGTGTGGAGGATGTTGTGATCTTCCAGGTATTCTGATAATTGGCTGTTGACAATTTTTTCTATGATCTTTGCCAGAAAAGGTAGGTTGGAGATGGGGCGGAAGTTGTTGAGTTCTCTAGGATCTAGATTTGCTTTCTTAAGAAGGGGTTTGAGGGTGGCAATTTTTAGGACGTCCGGGAAGATTCCTTGAGATAGTGAGCAGTTTATGATGTCAGCTAGGTACTTGGAGATGGAGTCTGGCACCAATAGACGGAGTTTGGTTGGGATTTGGTCTAGGGGGTGGTAGGAGGGTTTCATTTTCTTTATAAGGGATTCAATTTCCAGAGCAGAGGTGAGCTCAAATGAATCCAGTGAGGGTCCGGAATTTGAGAGGGGGGGGGGGGCTGGAGATGTGAGAGGAAGTAGAATTGACAGGCAGGAGAGTTAGTAAGTTAGATATTTTGTTGTGGAAGAAAATTGCCAGTTCGTTTGCTTTTGCTTGCGCTTGTTCGTCTGGGATGCATGGGGTAGCTGTTTTAGTGAGCTCTGAAACATAGGAGAATAGGGCCTTAGGATCAAAGACGAGATCATGTATTCTGTGACCGTAGAAATCTTTTTTTGCTCGGTGAGTGGTGTTTCTGTATATGTGTAGGGTTGATTTGTATGCATTCAGTGTGCTCGGGCACGGGGTCTTGCGCCATTTGTTTTCTCTTTGTCTTAGGATTCGTTTAAGTTCTCTAAGTTCATCAGAGAACAATGGTTGTTTCCTGTTAGGCGTCTCTTTGATTCTTCTGGTTGCCTGAGGGCATACTTTGTTTGCTATTGATTCTGTGATATTAAGCCATGAGCGGAGTGCCAAGTTAGGGTCAGAGACTTCTAGTTTGTGTAGTTCCTTTGTTAGATGCTCGCTGAGGACTTCTGAGGAGCAAGATTTTCTGTAGTGAACTGTAGTTTGAGTGGGTTGTGCTTTGGGGTTTTCCTTGCTTGTGAGGGTGGTGGTAATCAGTGAGTGGTCAGACCAGGGGGGGGTGGAGGGTGAAAAACTGGAGTTGATGAAGATGAGGTCCAGTATATGCCCTGCTTTATGGGTGGGCTTGTTGATGATTTGTGTGAAGCCCATGGCCTTGAGAGAGGTGAGGAATGCTTCGCAGTTAGTAGAGAGTGGGGATGAATCGACATGGAGGTTGAAGTCCCCTAATATCAGAGCGGGGGCATCTAGGTTGACATGTTTGGCAATGATTTCAACTACGGGTGAGGCGTCTGTGTCCAGGAGACCAGGTGGGGCGTAGATCAGGAGGATTTGTAAATGGTCGGATTTAAACAGGCCTAGTTCTAATTTAGAGGCTGACTTAATTGGTTGAAGAGTAAGCCTGAGTTCCTTTTTGGCCGCAAGGAGCAAGCCGCCACCTCTTTTTTTCTGTCTGGGAAGAGAGAAGATGTCGTATTGATGAGAGGGTAGTTGGTTTATCAGGGCTGCATCTGTCGGTTTAAGCCAGGTTTCTGTTATGGCGCAGATGTCTGGGTTTGCGTCTAGGAGATAATCATTTAGAATGTGTGATTTTTTTGTGATCGATTGAGCGTTAAAAAGAGATACCGAGAGTAGTGCAAGACCCAGTAGTTGGGTGAGAGGCGAGACCATGATCGGGATAAGAGATCTAGTGGTACGTGTCCGGAGTAATGTAAGAGCTTTTTCCCTGGTAAGGGCGCTGTGGTGGAGGATGGGGATTGGGTATCCTTGTGTCATGTTCCACTTGTGTTCTGGCTGGTCGGGCTTGGATGAGCGTCTGTTGGAACGAAGGGGTTAGGTTGGGAAACCTGTGGAGCTGAAATTGGGAAAGTGAGTAGCTGGGTGTCCTGGTGAGCGTCTGTCTGCTGAGGGAGGTGAGTGATGGGTGGGTGTCCGTCTGTAGAAATCTGTCAGATTGTCGAGTGAGTGCGTTGCGTGTTCATCTGTTGTGTGGGTCCACTGGTTGTCCGTCTGTTGTGTGGGTCCACTGGTTGTCCGTCTGTGTGTGTGAGACCGCTTCGTGTTGGTCTGTAGAGTGAGTCTGTCGAGTGTTGATCTGCTGAGTGAAGGATCAAGGATGAATGAGTGCAGAGTATTTGTATGATGAAAAGATATGGAGTGGTTGAGTCTGTGAGTGCAAGACTGTGCTGACAGTATGGAGGGATGGGAGCCTTGCTTGGTGTTACTCTGGTGTGCACGAAATTTAGGGAAAGATAGATTAGGTTTAGGGGGTGGGGAGGAGAGGGGTAGAGGGAGGACATGTAGGTAGGGGGTAGGGAATGCTCTCCCACTTCGCTCCTTAATAAACTGGGAGGGAACAGGGGAAGGCCCGATAGCATCGCCTGATAGCATTACGAAGTTTTGCCACCTGCGCGTGCCACCTGCACACGCCGGGAATCACATGCACATGGATGGTCGGGTGCTGCTTTGAAAATCTACCCCTAAGTGTATGTTTAGCAAGGAAGTTTTACCCATGCTCAGGTCATGTAAATGGTTTGTAGTGGGGCAACTGCATTTTCTGGTGTTTTGAGAAATGTTGCTTCCTAATAAAGGACCTTCCATATTTAATGCATGAGAATGGCCTCTCCTATGTGTGAGTTTTCATGTGTTTTGTGTGAGCGCCCTTCTGTGTGAAGCTTTTACTACATTCAGTACATGAGAATGCAACTCCAACATTACTCTCTGCATCAATGGTCCTGATGCAACTCCAACATTACTCTCTGCATCAATGGCAGGGGTGGCAGGAAATTAGAATCAAGCAGTTAACAACTGCCCCTGAATCAAGCAGTTACAACTGCCCCTGAATTTGGTGGTCAGTGAAACAGATAAGTATGGGAAAATAAGTGTAGGAGCTTGCTGGGCAGATTGGATGGGCCATTTGGTCTTTTTCTGCCATCATTTCTATGAGAATGGTTGCTCCCCCGTGTGGATTCTCATGTGTTTTGTGAGAGTACTCTTCTCAGTGAATCTTTTATTACATTCACTACATGAGAATGGTCGCTCCCCTGTGTGGATTCTCATGTGACTTGTGAGTTTACCCTTCACTGCGAAGCTTTTATTACATTCAGTACATGAGAATGGTCGCTCCCCTGTGTGGATTCTTATGTGACTTGTGAGTTCACCCTTCACTGCGAAGCTTTTATTACATTCACTACATGAGAATGGTCTCTCACCTGTGTGGATTTTCATGTGACTTGTGAGTTTACCCTTCACTGCGAAGCTTTTATTACATTCACTACATGAGAATGGTCGCTCCCCTGTGTGGATTTTCATGTGACTTGTGAGGACACTCTTCACAGTGAATCTTTTATTACATTCACTACATGAGAATGGTCGCTCCCCTGTGTGGATTCTCATGTGACTTGTGAGTTTACCCTTCACTGCGAAGCTTTTATTACATTCAGTACATGAGAATGGTCGCTCCCCTGTGTGGATTCTTATGTGACTTGTGAGTTCACCCTTCACTGCGAAGCTTTTATTACATTCACTACATGAGAATGGTCGCGCCCCTGTGTGGATTTTCATGTGACTTGTGAGGACACTCTTCTCAGTGAATCTTTTATTACATTCACTACATGAGAATGGTCGCTCCCCTGTGTGGATTTTCATGTGACTTGTGAGGACACTCTTCACAGTGAATCTTTTATTACATTCACTACATGAGAATGGTCGCTCCCCTGTGTGGATTCTCATGTGACTTGTGAGTTTACCCTTCCCTGCGAAGCTTTTATTACATTCAGTACATGAGAATGGTCGCTCCCCTGTGTGGCTTCTTATGTGACTTGTGAGTTTAACCTTCACTGCGAAGCTTTTATTACATTCACTACATGAGAATGGTCGCTCCCCTGTGTGGATTCTCATGTGTTTTGTGAGGGCACCCTTGCCAGTGAATCTTTTATTACATTCAGTACATGAGAATGGTCGCTCCCCGGTGTGGATTCTCATGTGTTTTGTAAGGGCACCCTTCTCAGTGAATCTTTTATTACATTCACTACATGAGAATGGTTGTTCACCTGTGTGGATTCTCATGTGTATTGTGAGGGTACCCTTCTGTGTGAAGCTTTTATTACATTCAGTACATGAGAATGGTTGCTCTGCTGTGTGGATTCTTATATGACTTGTGAGGGCACTCTTCCTAGTAAATCTTTTATTACATTCACTACATGAGAATAATCGCTCCCCTGTGTGGATTCTCATGTGTATTGTGAGGGTACCCTTCTGAGTGAAGCTTTTATTACATTCAGTACATGAGAATGGTCGCTCCCCTGTGTGGATTCTCATGTGACTTGTGAGTTTACCCTTCACGGCGAAGCTTTTATTACATTCAGTACATGAGAATGGTCGCTCCCCTGTGTGGATTCTCATGTGACTTGTGAGTTTACCCTTCACTGCAAAGCTTTTATTACATTCAGTACATGAGAATAGCCGCTCACCTCTGTGGATTCTCATGTGACTTGTGAGGACACTCTTCTGCATGAATCTTTTATTACATTCACTACATGAGATTAGTCGCTCACCGGTGTGGATTCTCGTGTGTCTTGTGAGGGCACCCTTCACAGAGAAGCTTTTATTACATTCAGTACATGAGAATGGTCTTTCACCTGTGTGGATGCGGTGGTGCAACATTAGCGTATGCTTACGAGTGAAGTTTTTCCCACACTCACTGCAGTTAAATGGTTCATATCCAGTGTGGATTGGCTGGTGTTGTGTGAGGTTTTTGTTCCTTACAAAAAATTTTCCACTTTTACTGCTTGAGAATGGTCTCTCTCCAGGGTGGATTTTGTGATGTAATTTTAGCTTATACTTACTAATTAAACTTTTCCTCCAATCACTGCAGGGGAAAGGTTTCTCTCTTTTATGTACGTTTAGGTGCACTTTTAGATTTTTCTTCTGACTGAAGCTTTTCCCACATTTAGTGCATAGAAATAGTTTTTGGAGTGGGTGGGATTTCTGGTGCAATATTAAATGCAATTTCTTACCAAAGCTTTTACCACAGGAGTCACACAGAAAGGATTTCTTCCCTTTCCCCTCCCTCTGGTGAAGGTCAGAAGTTTTTTGATCACTGTTAGTGCTCTGGAAGGGTCTCTCTGTGCTCACGTGTCTCTGAGGTTCAGGGATGACTTTGACCTCCATCTCACATGCAGTGACTTCATCCCGTGAGACTCCTGCAGGGTCTCTCTGCTTCTTCTCTGACTCATGCTGACTATTCTTTGTTTTGCTCCTCTCAGTCCCCTGCAAAACATGCACAAAGGCATTTCCTGATTCTCTTGGGATCAGTCCTTCTTCCATAGGATGTTGTTCTCGATTCTCCTCCTTTATGTGCTGTGTGACCTCATCACTTGCTGTTGATAGAAGAAGACATTAATCGTGCATTAGTCACCATGCAAATGGATCTGGGTTTCTGATCCTATAATCACTGCTCTGGCAGTGTCACACAGTGATAGAGCTGTGCCCTTCTGACCAAGCACTGGTAACCATGAAAAACATCTAACAATGGGGTTTGCACCAAAATCCTTATGAGATGAGCTCCTAAATATGTATAACCTAGAGGAGAAGAGAAAGGGGGAGATATGATAGAGACACTTACATACCTGAAAGGTAATAATGCTCAAGAAGTAAACTTCTTTAATGGAAAATAATTTGTACAGCAAAGGTTCCAAGGGAGGAGACTAGAAATAATATCAAGAGATATATTTTCTTCACAGAAAGTGTGGTGGATGCCTGGAATTATCTTCCCACAGTGTTGGAGATGAAAACAGTAACAGAATATAAAAAATAACAGCGGGATAAACACAAAAGAAAGAGATGGAGAGAATGAGAGATAAGAGGTCAGGAACATAGGTGAGCTTGCTGGAAACAGAGCAGATACTCCATAGATAAAACCTGAGAGGGAGAGAAGAGGGAGGAGAGTGGTCGAAGATATGGCAGCTGAAATTCAATGCCAAGAAGTGCAAAGTCATGCATTTGGGGAGTGGAAATCCGAATGAACTGTATTCGATGGGGGGGGAAAGGCTGATGTGCACGGAGCAGGAGAGAGACCTTGGGGTGATAGTGTCTAATGATATGAAGTCGGCGAAACAATGCGACAAGGCGATTGCAAAAGCCAGAAGAATGCTGGATGCATAGAGAGAGGAATATCGAGTAAGAAAAGGGAAGTGATAATCCCCTTGTACAGGTCCTTGGTGAGGCCTCACCTGGAGTACTGTGTTCAGTTCTGGAGACCGTATCTACAAAGAGACAAGGACAAGTTGGAGGCGGTACAGAGAAGGGCGACCAGGAAGGTGGAGGGTCTTCATCGGTTGACATACGAGGAGAGATTGAAGAATCTAAATATGTACACCCTGGAGGAAAGGAGGAGCAGGGGTGATATGATTCAAACTTTCAGATACTTGAAAAACTTTAACGATCCAAAGACAATGACAAACCTTTTCCAACAGAAAAAAATCAGCAGAACCAGAGGTCACGAGCTGAGGCTCCAAGGAGGAAGACTAAGAACCAATGTCAGGAAGAATTTCTTCACGGAGAGAGTGGTGGATGCCTGGAATGCCCTTCCGGAGGAAGTGGTGAAGTCCAAAAACTGTGAAGCACTTCAAAGGGGCATGGGATAAATATTGTGGATCCATCAGGTCCAGAGGACGCATATAAAGAGCAGGTAGTAAAATACTGCACGGAGCGGCAGTAGCCACAGAGGCATTCACGGAGCGGGATGCCAGTGGCCAGTGGTAGGTGTCCACCTTCATGGAGCGGAAGGATGTAGGGCTGTCATCTCCCAATTAAATAAAAAACAAAAACAAAAAACAAAACAGGGATGGGATCCATCAGGTCTAGAGGACACATATAAAGAGCAGGTAGTAAAATACTGCACGGAGCGGCAGTAGCCACAGAGGCATTCACGGAGCGGGATGCCAGTGGCCAGTGGTAGGTGTCCATATAAAGAGCAGGTAGTAAAATACTGCACAGAGCGGCAGTAGCCACAGAGGCATTCACGGAGCGGGATGCCAGTGGTAGGTGTCCACCTTCACGGAGCGGAAGGATGGAGGGCTGTCATCTCCCAATTAAATAAATAATAAAAAAACCCAGGGATGGGATCCATCAGTTCTAGAGGACGCATATAAAGAGCAGGTAGTAAAACACTGCATGGAGCGGCAGTAGCCACAGAGGCATTAACGGAGCGGGATGCCAGTGGCCGGTGGTAGGTGGCCACCTTCACAGAGTAGAAGGATGAAGGGCATCCATCTCCCAATTAAAAAAAGAAAAGAAAAAAAGAAAAAAAAACAGGGATGGGTTCATGGGCTTATAGGTATTACCAATTATTAGGCTTTTCAATATTTGATGATAGTTAATGTGACTTTCAAGGCATTCTTCACTTTCGGTGCATGTCCGGCATGACTCCTTGCTTCAATGACAGGGGAAAAGAAAAACTGATACTTCACACATTTCCAGCATTGCCCTCTGCTTCATGGCAGAGAGCTATGCTGCCGCTTACCCAACTAATCAAACTTAATATTTCACTTGGAAGCAGCTCCAGCACTGCTCTCTACATTAATGGTGGGGGTGAAAAGGGAATTAGAACATAAGGTTACTAAGAGCCAAGAGAAACAGTTAAGTATGAGAACAAATGTGTGAAGCTTGCTGGGCAGACTGGATGGACCGGTTGGTCTTCTTCTGCCGTCATTTCTATGTTTCTATGTTTCTATGAGAGTGGGGGTAGGATAAGCCTGGAGGGGAAGGATGAGAGTTACCATGGAGGGACAGGACTGAGATTGATATTCAGAGAAGGGCAGGTGTGATGACAGTAAAAACAGTGAGATTCTCTTAGGGTGAGAGGTGATGGCTTAATGAGAGGAAGAAATCTTTGTAAAGCAATGGACAAAGCAGAAGACAGAATGGCCGAGGAGGTGGAGAATATGGGAGGCTGACAGGGCACCTGATGTTCCCTTTGGGTACTTGCCAGGTTCTTATGGCCTGGATTGGCCACTGTTGGAAACAGGATGCTGGGCTTGATGGACCTTTGGTCTGACCCAGTATGGCATGTTCTTATGTTCTTAATGGACAGAAGTGGGGAATGAGATTGGGTAGGGTCAGCATCAGGAAGAGGAAGGAGAATGGATCCGTAGGTAGGGGAGAAGGGAAAAATGGCCATGAGCCAGTTAGAAGGATGCAGACAAGCTGAAACCTCCCTCTTATATCAGTGCAGGGCTAAGTATGTCACAGGGTAATGACAGTCATGAAGCAAGCTCAGTCCTCTTGTATCCTGCTGTTCATATTCAGCTAATTGTAAAACAAGAAACTACACGAGTTTTAAATCACGTGCACAAGTACATGTGTATGATGTAAAATACGCCCAGCATGTGTACTCGAGCAGATGTAAAGCACATTTCTGCCTTAAGAATCTGTCGGCTTTAACACATATAGGGAAGAGGATTTTAAAACCTGCTCAAGTTAAAGCCATTCCCAGTTTTACCCATTAGCCCACCAGTTTGCCCAGTCTCTCTCGGGGTCATCCAGACCCTTCCAGTTCTTCATCCTGAACTTCCCCCAGTTGAGCAAGACCCTCACCCTATCGTGTTAGTCCTAAAAAGTGATTTTGGCAGACTTACACCTCATCAGGAGCAGCAGGAAATATACGCAGCTAACAGTGCACCACGAGCAGCGGCCGCCGGATTTACACACTGAACTGCTGGCGTCGCCCCTTTTTAGCACGAGCAAGTAATTAGCAGCTTTTGAAATTCATGTCGCTCACGTGCGGCCACGTATTCATCTTTTAGTGTGAGTAACGCTTTTAAAATTTGGCCCATTCAGTTCTGTATCCTGGTCCTGCTGCTGAGGGCTCAGTCAAGTCCCTTGAGAAACTTTGTGGATGCTCCCCACAGGTGCCTCATGTAAGACATCTGAGATAAATTCCTAGACTGCCTCGCAGGGGCCGGTCTCACGTGAAAAGATCCAAACAACCAATCTCAGGTGCCAGCTCAGATCCAGAGCAATGCTGGAGCTGGAGACAGGAGAAAAGTCACAAACACCTTCAGTAAATCAGCCCTCGAGTCCACTTAACATGCAGATAATGCAATTTTTACCTAGGGAGATGAGGGTCTCATAATTCTCCTTCATCACCTCCCTGTAAAGCTCCTTCTGCCCTTCATCTAAATACCCCCACTCCTCCTGGGAGAAATAGACAGCGATGTCCTCAAACGTCACCCGCACCTGAAACACAAACCAGAAACACTCAGAGACACGTGGAGGGGCTCAGCGTGCATTAGATCTCAGCTGGATTTATTCTGCTAACATTTTATCATGGAAAAGAGGGCACCAGGACCCCTCTTCCCCAGGAAATACCAGATTTGTTCCCTCTGTGTTGCCCCTACAATCAGTTTCGTCCATAGACCCCAAGTTTTTCAAATCAAACTGGAAAACATTCTCTAATACCAGAGATAGAGAATATGAAATGTCATTGCCTGGATAAATCACATTATAATAAAAAGGAAGCTATAAGAGCATTATCCAGAACATCTGGTTCTATTCCATCAGGAGGACTCACTGTGCTAAATCCTAACAGGGCAGGAAGAGTTTAGTGTCCTGGGCAGTGACATATCTCCCAATGTGATGTACGAGTTCTGTATTCAGGGGCGTTGCAAACAATGGCCACATAGGGATCGTGCCCCAAATCTCAAACAGCTGTTTGGTTTCCTTCTCTACAGGGAAAAGGAAAGGAGAAATTAATACTTACCTGATAATTTCCTTTCTTCCGCATTCAGGCAGGTCAATCCACACAAATGGGTTATGCACCTCTACCAGCAGGTGGAGACAGAGTAAAAGCCGATGTCAAGGACATATAGCCCTGTCCCAACATCAGCCTACAAGTATTCTCTGGAAAAGCCAAACTGTGGACAAACTGCTCATACTTCCAACCAATTGAGAACTCTGAGCTCAGTCACAAGAGCTAAGATTTACTAAGCTAAGGAGCTGGTCATGACACTTACCAATCCTGAAATGAGTAAGAGATATAATACTCAGCGTCGTCCGTATCTAGAAGACAAACTGAAAGCAAGATGGCAGCTGAGGGTGGATTGTGGATCAGCCTGCCTTCCTTTATTTTAAATTTTATCACATAAGTAGGAATTTCTCCTTCCTGTTCATTCAGGCAGGCCAATCCACATCAGTGGGATGTACCAAAGGTGCCCAGGAACCAAGCAACATCGCACATGCTAAGGCCGGCATCTTCCTGAACCCAAACGATCAATTGGAATGCCTGGAAGGTGCTTAAGGACGACTGCTGATGACTTCCATAATCCAATAACGGACCTTAGTTGCCCGCCCCGCTGGCTCACCCTGTATACCTTAGCCATGGAGCACAGTTGACCAGACTGACAGAGGATTAATAACCTCCAAGTACTGCATCAGGTGCCACCTGACAGCCAGGGCATGCAACAGACGATATTCACCCTCCTCTGTATTCCTCTCCAGTGTGCCAGGGAAATAAACAGAGTTAAATGAAATTCCGAAACCACTTTGGGCCAAAAGAAGGCAGAATCCAAAGCTGTACTGCCCTCAGAGTCTCAGGCAGGAATGACTCACAGCAAGAAAAATCCTGCAGCTCGGAAACTCGACGTCCTGAGCAGATTACCCCTAAAAGAAACAGTCTTCAAGGTAAGTCTTTCAAGAAGAAGCTATGTTGCAGTTGAAAAGGTAGGACTCGTAAGGAATCCACAATCAGATTGTTACCATAAGGATACTGGTAGCCACAAGGGAGGACATAAGAACATAAAAACATGCCATACTGGGGTCAGACCAAGGGTCCATCAAGCCCAACATCCTGTTTCCAACAGTGGCCAATCCAGGCCATAAGAACCTGGCAAGTACCCAAAAACTAAGTCTATTCCATGTTACCATTGCTAGTAATAGCAGTGGCTATTTTCTAAGTCAACTTAATTAATAGCAGGTAATGGACTTCTCCTCCAAGAACTTATCCAATCCTTTTTTAAACACAGCTATACTAACTGCACTAACCACATCCTCTAGCAACAAATTCCAGAGTTTAATTGTGCATTGAGTGAAGAAGAACTTTCTCCGATTAGTTTTAAATGTGCCACATGCTAACTTCATGGAGTGTCCCCTAGTCTTTCTACTATCCGAAAGAGTAAATAACCGATTCACATCTACGTGTTCTAGACCTCTCATGATTTTAAACACCTCTATCATATCCCCCCTCAGTCGTCTCTTCTCCAAGCTGAAAAGTCCTAACCTCTTTAGTCTTTCCTCATAGGGGAGCTGTTCCATTCCCCTTATCATTTTGGTTGCCCTTCTCTGTACCTTCTCCATCACAATTATATCTTTTTTGAGATGCGGCAACCAGAATTGTACACAGTATTCAAGGTGCGGTCTCACCATGGAGCAATGCAGAGGCATTATGACATTTTCCGTTTTATTCACCATTCCCTTTCTAATAATTCCCAACATTCTGTTTGCTTTTTTGACTGCCGCAGCACACTGAACCGACAATTTCAATGTTATCCACTATGACGCCTAGATCTCCTTCTTGGGTTGTAGCACCTAATATGGAACCTAACATTGTGTAACTATAGCATGGGTTATTTTTCCCTATATGCATTACCTTGCACTTATCCACATTAAATTTCATCTGCCATTTTGATGCCCAATTTTCCAGTCTCACAAGGTCTTCCTGCAATTTTCACAATCTGCTTATGATTTAACTACTCTGAACAATTTTGTATCATCTGCAAATGTGATTATCTCACTCGTCGTATTTCTTTCCAGATCATTTATAAATGTACAAGCCGTTAAGCCCGTTAAAACGGGCTACATCCCTGTCTCTCACCTCCCCCTCATTCTCTCTCCCCTCCCTCTTCACCACCCCTACCTCCCTCCCTCACACTCACCCACTCCTCCCCACCCTCCCACTCCTCTCACTCAGTCCCTCCCTCCCACTCAGTCTCACTCACTCCCTCCCCCCTCTCTCCCTCCCTCTCACTCTGTCCCACTCCCTCCCTCCCCCCTCCCTCCCTCACTCCCTCCCCCCTCACTCTCCCTCACTCCCTCCCTCCCCCCTCTCTCCCTCCCTCTCACTCTGTCCCACTCCCTCCCTCCCTCAGTCCCACTCCCTCCCTCAGTCCCACTCACTCTCTCCCCCCCTCACTCAGTCCCCCCCTCACTCAGTCCCACTCCCTCCCTCCCTCTCACTCAGTCCCACTCCCTCTCTCTCCTCCCCTCTCAGTCAGTCCCTCCCTCTCTCTCAGTCAGTCCCTCCCTCTCTCTCTCCTCCCTCACTGCTGCCGCCCGTCTTCGCCGCCACCGCTGCGGCCCTGTCTCTCACCTCTCCCCCTTCCACTTACTCACATCCCTGACTCTCACCTCTCCCTCATTCTCACTCTCCCCTCACTCTTCCCCACCCCCTACCTCTCTCCCACACACTCACCCACTCAGTCCCTCCCACTCAGTCCCTCCCCCCCAGTCTCTCTCTCCGTCCCTCCCACTCCCTCCCTCCCTCTCAGTCAGTCAGTCCCTCCCTCGCTACTGGCCGCCGCCCGCTGCCGGTACCGCCGCCATGTTTTTTGTTTTACGCTGCCTAAGGCCGACGTGCTCGCCCGCACATGCGCAGTAGAGCTGCTCTCTACTGTGCATTTGCGGCACGTCGGTCAAGCGTCGTTTATCTAGTTAGATTGAAAAGTATGGGTCCCAATACAGATCCCTGAGGCACTCCACTGCCCACTCCCTTCCACTGAGAAAATTGTCCATTTAATCCTACTCTCTGTTTCCTGTCTTTTAGCCAGTTTGCAATCCACTTCCTTCACGAACCAAGACACATCCGGTCGGGGAGACAAAAACCCACCAAGAACTCGGTTCTTATAACAGGTGACTGCTGCCACTTGAACCTTCAAGGAGTTAAGAACCAAGCCTTTAAGCAGTCTGTCCTGAAAAATTCCAAAATTAATCAAATTTCCACTTTGAGAGGCTGAGAACCTTGCTCCTCACATAAGTCCTCAAAAATTTGCCCAACTCTCACATAAGCCCAAGATATAGAAATATACATTTTTTTTTATTTTAGCCTGATGCAAAGTGAAAGCACTGCAGCAGAATAACCCTGCTTCAATAACTTGAGTCCTCTCAAGGGCAAAGTGTAAGAGAAAATTGACCCGGATTGTCATGAAGAATTGGTCCCTAAAGCCATACATCCTTCCCGGGCGGTAGCCTAAGAAGCCTGCCCACCCAGCAGCCACTGCAGATTGGCACACCACAGCATTCGAGCCCAATCCGTAGCCACCAGAAGTAGGGTTTCTATTGCAATCTTTCAAACAATGATGCCCAGTAGTGGCCATGATGTGAAAACTCTCCGGCAGCCATGCCTGGATGAGAGCATCGATCCAACAACTTTCAGATCCCTTCTTCGACTAAAGAACTTTGGAAGCCTGAGCAAGACGGCCCTTACATTGCCCTTTCCAGTAATGTGGCAGGCTAATATATCTAAAAGATGTGCTCATGCTATGGCAGAGCAATATCTATCTCCTCTGTCAATTGTTAGGTTTGGTTCTAGACTGATAATGAATGAAATCCACAGTTACCACATTGGCTGACATTATCCTGCCCGCCTGAGTCTCTAAACACTCGACAGACATTTAGCTCAGCAGTCAAACTGCACGTGCTTACAAACTATTGAAGCTCCACTGATGATCCTCAGTGCTCCAGCGTCCTTGCACCAGCAACTCTTGACAATGAGCACCCCAACCTTGAAGGCTTGCATCTGTCATAAGCACTAACCCTTCTAGTGTTTCACAAGAAAATCCCTCCTTGAGATGGCAAGCGAAGCCACACCATGGAGTCCTGAGACTGCGGACTCCACCAGAACGCAACATGCTTTGAAGAGGCCTCAAGTGCTCTCTCACCCAGGGGACAACCTCGAAGGTGGCTGCCATCAAACCCAGTTTCTGAAGAAACATAAGCACACTGTTGGAGGAAAGGCCTTTTTCTGGGTTTAAACTCGAGCAATTGACTTCTAATACGACTCTCTGGCAGAAATCCTCTGCCCTGCTTCGTATCGAAATGAACACCGGGCTACTCCAATGTCTGAGACGGCTGTAAACCGCTTTCAGCCAAAGTTCACCACCCAGCCTTCTTGTAGTAGAGACTAACTTGCAAGGAGCCAGGTGAGTCTCTTCCATGCTTCTGGCCTGAATCAACCAATCACCCAGATATAGGTGGACCAGGATGCCGTTTTTTCCATAAGGACGCCGCTAGCACCATGACCTTAAAGAACCTGGGTGCCAAGCCAGCCCAAAGAACAAGGCCTAACACTCATCATAATGTCCTAGAATGGCAACTTCAAGAACCATTGATGTTCCCTGCGAATGGGAATATACAGAAATACCTGCAGCAGATCTAGGGACATGAAAATTTCCCCAATTGCATTGCCAGTTATACAGAGAACAGTTTCCATACAGAAATGAGTTACCCGCAAATGTTAATTGAGTCCTTTGGGCCGAAAAGATCCCTCCTTTCTGGGTATGCCCAAAATAAATGGGATAGCAACCCGTGTTTTCTTGCAATCTGGGAACAGGAATTACAGCCTTCAAGCCCAACAGCCTCCTTAAGTTAGTCTCCACTGCCACCCTCTTCCGTAGGGATTTGCAGGGAGAAACCATAAAGGCCTCCAGAGGAAAGCAAACAAACACCAAAGTATAGCCTTTTCTTATCACTTCCCAAAGGCCCAACATGATCTGGACCTACCTCTGAAATAAGCGAGATAGATGTCCGCCCATCTCTGCCCAAGCAGGTGAGGCTGCAGATCTTCACTGTGAAGATCAAGGTACACTGTTCCCGGCGCCCACATTCTTCCCAGGCTTTCTGGGTCAAAAGGTCAAGACTCTGAAAAGTCGCTCCCCTATAAAGAGGAATACACCTGTATTCTCTAGCATGGCCTCTTGCCCCAAAGGGACACGCTGCCTGCTTGATACTCTCTGGCAAATGAAGGTCCTAGAACGCCTCTAATCTAAATGCCATTTTCTCCAACTCACTGCAATAAAAGAGAACCCTTAACGGGTAACTTCATGAGAGTAGACTTAGAAATTGTGTCTGCAGATTAATTTCACAGTCACAGCTGATGCCCAGCCAATGTTATGGAAGCCACCCTTCTGGCGGTAGTGCGAACAAGGTCCCAGTCTGCATCAATTAACGCAGCAGCTCCTGGTTTCATCACCACTTTGCTATTCAACTCTGCTTCAACAGTCTCCCAAGAGAGACGTAGACTAGCCCGAAGCACCAGAGAACAACAACAAGAGGCAAATAAGAAAATTATTCCTTACTTGCTAATTTTCGTTCCTGTAGTACCAAGGATCAGTCCAGACTGTGGGTTATGTCCCCCGTCCAGCAGATGGAGTCTGACAAGGCTTCGAAGGGTGCTGACATATCGACCAGTGCACCCTCTGCAGGAGCTCAGTGTAGAGTATATCAAAGCCAGAATAGTAAGATACGAAGGATGGATCAAGTGTCCCCAACCATAACAGAACATAAACTAGGGCAACACGTGCCATAACTGTAACTTGCAGAAAGAACCGTGAGACAGTCTCATAAGACGAGAAGAACAACGTGTTTCAGAATGAGCAGAGTAGATCGAGCAGGGAAGACCCTATAGACCCAGTAATCAAAGAGGTGGGCATCTGGACTGATCCTTGCTACTACAGGAACGAAAATTAGCAGGTAAGGAATAATTTTCTTTTCCCTGTACGTACCAGGATCAGTCCAGACGGTGGGATGTACCCAAGCTTCCCTACACCGGGTGGGCTCTTGAAAGCCCTGCTCGAATAACATGGTCACCAAAATGTCCGGAGGTGGACGACGGTAGGTGCAGCCGATAATGTCGCGCAAAGGTGTGCAAAGACTTCCAAGTTGCCGCCCGGCAAATCTCCTGGGAGGAGACGGACTGCACCTCGGCCCAAAGGTAGACATTAATTTCTGCCGGCGCCGGGGAAGTGCACAGAAAAGCAGTAAAAACTGCTTTTCTGTGCACCCTCCGACTTAATATCATAGCGAAATTAAGTCGGAGGTCCTGAAAGTTAAAAAAAAGTTAAAAAAAAAAAAAAAAAAAACTTAAAATGGGCCCACAGCTCGAAAACCGGACGCTCAATTTTGCCGGCGTCCGGTTTCCGAACCCGTAGCTGTCAGCAGGCTCGAGAACCAACGCCAGCAAAATTGAGCTCAGGTACCAGCTGCAGCCACCCCTACTTCACTGGCATTCCTGCGTAGCCGTCGACCTCCTTTGTTGACACGTTGCCATCGTGGGGCAGCTGGTTTAGAGCTGGAAGGTCCCAGGTCCTTTGGCGCTGGTAGTTCCACCGAGAGTCCCAGTTCTTTTAGGACCTGCACTGCGGTATCCAGAGTGCGGGCTTTGTAGGATTTCCCTTCCACCTGAAACCACAAGCTAAAAGGAAAGAGCCATCTATAGTGTATTGATGCATTGGTAAGTGCGGAGGTGACCGGACGATAAGATAAGCGCTTGCATAGGGTGCTAGAGGCCAAATCCGCATAAATGGAGATCTCGTTTCCTTCCCAAATCCACACTCTTTGTCGCCTGGCTGCCGCTGCAAGTTTTTCTTTGTACACAAATGAGTGAAAGCAGACCACAATATCGCGTGGGCGATTTCCAACCTTGGGTCCCAGCGACCTATGCGCTCGTTCAATCTGTGGATCAAGACAGTGCCCCCATCTTCGTTCTCTGGACCCCCGATAATCATTTGACAGATTTTTTGAATGAGGAGTACACAATCCTGGTACTCCTCTTTTTCAGGGACGCCCTTAAAGCGGAGATTGCAGCGTCTGGACCTGTTCTCCAGGTCTTCAAGCTTATCCTCCAAATCTGTCTGTGCTGATTTTAAACCTGCAACCTCCACATTTTGGAGCTGCCATCGCTCCTCCTGCTCGTCCAGCCGCGTGTCCTCCTCGTCCAATCTGCGGCCTAAGGCCACATGGTCCTCTCATCTCTTGCAGCGTTTCGGTTATCTCATTTTTAAATACCTTAATGTCTTTCCGCAGCTCCATAAACCAGGAACGCATTTCTGAGCGCAGAGGCCGATCCAAATCCAGGAGTTCTGGATTAGTCCCTTCAGTCTCCGAGTCCTCCGACTCAGCAGCCGCCGCCATTTTGTAGTCTGTGGGGTCTGGGGCTTCACCACTTTTAATATATGAATATTTTTTAAAGTCCACCATTTTTTTCTTCTGTGCCATGTTCCCACCGGTATCCACTGCTGGAATTGCTAAAATTCGCCGCAAAATGAGGGGTTTTACTTGATATATTGGCTTAAAACGCTCCGGGGGCAGAGAGCACCGCTAAAAGACACCCGGAATGGGAAGTGATGTCACTTCCTCTCTCAGCTTCTCTCTTAATGGCTCAAGGTAGAGGAGGAAGAAAGAGGAAGAGAGCAAAGCAAGAAGTGCAAGGAAGGGAAAGGCGAGGCTGGGAATTGTGGGAAGTGTAGTCTTAGGGCATGAGTTGTTGCAATTGGCTGATTAATAAAGCAAAGTCCAGTTCCGTTCATAAAAACCAAAATGGGTAACTCTGCAGCCTCTCAGAGAGACTGGGGAGCAGGGGGAGGGGAAAAGAAAGAAGGAGGGGAGAGCAGGGTGAGGAGGCGTAGGAGGGAGGGAGACTGGGAAGGCTCAGGGAGAGGGTAAGGAAGAGAGAGGATGTGAGAGAGAGAGAGCCCCCTCTGACTGCTGCCCTCTGCCTCCCCCGCCCAGCACTGACAGCAGGAGCTGAGGCTGCACACAAGGCTGCAGGATTCAGGATCAGCTGGGACTGCACTCTCAGGAATATTGGGACTGGGAGCTCAGATTCATACATTATACCTGGAAGGAGAGCATCAGCTGATGAGGAAGGAAGCAATCCTGGAGCTAGGACCTGCCCTCAAGATGATGTGGTATCCTCTAGCACTGAGAATAGTTCTCCAGGAGCAGGGACCCAGGAGGGAAGACTGGGAGCTCAGATTCATACATTATACCTGGAAGGAGAGCATCAGCTTGATGAGGAAGGAAGCAATCCTGGAGCTAGGGCCTGCCCTCAAGATGATGTGGTATCCTCTAGCACTGAGAATAGTTCTCCAGGAGCAGGGACCCAGGAGGGAAGACTGGGAGCTCAGATTCATACATTATACCTGGAAGGAGAGCATCAGCTGATGAGGAAGGAAGCAATCCTGGAGCTAGGACCTGCCCTCAGGATGATGTGGTATCCTCTAGCACTGAGAATAGTTCTCCAGGAGCAGGGGCCCAGGAGGGAAGACTGGGAGCTCAGATTCATACATTATACCTGGAAGGAGTGCATCAGCTGATGAGGAAGGAAGCAATCCTGGAGCTAGGACCTGCCCTCAGGATGATGTGGTATCCTCTAGCACTGAGAATAGTTCTCCAGGAGCACGGGCCCAGGAGGGAAGACTGGGAGCTCAGATTTATACTTTATACAATGAGCAGGAGAAACTCTGTAATCCCAGGGTAAAGAGGAGAAACAGCAGCTATTGCAGCAAAATCTGTGGTATCCTGCCATCAGGCCAGAAATGAAACCTGACTAGGGAAGATACGGAACATAAGAACATAAAAATTGCCACACTGGGTCAGGCTGAGGGTGCATCAAGCTCAGTATCCTGCTTCCATTAGTGGTCAATCCAGGTCACAAGTACCGGGCAAGATCCCAACCAGTAAATAGTTCCCATGCTGCTATCACACATTCAGAAGCAGTGGCTATTCTCTAAGTATACTTGGTTAATAACAATTTCTGGACTTCTTCTCCAGGAGCTTGTCTAAACCTTTTTTAAACCTAGCTATGCTAATTTTCTTAACCACATTCTCTGGCAATGAATTCCACAGCTCAATTGTGCATTAAGTGAAAAAGAATTTTCTCCTCTTTGTTTTGAATGTGCTACTTACTAACTGCCCTTGGTCAGGACCATTCCTGTTGCTTCGGTCCTAAATGATGGGCCCTTTCACAGATTATTTTTCCTCTCAGCTCTTGTAGGTCCAGTTCCTCCAAGAGCCAGTCCTCCAAAAAGGTACTCACATTAACCGAATTTTCATCCTCAACGATCCCCACAAATCTGATGTTAGACCTGCGGGCTCTGTTTTCCAAGCTGTGATCTTGAGCGTTTTCTCCTGCATTTCTTTCTCTAATGACTGCACACGCCTCTCCAGTTGCAAAACATCGTCTTCCACTGTCGACACTTGCCTCTCAACATGATCAAGTCGCAGAGTAATGTCAGATAAAGATGATTTAAGCTCCTCAGTTTGAGAAGATATATGTGACAATCTTTCATCCAACACAGAGGCCACTGCAGCTGTAAGTTTTACAATTAGAGCTGAGTCACATCCTTCTGCAGTTCCAGCTCCCATGCAGTCGGCCATTTTGGGCGAGGCCGGTTTCCCCTTCTCTTTCTCTTGTTTAGCCTGTCGAAGCACCATCCAGCCCAAATTAAGCCAATCAGTTCCTGAATCTTTTGGCACCAAGGTAGAAGAAAATTCAATCAAGTGCGGTGTAGAATTGTACACAAAGGGACAGACGGTACCCGGAGCTCAGCTCAGTGCTGCTGGCTGAGCCCACCACATCATGTGACTCTTAATCATATTTTAATCAAGTTTTTTCACTAGTATGTCCGCAGTGGCTTTTGAAGAGAATACTGGCAGGCTGAGCTCACTGCTGGGGTATGTGTAGGGTGAGGTCAGCTTTGAAATCTGACTCCATCTCCATCTGCTGACAGGGGAGCATAACACATTGGTCCTGAGTCCATCTGTCTACACTAAGAAAAACAAAATCATCAGATAAGGAATTTCTCCAATTTCTTCATTCTTTTTCTGTCTTCGACCATAGAGCTGCCAACTGCGGGGTTTTACATAAGAAATGCCCTTCTGGGTCAGACCACGGTTCCCTCAAGCCCAATATCCTGTTTCCAGAGTGGCCAATCCAAGTCACAAGTACCGGGCAAGTTCCCAAGCATTAGATAGATCACAAGATACTATTGCTTATTAATTACTGTAATAGCAGTTTGTGGATTTAACCTCTAGGAACTTAGCCAAACATTTTTTTTAAACCCAGTAACACTAACTGCTGAAACCAAAACCTCTGGCAATGAATTCCAGAGTTTAACTATGTGGGGAGTGAAAAAGAATTGTCTTTGATTTGTTTTAAATGAGCTAGTTGCTGACTTCATGGAGTGCCCCCTGGTCCTTCTATTGTCTGAGAGAGGAAATAACCAATTTATACTAACTTGTTCAAGACCTTTCTTGATTTTGTAGGCTTCTTTCATATCCTCCCTCAGTCGTCTCTTCTCCAAACTGAACAGCCCTAACCTCTTTAGCCTTTCCTCTTAGGGGAGCCGTTCCATGCCCCTTATCATTTTGGTCGCTCTTCTCTGCACTTTCTCCAGTGCAGCTGTATCCTTTTTGAGATGCGGTGACCAGAATTGCACACAGTATTCCACATGCAGTCTCACCATGGAGTGATGAGGCATTATGGCATCCTCTGTTTTATTTTCCATTCCTTTCCTAATAATTCCTAACATTCTGTTTGCTTTTTTGATCGCCACAGCACACTGGGCTGACTATTTCAATGCATTATCCACTATGACGCCTAGATCTCTTTCCTGAGTGGTAACTCCTAAGATAGAAACTAACATTGTGTAACTACAGCTTGGGTTATTTTTCCCTAAATGCATCACTTTGCATTTGTCCATGTTAAATTTCATCTGCCATTTGGAAGCCCAATATTCCAGTCTCGCAAGGTCCTCCTGCAATTCATCACAATCCACTTGAGATTTAACTACTCTACATAATATTGTGTCATCCATAAATTTGATCACCTCACTCGTCATAGCCCTTTCCAGATCATTTATAAATATATTAAAAAGCACAGGTCCAAGTACAGATCTCTGAGGCACTCCACTGTTTACCTTTTTCCACTGTGAAAACTGACCATTTAATCCTACTCTGTTTCTTGTCTTTTAACCAACTTGCAATCCATAAGAGGACATCACCTCCTATCCCATGACCTTTTAGTTTTCTACTTTGTCAAACACCTTCTGGAAATCCAAATACACCACATCTACCGGTTCATCTTTGTCCACATGTTTATTCACCCCTTCAAAAAAATGTAGGAAATTTGTGAGGCAAGACTTCCCTTGGTAAATCCATGTTGGCTGTGTCCCATCAGTTTGTCAATCAGGCCTACCACATCTTCCAGATTCACCATGATTTGGTTCAGTTGATCAGAATCATCACCCATGAAAACCTTCTCCGGAATAGGTCTCTCTTCAACATCCTCTTCAGTAAACCCTGAAGCAAAGAAATCGTTTAATCTTTCCGCGATGGCTTTATCTTCTCTAAGTGCCCCTTTAACCTCTTGATCATCTATGGTCCAACCGACTCCCTTGCAGGCTTCCTGCTTTGCATATATTTTAAAAGATTTTTATTGTGAGTTTTTGCCAACTTCTTTTCACATTTTCTCTTAGCCTGTCTTACAATGTCGTACATTTAATTTGCCAATGCTTATGCTTTATGTTATGGGAGTCTCAGTTTTAGTGGACCCTTGGGCCGACCTGCTGGAGACTGGGAAAGATGGACAATGTCTCTAGAGAGTGGCAGGCCGGGAGGCAGATGTTCAGGCAGGATGCAGATCCTCTTCAGCCTGGAAGCTGGCGCTCCCCCGGGAGGAGCCCGTAGGAGCCCAACCGCTGGGACTTAGGCGGGATATGGGTCAGGACAGGTAACTGGAACCAGACTAGAATAGTAGAGACACTGTGACTGGGCACGGGTTCTGGAACCAGCCGGGAACTGTAGCAAGACTCGGGTACTGGAACCAGGCAGGAACTGTAACAGGACTCGGGTACTAGACTAGGTGGCTGCGGCCGGCTTATCAAGGCCACGGCGTCTGATGTCAGGGATTGGGCGGAGTCACCACTGGCGGGAAACCGTCTAGAAAAGCGCCCACGTGGCGCGCGCGCGCCTAGGAGCAGGGCATCCATGGGAGACCTCGCAGTGGCGCAGCCCCAGCGGGGACGCCGCCAACCAGGCCGCAAACTAGGCCAACGGAAGCGGAAGCAGGTCCAGGAGCCTGGAGGTAAGGGCCTGGCCGTGGTGCTCGCAGCCAGAACAGCAACACTTTATCCTATTTTCTTCTGAAGGATCCTTCTTCCAATTTTTTAATGAAGATCTTTAATAAAAATAGCTTCTTTCACCTCACCTTTTAATCATGACAGTAATCGTTTTGCCTTCCTTCCACCTTTCTTAATGCATGGAATACATCTGGTCTATGCTTCTAGGTTGGTATTTTTTAACAATGTCTATGCCTGTTGCACATTTTGTAACTTTGTAGCTGCACCTTTCAGTTTTTTCTATTTTTCTCATTTTTCAAAGTTTCTCTTTTGAAAGTTTAGTGCTAGAGCAGTGGATGTACCTACTCTTCCCCTTCCACTCAATTTAAATTTGATCACATTATGATCACTATTGCCAAGCGGCCCCACCACCGTTACCTCTCTCACCAAATCCTGTGCTCCACTGAGAATTAGATCTAAAATTGCTCCCTCCCTAGTCAGTTCCTGAGCCAATTGCTCCATAAAACGGTCTTTTATTCCATCTAGGAGTTTTCTCTCTAGCATGCCCTGTTTCACTTACCCAGTCAATATTGCCTGACTTTCTAACTATCTATTTAAAATAAAGCACACAAACACACTAAATAATATACCCCAATACTTTGGTTCTCCTCAATATTTTTAGGTTTAAAAAATGTCTGCAAGCAGTACTTACTGATTCTTTCCAGCCACCAGCAAGGTGATCCTCTCCTCTCAGTGCTCCCAACTGGATTTAACAGACAATCCAGCTTTATATGGACCTCTACAGTGCCTGGTAAGACCTGACTAGACACTAAAATTCATGCACCTGTGGCACTTCCTGTTTATAGATGGGAGTGGGAAGGCCAGGGGTTGGGAGCTCAGCTAGCACAGCTCTCTGCAGCCTTCCTGAGGCCCCCTCCTCACCTCCCCTGCTGTTACTGGAAGTGAGGGGAGAACTGGTGGGGCCATTCCTCAGTTTCCCCTCCTCACTGGCAGTAGCTCCCAGCTGCTCTAAATTCTGCACCTCTGGCAGCCCAGCAGTAAAAGTCCTCACTGTCAGCTCCCCTGTGTGCTGGGAGGTGAGAGCAGAGAGCTGCTTAATTCACAGGGGAAACAGAAAAGCAGTGGGGGTGGGAATGAGAGGGAAGGGTGTTCCAGATTCACACTGAGACTAGGATCACTCGCCTTATATTTATTTATTTTTGATTTTTTCTATATCGAGGTTTGGTACAAGCCTTCACTTCGGTTTACATTTGTAACAACCTTTACAGTATAACGTTGTTAGCAGAGATACCAGAATAACTGTCATAATAATGTAAGCAAATAAACAGTATAATGTTAATAACATTGGCACTAAAATAACAGACATAGTAATGTAAACAGAAGATACTAAGTTGAAGTTGAACATCAAAATAACACTAATAACTTGTGGGTGTAATATGTGTTAGTTTGTATGTAGTACATTGAGATCTTGATATGAACAAAAGTGGACAGAACACTGAAATTCAAGTCTTAATGTGATAGAAGTGCGTGTGATTGTGTTGCTGATTCTCGTGTGTCTGTGTAGTTTAACCAATGCCATCTTTGTAGGTTTGTTGAAATATCCATGTTTTTAGTGATTTTTTTAAAAATATTTTTGAATTGTTTTGCATCCTTAGGTATTCTGATAGCGAGTTCCATAGCTGGGGTCCCGCTATTGATAAAGCTTTCTGTCTTGTAGTTGTTTAGTGGATGAGACAGGGGGTATTGCAAATAGAGTTTTGTTTGTGGATCTGGTGTTTCGTTGGGGTTTATGTTGTTGAAGAATGTTCTTTAGGGTGGTGAATTCACTGTTGTGCATTGATTTATGTAGGATTGTTAGTGTTTGTTTGTTTTTTAATTCTTTATTTATTGGATTTTCAAATAATTTTACAAACCAAAATAGTTCATAACCGAAATCTCAGATATTATCACATATCATTTAACATTTAAACATAGGAAAAACATAACTTCTAATATAGAAGCATATATGTGATAATTCTTAATATAACATACAATGATTCGAGTTGAAGGCTTGAAATTAATAGGAAGTAAATTATACACCAGCTTTAAAAGAGAAACAAGATGGTAGCAAAGATAACACCTGTAATTTTATCTATGTATCTGGAGTTGAGGTGGGTTGTCCTTTAAGTTGTATAAACCTTGCCAAATGTTCTGGTGTAAAAAATATATTGCATTCATCCCTTTTTTTTAATCAAACATTTACACGGGAAACGTAGTTGAAAATTATATCCCAAATTTATGGCTTCTTGACGCAAGGTCAGGAAAGCCTTCCTTCTTAGTTGTGTAGCCAAGGCTAAATCAGGAAAAATTTTAACATTTAAGTCATGGTAGATAACCGGGTATTTCCTAAAGTAAACCTTATATTCATAACCTAATTTATTTCAAAAGTTGTAAGTAGAGAAACTAGTAGTGTACCTTTATCAATTACCACTAAATTGGAGTTTTCCAAAAAATTGGTTAAATCTCCTTGAAAAGGAATATTAGATTCTCTACTTCTTGAAACAGGTAAAAAATAACAAGAATTCACCACAGGCATATCTAAATCTGAGAAACCTAGTATCTCTACCATAAACTTTTTCAAAGTAGTGTACGGTGACTCTCCTACAATATGAGGAAAATTTAGGAATCTTAAATTTAAGCTCTTAGAATTATTCTCCAGAGTCTCCATACGCTGCTCAAGCCTCAATCGATCCTTGGCTACTACAGCCTTAAATTCCAAAGTCTTTTCTTCTTTTTTTTCCAATTGGGTTATCCTGCAATTAGTCTCAGTTAGTTTCCCTTCTAAGACTTTTAGTCCTTGATGTTGCTTAAAAGAAGCTTGGCTTAGTTCTATACAAACAGTTTTCATTTCGGATCTAAATCCCACTACTAGGTCCCAGATACCTTCTAGGGTCACTACTGAGGGGCGGGGGTCACCTCTGAATCCGATGCCGACACTGGTCTCTCCCACACCTGCACCAGCAGTATCTGGGGTCACCGCAGTTGTGCCTTCGATCAGATGAACAAGCTGCTGTGGCTCTCCCGGGTCCCGGGCTTCTTGCATCACGGGAAACCCCTCTGGGGTTGAAGGCGATGTCTTCTCCGGCGTCTCTGATCCAGCTCCCCCATCAGTTCCGCGAGTGACCCCGGAAGCAATGCAATTTCCTGGGTCAGCGATCGCGTCACTTTCATCGCCCCTTCGCTCCGGTGGCCGCCTCAGGTCTGGGCTCAGGGAAACCTCCTCGAAAGGAACCAGAGACTCTCCCAGGTCTCTGCGTCCAGCGGTATCCTCGGTTCCTGGAGTTGCAGGTGAGAGCAGATATCGAAAAATTTCTTGCTGTATCGGTGAGGGTATTATCTCAGACAGGTATACCCTCACCTTTCCTTTTCTTTTAGAAGGCATTTCTCTAAGAAATCTGGAAATTTTTCAGACACTGTCTTCTCAGCATCTACTTCCTGCCACCATCTTAACCAGAAGCCTTCAGCCTCGTGTTTTGTATTCTATCTGTTTTTCGATGGGTAGCCAGTGAAATTCTTTTAGTGTTGGTGTGATGTGGTCACATTTTTTTTGACCGGTTAGAATTATTGTGGTGGTGTTTTGAAGAATTTGAAGTGGGCGTTTTTGGGGAGTCCAATGAGTAGGGCATTGCAGTAGTCAAAGATTGTGAAGATCAGCAATTGTAGAATGGTTCTGAAGTCTGGTGGGTTGAGAAGGGGTTTTAGGCGCTTAAGGATCAATAATTTGTGAAGCCTTCTTTAATTTTCATAGCTATGTGATGTTTGAGGTTCAGTTCAGGGTCAATCCATATTCCTAGATCTTTGAGGTTTTCTTTTGGTTTGATGATGTTATTGGAGAGTTTTTCGGAGTTTTTTTTTTTCCAAGCAGAATGTATTCTGTTTTGTCCATGTTGAGGCGTAGGCTCATTTGATCTAGGAGGTTCTTTATGTTTTCGAGTTAGCTAGCTGCTTGTTTGAGGATATTTTCTAGATTGTTAGATATAAGGATGATTAGTTGTATGTCGTCGGCATACATGAGATATGAGACTCCAAGACTCTATAGTAGTTGGCATAAAGAGAGGAGGTATATATTGAATAGGGTGACAGATAGTGCTGACCCTTGAGGTACTCCTGTTTCAAGAGGGATTGTCTCCGAGTTGATGTTTACCTGGTATAATCTGTTCTGTAGGAAGGAGGTGAACCATTTTAGAGTTATGTCGGTCAGACCTATTTCTTGTAGACATTCAATTAGGCTATTATGATCGACCATGTCGAAGGCCGCATATAGGTCTAGTAGAATTAGTATGAAGCATTGTCTGTTGTCAAAACCTCTTAGGATTGTATCTGATAGCGTTAGTAGAAGGGTTTCCATGCTGCAGTGTTTTCTGAAGCCGTGTTGTGTTGCGTGTGGTATGCTATTTTGCTCTAGGTGTTCATTTAGTTGTTTGAGAACTACCTTTTCTGTTAATTTAGCTAGGAAGGGTAAGTTTGAGATGGGTCTACAGTTGTTTAAATCATTTGGGTCCAGGTTCTTTTTTTTTAAGATAGGTTTGATAGTGGCTATTTTTAGTTTGACTGGGATTTCCCTTCTTCCAGGGATTTGTTGATGATTGCCGTGATAGTTTATGAGATTCCTTTTATTTATTTATTTTTTTAATTTATAACTTTTATTGGCAACATGTAGACAGCCTGTACAAATTCCACTAGAATGAGTAAACATAATTTATACAGAAACGAATACAGTGAGTTATTATCAACAACATCAACAAGGGCATGTTGCCATAGTATGTATTATTACCCTAACTCCCCCCCGCCCCCATGAGGCGTACAACTATTGTCCTTAGAATATTGTGTAAGGATAACAAAGCATATGCACAGGCAGTAAAGATATGTGGATAGAGACTCGATATCAAGGTCCCGGTATGGGCCCTCAGAGCGCAAGGGGTCACTGGGATCTCTCAAACCACCCTCACTAGTTCAGGACCACAATAGAGCTGGAATGGCACTAGCTACCATCCCCCCATAGTATTGTGCATCCAGCGATCATAGGGCCCCCATATCTTTGAAAAATTATGTACCGACTTATTTTTATATGCAGTGATCCGCCCAAGGCTATGCATATTCCTGACTGCTGCCTGCACCATAAGTATTGTAGGTACCTTCGTGTCTTTCCAATATTGTGCAATGAGGCATCTCGTCGCAGTTACCACGTACTTAATAAAATAATTATGAAACTTATAAGTGTCCTTGAGTTCTTCATTCAGCAATGCTTGAGACGGAGTTAGTTGAACGGTGATTCGTAATATAGTTGTAATCCAATCAGAAATCAAACTCCACAGGTAACGAATCTTGGGGCAAGTCCACCATAAGTGAAAAAATGTTCCTTTTTCCCGACATTGCTTCCAGCACAGTCCTGAAGAACTCGGTCTCATGTGTTGCAGCTGGACTGGGGTAACATACCATCGGAAGAACAATTTGTATCCATTTTCGATATGCTTAGCTGAAATTAAACCTGTTTGCAGGCCGTGAAACACCCGCAGCCAGTCCTCCTTGGTCCAGTCGCACTGTAAATCCAGTTGCCATGCTCGAATATGGGAAGTAGAAAGTGAGAAACTACCACACAATAAACCATATATGTTAGAAATATGTTTATCTACCTTATTTGCATGTCTGCACATGCTTTCAAATGAGGACACCCCTTTTGTTAAATCCTTTTCTACCTGATTACTAATGTAGAAATGTCGAACTTGCAAGTATTTAAACAAATCTGCAGGTGTCAAATTGTGCCGTTCTCGCAACGTCTGAAATGGAAGCAACCCTCCTGGTGCCCACACATGAGCAAGTTGCGAGATACCACTTATAATCCAATGAGAAAAGGCCATAGGATGACCCGCAGGCCTGAATGCATTATAATGAAATAAATGAGTGCTATGAAAGAAAGTTTGTGTACCCACTAAGGTTTTCTTCCATTGTTCCCATATTGACAGAGTTACCTCGACCGTGTCCAGTAACTGCCCTCTCTGGGGCCAGGTATTCCTCTTTTGCCACATAAGCGCGCTAATGGGTAAAGTCCCTATGATCGCTTGCTCCAGCTGTACCCAGGGCTTGCCATTTGTGTTCCTATGCCATTCTACAGCCGCTTTAAGCTGAGCAGCGCCTTGATAGCGGGCTAGATTGGGCATCCCCAAACCTCCCTGTAAACGGGGTAAGTATAGGGTCTGCTTAGCAATTCGCGCTCTCTTGCCTTTCCACAAATATTTATTCAATCGGTTTTGCCATTTATCCAAAAGCTTTACCGGGATCAGAATTGGCAACGTTTGTAAGAGATATAAAAGCAGAGGCATAACATTCATTTTAACCACCACCAGTCTCCCCAACCAAGAAATGTGGTACCGGTCCCACTCTTCAAGGTCCTTATAGATTTTAGCCAATAAAGGCGGGTAGTTTAGTTGAAACAAGTTATCACACACCCCCAAGTATTTCAATTTTTGCTTGGCCCACTTAAAAGGATATCCTTGTTGAATCTGAACCACCATTTCCGGTGACAGGGATATGTTTAATAATTCGGATTTATCCCAGTTAATAGTGAACCCCGATACAGAGCTAAATTCAGTAATTTCTTTGGTGACTTCCCGTAGCGATTGCAGCGGGTCAGTAATGGTAAACAAGATGTCGTCTGCAAATAAGGAAAGCTTGGACGAGAAGTCACCAACCTGTATCCCAGATATCAACTGGTTATTCCTAATTTTTTGAGCAAAGGGTTCCAAAAAAAGAGCAAACAATAAAGGGGATAGGGGACAACCTTGCCTGGTCCCTCTCTGTACGGCAAAAGGCAAAGAATACCCCCCATTAATTTTGAGACAGGCTGTGGGAGCCTCATAAAGTTTATGTATCCACGTTATGAATCTATCCCCTAAGTGGAATTGGCACAGGGTCCGGAATAAAAAGGGCCAGTGAACATAGTCAAAGGCTTTCTCAGCATCGATAGCCAGGAGAGTCATAGGAATTTGATGGGATCTTGCCCACCACATAGCGTCAACTGCCTTCCTGACATTAATCGGACGCCATGCGACCTGGAATGAAGCCCGACTGATCTGGATGGATCAAGTTGGGGAGAAAGGTATTGAGCCTGTGTGCCAGTATTTTTGCGAGTAATTTCATGTCCAAGTTTATTAAGGAGATGGGGCGGTATGAACCGCATAAAGTAGGGTCACGCCCTGGCTTGGCTAGAAGTGTCACCCCCGCCAAATTCGCCTCTCTGGATAGGGAACCCTGATCTTGCAGTGAGTTAAATAATTTTACCAGAGGGGGAATTAATGTAGTTGCGAATTTTTTGTAAAAAGCGGCCGTAAAGCCGTCCACGCCGGGAGATTTGCCCTGCTTCAAAGCCCCTATGGCCCACAACACCTCCGCTGCTGTGATATCCCGAGTGCTTCCGGAGGTACCCGGGGGAGCTGTGTGGTCGACAAGTAGTGGTCTATCTCTGCTGGGTGAATAGTAGGGTTAGTTGCATAAAGAGCTGAGTAAAATCGCAAAAACCTTTGCCTAATTTCGGTACTGGAAGTAATTATCTTCCCCTGTTCGTCTTTTAACTTTACAATATTGAGTACTGATTGTTTGACCTTTAACTTGCGGGCCAGATATCTTCCAGCCTTATTCCCTCCTTCATAGAATGACTGTTTTGCACGTTCCAATTGGAACGCAACCTGAGCCGCTTCAATTTCCACCAATTGCAATCTTAATTTATCCATTTGTGCCAAAAGTTGGTTATTCCCGGTAGTGGAATGTAAAAGTTCTAGCCTTTGTATCTGCCCAATGATTTCGATCTTATCCCTCTGTTTCTGTTTTTTCACATAAGCTCCTCTGGCAATAAGCAGACCCCTAATCACTGCTTTAAGACAGTCCCACAGCGTGGTTGGGGCCGTTTCTGGCGTATCATTTATTTGTAGGTAATCCTGAATACTCGAATTGAGAAGGTCACAAAAGGCTTCATCTGCCAACAGGCTTTCGTTGAGCTTCCAGTACCGTATGCCCTGATCCATGGCAGAAAAAACTATCTGTAAAGATATTGGACTATGATCTGACCAGGTAGCGGTCCCTATAGTCGGGTTGCTAACATGATTGGAGCAGCTTTTTGTAACCAGCAAATAATCTATTCTAGAATATGTCTTGTGGGCTTTAGAAAAAAAAGTATATCCCCGTCTATTGGGGTGCCAAACCCTCCATGTGTCAATTAAACTGTACCTGCGTAGGAAGCAGTGGAAACTCCGACGATCTTTCTTCTTAGTTTGAGTATTCCCTTGTGAATTATCCAGTCTAGGGTTGGAGGTCAGATTAAAATCTCCCCCAATTATCAAATGACCCTCTGCACATTGATCTATAATCTGAGATAAGCGAGCTAGATAAGGTCCCTGAGCGCTATTGGGAGCATATACGCTTAAAAGAATATTTTTCCCCACCAATAGCAATGATCACCATAAGATATCTACCCTCTGGATCTGAGTAGCATGCTATTTCTTCATACATTAAATCTCTGTGAATTAAGATGCCTACCCCAAGGTACTTATGAGACAGTGGCCTGGCCGCCCAATATTGCTTTGGGTAGTCATTATGTCGAAGTAAGCGTTCATATCTCTTTTTTAAGTGTGTTTCCTGAACCATCCCAATCATAAAATTGTGATAAGCCAAGTCAGAAAATAGAGACTGCCTTTTAAGTGGCGAGTTCAGCCCCTTAACATTAAGGGACCAAATATTTATATTCGCCATAACATCTGAACAGTATTTCCTTTAAAATAAACCCCTGAGCCCCAGTGTACAATAATTCGGTCCTGCCAGTTTAGCTGTAATTTTAGATGTACCCTCACACAGAGAAACGGAGCATAATAGCTTTGTCCCACCTCATTTCCCCCCCCTCCTCCCCGCTTTCCCATCCCCTCTGCAGAGTATTCCTCTCTCGAGGACCACTCTGCCTGTGAAAAGGAGGAAACAGTCATACCAACAGTTGCCTTCCACCCGACATCTTACAGAATTTATAAAAATCATCAAGCATAACATTGAGGCTCCCCTTTTTAAATCTCAGGAAAAGCCTCTGAATGAAAACCAGATTGATATGAGTCCAGTAACATGTAATAACATTTAGACCAAATAAGGATACAAGAAGTCATTGTCCCGAGCAGACTAAACTTGAAACTGGTAACTAGAGCGTCCGGAGGACACAGCGCCATGCTCGTGTGGCCTGTTCGGCGCATCCACGACCATAAATTGAAAAAAATAACTGGTAGAGGATTTCTCATCCTGCAGGTTCTCACCCGTGTGGGTCTTTCTCCGGTTGTCGTTGCAACCGTCTGTCTCCCCTGATTACTCTTTGCCACCTAGGCGGTTCATCTTTGCGGGCACTAGGCGGCGGAGGCGCTGGTAATTCTACACAGTCGCGATAGCCCGCCTCTTTTAGAATTTGGGAAGCCTCCACGGGTGTCCTCACCCTATGCGTTGCCCCCTTAACTGTGAAGCTGATCCCGAACGGGAACAGCTAGTGATATCGGATATTTTCTTTTCTAAGAAGTCCTGTTATGGGCTGGAAATCCCTTCTTTTCTTAATTGTAGACGGTGCGAGGTCAATAAAAATCATGAGCTCATGCCCTTGCCACATGGTCTGCCTTCGCGCTATGCTTGCGATTTTTTCTTTGAGTCCAAAATCCTGGTAACAAGCTATGATATCTTTAGGCACATTATTGCCCCTTGGGCCCAGCACTCTGTGAGCTCGCACAATTTTGACTGCATCAGCTGGAACTGCGGCCTTGTCCACCTCACCTTCAGCAAGCAGCATGGCGCTTATTTGTACCACTACAGCTGCACAATCAGCATAGTCAGGAAGCTCCGGTATGCCGCGAAAGCGGAGGTTTTGCCGTCGGGACCTATTTTCAAGGTCCTCGACCTTGTCCTGGAGGCGTTCCATCTCACTTTGTAACGTGGTCAGATGCTCTCGGGCTGTTTTTATTCCGTCACTATTGGCTTCAGCTCGTGTCTCCACTTCAAATATGCGCCGTCCATGTTCTGCTATGTCACCTCGAAGCTCCTCAATCGAGGTCTTGATATCCGCAGTGTTGGCCGCAATTTCTTTTTTCAGGTCCTCAAACCAACCCCGCATTTCGGACTTGGTTGGGTATTCAATATGTTCCTGCGGCGATTCTGCCCTGCCGACCGCCGGACTCTCATCGGCCGCAGGCGCGTCCGCCATGTTAGTTTCCAAAGGCTCTCCTTCCAGCCCAAGTTTGTGGTACGAGTACTTCGTAAAATCAAATGCTTTTCGTCTGGTCGTCATCTGCTACTCTTCCTATAACGTAAAGTTATATTTGACACCTCGTGTGTCCAACTAGGGGGCTTGATGAAAGTAGATGCTGTCGGTCATTGGAGGAGACTCGGGTTTAGGCTGCCATCTGTCTGGATGACGTCACTTCCTCCATGAGATTCCTTTTAGAGTTTGAGTAGGAATTTTGCCAATGTTGTGGCAGGCTGGGTTTAGTGTTTTTAGAAGGGTCTCAGTCTCTTTGGATGAGACTGGTTCGAATTTGGACCATGATGATATGTCTTTGTTGGTTAGATGTATGTTGTGTGTCTTGTTATTATTTAAGTTCTCTTTTATTTTAATTATCTTGTTTTTGAAGAAGTTTGCTAATTCATCACTTAGGTTTTTGTTTTGGTATGCATTATTGTTGCTGTCAGAGGTTAAGTTTTTCATTATGTTGAATAGTGTTTTTGGGTTGAGTATTTTTGTATTTTATTGCTGTAGTATTCACATTTTGTTTTAGATAATATGTTTTTTAGTGTGCCAGGTGTGTGCGATATCTTGCTAGTGTTAGAGGGCATTTATTTTTGCGCCATTCTTTCTCCTTAGGGTTGATTTGGTATCCTTCAGTTGTTTGTTGAACCATGGGTTTATATTTTTTTTTGTCAGTTTTTTTTGTTCTTTCAGGGTTTATTTTGTTGGCAATATCTGCTGTAATTTGTAGCCATGATTGTGCGGCATTATTGATGTTGGATAGGTCTATGTCCTTTAGCTGGATCTCTAGTTCGTCTATAGGAAATGGAGGTCGGTATTTGAAGGAGGTTTGACTGTTGTTCTTTAGGTTGAGGTATGTGTTGAGTGATGAATGACACAATGGTCTGACCAGGGTATTGGTGAGCAGGAGACAGATGGGTCAGGTGTGAATTTGTCATTTGTGAAGATGAAGTCGAGGGTGTGGTCTGCTTTGTGTTGAGTCTTTTACTAGCTGTGTGAAGTTGAGGGCAGATAGTACTTCTATCAGGGTTTGGCTGGAGTGTGAAAGGGGTGTTTCATCGATATGGAGATTGAAGTCTCCTAGTATAATTGCGGGCTTTTTATGATTTAATTTTGATGTGAGGAATTCTAATAGCGGTGAAATGTCATTGTCAAGTAGTTGGGGAGGGGGGGGGGCAGTAGATTAGGCATATCGGTAGGTTGTCTGAGTCAAATAATGCTACCTTATAATATTGTGGGAGTCAGTGCGAGGTAAGTTTCATGGCAAAGCATTTGACGATTAACATTAATCCTACCCCTCTCCGTGTGTTTCTTGTTATGGAGAATATATCGTATATGTTGTTTGAAATCTGGTTTAATATTACTTGGTCTGTTTTTTTTAGCCATGTTTCAGTAATGGCAATGAAATCAGGTTTGTGATCTTGAAGGATGTCAGAAATCAGTATGAATTTTTTTGATAGCAACTGGGTAAAACATGTTGAATATTGAGTCTTTGATTTGTATATTTACCAGGTGATGTTTTGACATTATGTAATTCATCTGTGATTGTTTGTGGTTAGAGCTGATGTAGGACTCTGGCTTCTTGGATGAGTATCTTGTTCTTATGTAGGCTGTTGTCCTCATGGAGTCTGTCGGGGGTCTTGGCTAGAGTTGGTGTGGCTGCTCGGGTGTGCTGCTCGAAGGGGCACTCAAAGGGGCAGGCCCCTTTGTCGCATGGTGCTTGCAGTTGGGATTTAAACCCGGCGGTTGGGTCACTTGCTTCAACGTCGCTTACCTTGGCAGTCCTTCCGAGGTGGGGAGGCGGATCGCTGAGGTGGGCTGCGGGCGAGAAACGATGCATTGCGGTTCGGTTGGTGCGAGGCCCTTTACCCGGGCGGGTATGCGCCGGCAGCGCAGGGATTGTGGGGCAGCCAGAGAAGAGGTGGAAAAGCGCCTGCAGTTGGGATTTAAATCCGGCAGTCAGGTCGCTTGCGTCAGTGTCACTGACATGGGCGGTCTTTCCGAGGTGAGGAGGCGAATCACTGAGGTGGACTGTGGGCAAGAATCGATGCGGCGCGGTTCGGTCGGTGCGAGGCCGGACGGTTGAGGGTGTGAAGAGTTTCAGTTGATGGGTGGTCGTGGTTGGCTGGTAGTTGTCGATTGTCCAGGCAGTGTGGAAGAGGTAGTGCGGAGGGGCACGGAAAGGGCCCTGGATTGAGGGAGGCTTTAAGTTGCTTACCCAGTGCTTTCTCTGACATCAGCTGGGGGTGGGCCTCTGGTGTCAGGGTTGGGTCTGGAAGTCAGGTAGACCTCATTCGGTTGCGGAGGGTGCGGGATGTTTTCACAGACCTTGATGGGTCTCAGATGGATGGGTGGCTGGTAGTACAAGTAAGGTCTTGGTTGAAAAGGGACGCTTTGGCATGCGACGCCCAGAGCTAGAGGCCTAGAGCTGCTTTAAGGAGTTCCTTCGGTGCTCTGGAGTGTCGTCACGGGGGCGGGGTCAGCTCCTGAGGGGGAGCGGTGCGGCTCCTGGACTAGAGCACTGGTTGCTGGCGTCTCGTTGGAGGCAGTCCGGGGGCCTCGGCTGGTGTGATGTAGCAGGTAGGAGCTCGGCGCGGGCAAGATGGAGGCTTGAGGGCCTGGTGCCATTTAAGGAGCTCCTTCGGTGCTCAGCAGTATTATTTTAGTGACTGACAGGGCTTGCACCAATAACTGACAAGCCTTAGCTTAATACTCCTCTCTCTCTCTCACACACACATTAAGTTAGAACACCTGAGTGCCAGGTAGGGATTTATTATTACCTAATAGGAATAATTAGACAAAGGGGATTGGTACAAATAACACTAAAGGGCTGATTGCAATAATCAGAGAAGGTAATCAATCAGAATATACATTAGATAATAGGAATAATAATAATACGGCCTGACATATCTCTTAGGTAAACAGTCCAGTGCAGAGAAGTGCAGGCTGGCATGGCCTCAGTCCATCGCTCTTCTCCTGCTTGCTTGGGTCAGTCCTTTTATCTATTGCTTTGCTGTGTTACTGGACAGCCAAGTAGTAAGAGACACCTTGAAAGTGGATTGTGTCAGAGGTCACCTTATCTTTCTTCCATCAGAAAGCAATCGTGCCGGGTATTAGGTGTCAGGCACAGTCCTCTGCACCCCTGCATATTTGTAAGTTAGGTTAAGCGGTTCTGAATTGGCCTGGCCCAGAACTGGTTCTCTACAGCCTCTGTTCATTCTCTCTGTTTGCAGCTCTGAGTTCATCAAGAGTGAGATTCAAGCAAAGTAATCCCATAACAGGGGAAACAGAGCAGTGACAGGGAATGGAGGGGAGAGGGAGAGCGTGGGCACACGGGATGTAGGAGGGAGAGAAACACAGAGGAGGGAGCAGGGCCTGGAGGAGGATAAGAGACAGAGGGGACAGAAGAGGGAGAGAGAAGGGCAGAGAGGACAGATAAGGGAGAGAGATAAACAGAGCAGAGGAGAGGGAAGAGACAGTGGTGGCACAAGGAACAGACAGAAGAGTGAAAGAGGAGGCAGATTCAGGGGCTGAGGGGTAAATATATGTAAATGCATGCAAATAAGGGGAGGCACCCAGTACACAAGTGTGTAATCCTGGTCTGTGGAAAAGTTGGCAACCTTTGTCTAACCCCCGTCCAAAGCAAAAAAATCTCAGCTGAGCCCTTCATCAGATGCTGACAGGATTTCTGACACATATTTGTATTATGTTTATATTTATAAAGCAAAGTTTCATATTCAAAAGTACCCATTGTTACAGGATTGTACTGAGATGGTGCTGGGTTTCATAATGAATGATGAATGTAATTATCTCAGGGGAGGGTCTATGAACCTGAAGCTATTTTGGGAGAAAGGGGTACAAGGCTGAAGGTTCACTTAGGGTATTTAATACTCTTGTACCAGCGCTGCCCATAGCACAAGGCCCTTAACCCCACACTGGCACCAGCCTGCAAGGGTCAGAAGGTGGAAGTAGCCTCAGGCTGCTCTTGCATGGTCCTGCGAGGGCTGGAAGAAGGTAGAGATGTGCGTGCATTGGTCAGCATGGACTGATGAAGCAGGAGGGTAGGTTATCTAAGAATGCCATTTGGGCAATAATATAGATTAGACACCGAAATAGACCAGATATAACCTTTTAATTGAGTGGAGACAAATATTCATACAGGTGCCCGACTCTGGCAGAGTTTCGCCCCTACTGGGCTGCCTCAGGGGCTAAAACAATAAATACGCCATATAAATAAACAGACATAAATACATTATAACATGTGATATAATTAAAACATACAATATAATTAAAAAATAAAATATAATCAAAATAACATTAAAAGGTATCAAAGACTAAAATGCAAATCACTAATTACACTTGATAAAAAACAATTAAAAGATGCTTAGTGAATCAAACTATGAAAAACTGAAAAAAAACAAATAAAACAATATTTGTACCTGTATGTAGAAGTTCTCGTTTTCTATGTCACAAGAATGTGCTTACGATTAAAACTTCAATTATCTAATGATCTGGAAGTTAATAAACACATTAATAATACTTCTGAATATAAATATATAATGAAATGATGATAAAATAACTAATTCTAAACTGTACTCAATAATAAAATACTATCCAACATTAATTCTAATTATTATATGTAACAGATAGAACCTTAAGCAACAGACTTGGATCTCAAAACATCACACTCTTAATTGAGTAAAAATGAATGCGAGCAAATATTTAAAATCTGTACACAAGCATATCATAAAAAACTATCCCCTGATGTAACTTAAAAAACAGGCACGGGCTTATAAGCTACATACAAAATGAAAAGAACATCTCAAACCGATATTATATCAACCAAGAGAAATTTTAAAAAAAAGTGTACGTTATAAATAAATAAATAAAAAGAATTTTTATTTTTCCTTAATCTCCTAATAGTGTCTCACGTAATCTCAGTGTATTTCCATTATTTTTCCTTTTTATTGCTTACAAATACAAATGCAATATATTGTATGCATTCTTATTTCTTTGTTTGTAAAAGAAAGTTATAAATAAATAAATAAAAGTGTACACTCATAAGGGGAACTGCTATGATATGTAAAAAGCTATTCGAGCATAAATTGTAAACGCGTAATACAACGGATAGGCTCAGCTTATCTGACATTAATGCACTAGAAGGGTGCAGCTCTGTCAGCCTGCATTATTCTTATGCAACAAGAATTAACAATCATTGCAAAAAAGCTTTACATGATGGATAGCAAAAGTAAAGAAAACCGGTACTTATGCAAATATAATAATAGAGCGTAAAAAAAACGCCACCATCTGAATTTGCTAATGATTTGGCAAAAAAAATGCCTGCTTTAAAATATAAAGACGATCGATTATCGATTATCGATTATGCCGACTCTAACCAAATGCTGGGGCAACAGAACCGCGTTTTCCTGGCAGAGACGCAATGAAGAGCATAAACTCCTAAATGTTTTACTGAATGGAAAAAAAGCAGATTTATTACTTACTTAGATAAAAGAGCCGTCACGCACTGTCTCCGCTCTGGTTTAGAGCAAAATGTGAAGCGGAGAGACTCGTTCGCCATTTAAATAAGTGAAAAACGCGCCAGAACGCTCCGTCAATCAAATTAGGGGCGTGGCTTAGAAAGAACCCGTATGAAAACGCGGCGGCAAATACAGAAAACGATACAAATAACAATAAGTGAAAAACGCGCCAGAACGCTCCGTCAATCAAATTAGGGGCGTGGCTTAGAAAGAACCCGTATGAAAACGCGGCGGCAAATACAGAAAACGATACAAATAACAATAAGTTAAAAACGCGCCAGAACGCTCTGTCAATCAACTTAGGGGCGTGGCTTACAAAGTACCCGTATGAAAACGCGGCGGCAAATACAGAAAACGATACAAATAACAATAAGTTAAAAACGCGCCAGAACGCTCTGTCAATCAAATTAGGGGCGTGGCTTACAAAGTACCCGTATGAAAACGCTGCGGCAAATACAGAAAACGATACAAATAACAATAAGTTAAAAACGCGCCAGAACGCTCTGTCAATCAAATTAGGGGCGTGGCTTAGAAAGAACCCGTATGAAAACGCGGCGGCAAATACAGAAAACGATACAAATAACAATAAGTTAAAAACGCGCCAGAACGCTCTGTCAATCAACTTAGGGGCGTGGCTTACAAAGTACCCGTATGAAAACGCGGCGGCAAATACAGAAAACGATACAAATAACAATAAGTTAAAAACGCGCCAGAACGCTCTGTCAATCAAATTAGGGGCGTGGCTTACAAAGTACCCGTATGAAAACGCGGCGGCAAATACAGAAAACGATACAAATAACAATAAGTTAAAAACGCGCCAGAACGCTCTGTCAATCAAATTAGGGGCGTGGCTTAGAAAGAACCCGTATGAAAACGCTGCGGCAAATACAGAAAATTATACAAATAACAGTTTATTAAATTTAATGATGAAGAACATATTTATGATATTACTAAAAATGAATCCTTTTGAAGTTAAATATAAATAATAAAAAATATTTAATTTAAAAATACCCACCCAAGTGCCGATCAGTGTTAACTAGTATATATAATATTACCACCTAAAACACTGAGTTGAATACAGCGCAGTTATGTGCTTTGTATTAAATATATATTTTTTTATAACCAACCCATGTACATTTGACTGCTAAATCCTAATATAAAAATTTTTTTATTTTAAAATAATGCTGAATTGCAAACGTATCAATCAAGTATTGGAAAAGTAATGGTAAAGTAAAAAACTTATATGCAATGAAAAATAATTGATTTGAGATGCCGAACTGAAATATTTTGGAAATTGTAATTGCTGAATCCAATGAAATATAAGCCTAATTTATAAATAATAAGCCTGTGCCTGTGCTCAGTAGGAGGACAGTTATGAAAATCATATTATTTTTCATTGCATATAAGTTTTTTACTTTACCATTACTTTTCCAATACTTGATTGATAGGTTTGGTTAGAGTCGGCAACTTATATACACTAGTGCGGTACATAATCGATAGTCTTTATATTTTAAAGCAGGCATTTTTTGCCAAATCATTAGCAAATTCAGATGGTTGTTGCAGTCTCTACCGCTTCCCCCCGCTCCAGGCTCAACCTGGCCTACCTCCGCTTCAGGAATCGCCGCATTCCACCCGTTCTGGACCCCGGGGGTGTCTCGTGCTCCACGTGGCGGCCGCCATTGCGGTCCGGCTTCTCTTCTGCCTCACGCACGAGCAAGGACGCCCATCTTGAGCGCTCATCCCCGGAAGCCTGGCCCCGCCCGCGCGGCTGACGTCACACAGACACACTCTCATCCCATCACGTATCCTCTTCAAAACACTCACTATTATACATAAAGCTATCCACAAAGATAACTCCTCCTGGCTCAGTGAACCCATCCGTTTCATACAATCCACCTGCTCAACCAGAACAAACCATAAATTCACTCTGCAAGTCCCTACCCTTAAGAGGGCCCGACTAACTTCAACCAGGGATCGTGCCTTCTCAATTGCAGGCCCAACCCAATGGAATGCACTACCCTCAAACCTCCGATCGGAGTCATGCCCAACTAAATTCAGAAAAATGCTAAAAACCTGGCTCTTCCACCAAGCCTTCCCGGACTAAATCTGCTACAAACATCATTCCCCCCCCCCCCCCTCAGCTGCAAACACCTTCCTCCCCACAGCCATGTAAATAATTCATTTCCCTCATTCCCCCCTCCCTAGCATTTGTAAATATTTCTCCTCCTCTTTGCCCCCTTCCCTCTCTCAGTTAAGCCTTCGGGCTCTCGGTTGGAGCCCATCTAACTCTTGTTTGCTGGTTGTCTACTCCCCACCCCCGTTCAATGTATTTTCTACCTGCTGTTACAATGTAAAAAAGACTATAACCTCACACACCTTGAGACTTGCCAGTTGAAATGTGAACGGCCTAGGAACTCCCATAAAAAGAACAAAGGTGCTGCAGCACCTGCGCAGAAGTAAAATAGATAATGCATGCCTACAGGAGACTCACTTGACAGCGGTTGAAAGTAAAAAGCTTTGCCGTGACTGGATGGGGCAAGTTTACTTTTCACCCGCACAGGGCAAAAAGGCAGGGGTGGCGATTCTACTTCACAAGTCACTTAATTTTCAATTAACTTCTGAGATTGCTGACTCCGATGGCAGATATTCCATGATTATTGGCAAACTCAATGGCAATGAAATAACATTGTGTACAGCATATGGTCCTAATTCAACATCCCCTGTGTTTTTCCACCATTTAACAGCTCAGATATTGAAACATAAGCAAGGATGGTTGCTAATCACAGGGGAATTTAATGCGGTCATGGTCCCACGTTTAGATAGCTCCTCATCCAGGGGAGCCAGTGGATCCACAAACTCTTCTAAATGTTTAACCAAATTTTGTAAACATCTTCAACTTTTAGATTACTGGAGGAACCTACACCCTGAGGAGAGTGATTATACCCACGTTCCTAAAGCCCACAAAACGCTATCACGCATTGATTATATCTTTGGAGACAGTTTTTTATTCCCACATATTAACGATGCATCTATAGGGCATCCTTGCGTTTTGGACCATGCTTTAATATGGGCGGACATACACATAGGAGCACAGGCACAACATACAAAATTCCAGAAATTTCTGCAAGATAAATGGTACCTTTTTAATGAAACTAACGCCCAACATAAAAATGACCCGGGTTTATCTTGGGAGGCAAGCAAATCTGTAATGAGGGGAGAAATAATCTCCTATTTACACTCTAGGAATAAAAAATTGACCGCTAAAATATTGCAATTAGAACACACTCTACATCAGGCTAAACAACAGATGATTCACAATCCACCTATAGCAATGAGCCATGCATATCATACCACATTGGGGGAATTACAGGGGTATCTACAACAAAGAGCCATGAGGAGCTGCCAGTTTGCTGAATATAACTTTTTTCGTTTTGGGAATAAAACGGGAAAATTATTAGCAAACTTAATTAGAGCGAGATGTAGTTGGACCCATATAGACCGACTGAAAACGTCCCAAGGCACTTCGGCTTTAAAAGAAGCAGACATTGGGGAGACTTTAAGGTTGTTTTATGCTCACTTAATTCCGAAGGTCGCATAGGGAGTAGAGTAGAGGAGGATCAATTCTTTAAAGGTCTAGCTCTCCCTAAACTAACACAACAACAATTGGAGACTCTTAATCGACCGATTATACCGTCAGAGTTAAGCCAAGTAATTCAGACTTGTAAAGTGGGCAAAGCTCCTGGACCCGATGGGTTCTCATATGATTATTTTAAAATTCTGCAATGTCAAATTTCAGAACCTCTATGTAAATTCTTTCAAGCAGGATTAGAAACCGGAACATTCCCACCCGATTTTAACAAAGCATATATCACTGTTAAGTCAGGGAAAGATTTGTCTCAAGCAGCATCATATAGACCAATATCACTACTAAACTGTGATCTCAAGTTGCTGGCTAATGTGTTAGCCTCAAGAATCAGTACAGTTCTCCCTCATCTTATCTCAGAGAATCAAATGGGTTTCGTGAAAGGTAGAGCGGCTGGCTCCCACATAGTGAGCCTTACCACAGCTATGGCCTACTGCTCCTCTCATCAGATAAAATCAATGGCAGTTAGTTTCGATTTGGAAAAGGCCTTTGATAAGGTGGCATGGCCTTATTTATTCTCGGCTTTGGGCAGGTACAGTTTCACAGGCAATATTTATTTTTATTTATTTTTTATTTTATTTATACGCTTTTATATACCGAAGTTTAGTTAGATGCCTTCACTCCGGTTTACAGGTGAAACAACGAATTACAAGTGAGAAGATAACTGGAATAACAACATAACTGGTAAAACGACATAACTGGTAAAACAACCAATATGGAATGGTTATAACAACGGGTGTAAAAATGTTATAGCTAACAGCTTCTATAGCAACCTAATGGATATATCGTCAGATGTAAAGAGAATAACAGTCAGTGGTTGAATTTAACTATCAGTGATAGTATGCGGTGTCTTTATGCAATATTTAAGGCTTCTCTATCACAATCCCACATCTCATCTCCTAGTTAATGGAGTTATGACTCCCTTTTTCACACCGAAGCGGGGAGTTAGACAGGGATGCCCCCTGTCACCACTTCTTTATATATTATCATTAGACCCATTATTAAGAGTAATAGCAGAAGATGAAGCAATCAAAGGGCTTGAAGTTAAAAACACCTCTTTTAAAATTGCAGCATTTGCTGACTATTTACTTATTTTCTTAACAGACCCTGTTGCATCCCTTTCCCATATATTAGTCCACCAAACTACATTTGGTTTCTTTTCCGAGCTAAAAATAAACAGGGATAAGTCGGAGGCTATGCCAGTGTTTGGCAGCCTATTGAATGCCTGGGGTCAGGAGTTTCCCCTGAGATGGGCCGGTGAATATATTAAATATCTCGGAGTCCTGATTCCTTCAGATATCACAAAAATATACTGAACAAACATTCGTCCTATGTTGAAAAATCTCAGAGAACGTTTAGAGAGGTGGTCACATTTACCCTTATCACTCACTGGAAGAATACAACTGTTCAAAATGAATGAATTGCCTAGGGGTTATACCTAATGCAGATGCTCCCGATGTGGTTACAAAGATCAGATCTCTTAGAGATACAGAAGGTGTTCACACGGTTTTTATGGCAAGGACGCAAAGCTCGAATAGCACTGTGTTGGCTGCAGGAACCATTATGTAAGGGGGGCTTGGCGTGCCCTGACCTTAAAAAGTACAACCTCATATGCATGTTGAGACACTTTAAAGATTGGTTTGCAGGGACTTCTTTCCATTCTTCCACATCTCACTTACATGCTTGGTTTCAAGGGTTAGCCTTAACTGCCCTCATCCAAGAACCAAAATCGTCACTCCCAGCCCCTTTACGAAACTTTCTCATTTTAGAATCAGGCAGAAAAGCATGGCGTTTCTTTTTTTTTAATTTTCTTTTTATTGAATTTTTAACCAATGATTACATTAATTATAATGTCTCCAGAAAAATACAGAGATTAGAAAAGAAAGAAAAAAAATAAACCATTACATCTGGCACTAGTACATTCAAGAAAAAGATATACTTTTCTCCTCTGTTTATCATAGGTAAAAAAACAGAAGATCCAAGATGTTAAGAAGCAGATATACAAGTAATAATCATAAAGCAAAGATTAGCATTGCATAAGATAACCCATTACTATCTTTCAAATATAACCTAAACTCCCCTGGAGACAAACTTAGGAGTGTGTGTCCAGATATTCCCGTAGATGCAAAGGGCCTGTGAAGACATATTTAGCATTTTGAAACAAAAGTATACATTTGCACGGGAACCGTAGATTAAACTTCGCCCCTCTAGTTACCACCTCATTCCTCATAAGAAGAAATTTTTTCCTTTTCTCTTGGGTAGATTTTATAATGTCAGGAAAGACTCGCACTTGCTGTCCATGGAATTGTTGATCTGAGTTTCGAAAGAAAAGTCTAAGTATAGAATCTCTTTCTGAAATATAAGTAAACGTCACTAGTAAGGTTGCTCTTGATGTTATAGGTGTCTCAGTGGATTTTTCCAATAATTCTGTTAGGTTTAATGACGATATTTCCTCATTTGCTTGTATTTCCTTTTCTTTTTGATCTTTAGATGAAGGTATATAAAATGCTTTTGATATGGTTGGAATATCCTTTTCTTGAAGCCTCAAAATCTTTAAGAAATAATTTTTAAGCATTTCTTTAGGTGGGATAATACGAGACTTGGGAAAGTTCAAAAACCTCAGGTTGGATCTCCTCATTGTATTTTCAATCACTTCCATTTTGTTTAACTGCAAGGTTTCTGACTTAATTAAATTGCCTTGAATTTCCTTAATTTTCTTTATTTCTTGTTCCATTCCTGATATAGAAGTTTCCATATGACTTGTCTTATTTTCAATACATTGTACTCTATTAGCCTGATCTTTTAACATTATAGAGATAGACTTAATGGATTTATCCATACCCAAAAGTAACTTCCACACCTCCTGCAAAGTAATTTTTTCTGGCACAGTCATTGTCTTCTCAGTAATATCTGGCATTATCACTCCTACCTCCAGGAGATTTCCTCTGTCCGCTTCTGTTTTCCTTCCCTTCTGATCCGCAGCTCCTCGGCCCTTGGAGCCCTGCTCTGGGCTCTCCGAGTCGGTCAGTGTATCACTACCAACTCTCAGGGTCGGCGGGATCTCGAGGGAAGCTGGAACAGCTGAACTTCCAAAATTCTCCTCCGTTCTCTTGGGAGGTCCTATCGGCGGACTAGGGGTCCTAGGTGCTCCGGGGCTGAGGGATGTATCCTCGGCCATCGCGGTTGGCGTCTGCTTCTCGTCGCTCTCGCCAGCGGCCCCTCCCTCCGGTCTCTCAGTAACGGGCCTCGCAAATACCTCCTCGATCCGCGGCTGTCGTTCTTTGGATGTCGGCGTTGAGGTAAGCTCTCGGACTCGAGCCTTCCTTTTAGTATGTGGCATCGTAAAAAGAGGCAATATATTTGAGAAGATAAAAATAACAGAAAGGCTCGAAGGAAATTTCTACCACGGAGCAGAGAGTTTCTGCGTGTGCTTATGCCAGCGCCATCTTGGATCTAGCATGGCATTTCTTACGTGTATTCAAGTGATCTTCGTGCATTCTGACACCAATGGTTCCGATATGTAAATCCTCAATTTACACTGGGGCTCAATAACCCGATATTCCGACCGTGGGAGGACAAAGGTTTAAAATACATTTATTTATTTTTTATTTAGTTAGGTTTTTTATATACCGGCATTCACATCATGCCGGTTTACATTCAAAGAGGGTGTGCAAAACAGTACAAACAGTACAAAACTGAAATTAGTGCAGAGGAGTTGCAGTTACATTGAAACAGGGGTACTGGAAGAGAAAATACAGTAGAAAGTAGTAGAAAGTTAACTCATAAATTAATAATTATTTATAGAACCGGAGTGGCTACATTCTTTGAATAGGTGGTTGTGATTCAGATGTGCTCTGGGAAGGCTTGTTTGAAAAGCCAAGTTTTCAATCTTTTTCTGAAAGTTGGCAGGCAAGGCTCCTGGCGAAGGTTAGTGGGGATGGAGTTCCAGAGTGATGGTCTGGCTGTCGAGAGAGCACGTTCTCTTGCGGTTATGTGTCGTGTGAATTTCGAATTGGGTATCTGGAGGGATCCTCTGTAGGCTTCTCTGGTTGGTCTACGGGGGTTGTGTAGGCTGAGCGGGTATTGAAGGTCAAGTGCAGTAAGGTGGTGGATGGACTTATATATGATGGTAACGGATTTGTAGATGATTCTGAAGTGAATAGGGAGCCAGTGGAGATGTATTAAGATAGGTGAGATGTGGTCTCTTCTTCTGGTATTCGTGAGTATTCTTGCTGCTGCGTTTTGGACCATCTGTAGAGGTTTAGTATATGAGGATGGGAGACCTAGTAGGATAGCATTGCAGTAATCTAACTTTGCGAAGATTATTGCTTGTAGTATTGTTCTAAAGTCTTGAAAATGGAAAAGCGGTTTTATCCTTTTCAGCACTTAGAGTTTGTGGAAACAGTCCTTTGTAGTGCGGTTGACAAATGCTTTCAAATTCATCTTGCTATCAATTATAGCTCCTAAGTCTCTCACTTGAGAGGAGAGTGGAATGTTTGGGGGGGTGCTGGAATTATTGTTGTTTTCTGGAGAAATTAGCATGAGTTCCGTTTTGGTGGTGTTTAAAATGAGATTTAGGCTGGTGAGCAGGTCATTGATCGTTGAGTGGCATGATTCCCAGTATTCGAGAGTTTTGATGAGAGATTCTTTAAGAGGGATCACTATCTGGATGTCGTCAGCATAGACAAAGTGTTTGAGTTTTAGTTCGGTTAGAAGCTGGCACAGCGGGAGAAGGTAAATATTGAATAGGGTGGGTGATAGGGAAGATCCCTGTGGGACTCCTACTGGAGCGTCATGGCGGAGAGATTCTTTGTTCTGGATTTTTACTTTGTAGCCTCTGTTATTGAGGAACGTTTTGAACCAGGCTAGAGCTGTACCTGTTATTCCAATGGATGAGAGTTGGTTTATGAGGATGGCGTGGTTAACGGTGTTGAAAGCTGCTGAAAGGTCTAACATGATCAGAAGGAAAGATCATTGATCATAGGTCAATTAGTGAACCTTTCACAAAAGCAAATCTACAGTTTTCAGGAATTACAGGCTAAATACAGTATATCTCATGCAGATTTGTTTGCCTGCCTACAAATTAGACATTATGTACAAACTTCCGGGTTCTACTATCGTGCTTTACTGGACTACAGGTTTCTGGAATCTCTGTTCCTTGGCCCTTCTCTGGGGAAACCTAAATGTTCCACCATTGCGAAGGCAGTGGGACAATGCAGCCCCGACTCGCTCTTGGAGGTTATTGCACACAAATGGGACAATTGCCCAGCATTGGAAATAACTGCCACGGATATTAAAATTTATATGAAAAACAATCTCTGAAAACTCAAATTTGCGGGAATTACAATTTAAATTTATCTGGCATAAGAACATAAGAACATAAGAAATTGCCATGCTGGGTCAGACCAAGGGTCCATCAAGCCCAGCATCCTGTTTCCAACAGAGGCCAAACCAGGCCACAAGAACCTGGCAATTACCCAACACTAAGAAGATCCCATGCTACTGATGCAATTAATAGCAGTGGCTATTCCCTAAGTAAACTTGATTAATAGCAGTTAATGGACTTCTCTTCCAAGAACTTATCCAAACCTTTTTTGAACCCAGCTACACTAACTGCACTAACCACATCCTCTGGCAACAAATTCCAGAGATTTATTGTGCGTTGAGTGAAAAAGAATTTTCTCCGATTAGTCTTAAATGTGCTACTTGCTAACTTCATGGAATGCCCCCTAGTCCTTCTATTATTCGAAAGTGTAAATAACCGAGTCACATCTACTCGTTCAAGACCTCTCATGATCTTAAAGACCTCTATGATATCCCCCCTCAGCCGTCTCTTCTCCAAGCTGAACAGCCCTAACCTCTTCAGCCTTTCCTCATAGGGGAGCTGTTCCATCCCCTTTATCATTTTGGTTGCCCTTCTCTGTACCTTCTCCATTGCAACTATATCTTTTTTGAGATACGGCGACCAGAATTGTACACAGTATTCAAGGTGTGGTCTCACCATGGAGCGATATAGAGGCATTATGACATTTTCCGTTTTATTAACCATTCCCTTCCTAATAATTCCTAACATTTTATTTGCTTTTTTGACTGCTGCAGCACACTGAGCTGACGATTTCAATGTATTATCTACTATGACGCCTAGATCTCTTTCTTGGGTGGTAGCTCCTAATATGGAACCTAACATCGTGTAACTACAGCTAGGGTTATTTTTCCCTATATGCATCACCTTGCACTTGTCCACATTAAATTTCATCTGCCATTTGGATGCCCAATCTTCCAGTCTTGCAAGGTCCTCCTGTAATGTATCACAGTCTGCTTGTGATTTAACTACTCTGAATAATTTTGTATCATCTGCAAATTTGATAACGTCACTCATTGTATTCCTTTCCAGATCATTGATATATATATTGAAAAGCACCGGTCCAAGTACAGATCCCTGAGGCACTCCACTGTTTACCCTTTTCCACTGAGAAAATTGACCATTTAGTCCTACTCTCTGTTTCCTGTCTTTTAACCAGTTTGTAATCCACGAAAGGACATCGCCTCCTATCCCATGACTTTTTAGTTTTCGTAGAAGCCTCTCATGAGGGACTTTGTCAAACGCCTTCTGAAAATCCAAATACACTACATCTACCGGTTCACCTTTATCCACATGTTTATTAACCCCTTCAAAAAAATGAAGCAGGTTTGTTAGGCAAGACTTCCCTTGGGTAAATCCATGTTGACTGTGTCCCATTAAATCATGTCTTTCTATATGCTCTACAATTTTGATCTTGAGGATAGTTTCCACTATTTTTCCCGGCACTGAAGTTAGGCTCACTGGTCTATAGTTACCCGGATCACCCCTGGAGCCTTTTTTAAATATTGGGGTTACATTGGCCACCCTCCAGTCTTCAGGTACAATGGATGATTTTAATGATAGGTTACAAATTTTAACTAATAGGTCAGAAATTTCATTTTTGAGTTCCTTTAGTACCCTGGGATGCATACCATCCGGTCCAGGTGACTTGCTACTCTTTAGTTTGTCAATCTGGCCTACTACATCTTCCAGGTTGACAGTGATTTCGTTCAGTTCGTCTGACTCATCACCCCTGAAAACCAACTCCGGAACTGGTATCTCCCCAACATCCTCACTAGTAAACACGGAAGCAAAGAATTCATTTAGTCTTTCTGCAATGTCTTTCTGCAATATTACTATACACGGCAAATGAAGATTAGTCCATCCCCCCAATGTCAGAAATGTGACACTCCGATAGGGGATTACTTTCACTGCTTCTGGTCATGTCCCAAAGTGCATGCTTTCTGGAAAGACATTCAAGTTATATGCTCTGACCTTTGTGAACACACGATACCCGATGACCCTAGGTTCTGGCTGTTTGGGCAGATTCAAATGTGGAGGCAGAAACCCTCAAGAATACAAAGAAGGTTTTGGGAAATAGCAGTTGTTCAAGCAAAGCACACAATACTATCTGTTTGGCTCTCAACCGAAGCTCCAGTGTTCCAGCACTGGTTAAATAAAATGTATAAACTAGCCAGTTTTGACCAAATTACAGCTCAGCACGGAAATGCCAGACAAAAAAAAAAAAGAATACGACAGAAGAATGGGGTCCCTTTCTCACCCATTGCCAGGAGACATACCGAAATTTATTTATTTATTTATTTATTTAGCACTTTTCTATACCGACCTTCATGGTTAAATGACCATATCAGATCGGTTTACATCGAACTGGGAGAAACTGTAACAGAAAACAACTTTTATATACACAGAAGAATCAAAAGTTACATTCAACAGGGAGATTAAACTTGGGAGCTTAAGCAGCTGGAAAGAAAGGCCTAAGAGGGCATTAAACTAAGAACAATAACATCGTGGAATCAGGGCTAGTGCTTATTAAGTAGGAAAGGTACTAGTGCTTATAAAGTACTTAGAGGAGGTACAAAGATCCGTTGCTCGTGAAAGAGTTAGTCATCTAGTGTGTATCCAAGGGGTCTGGGAAGGTTTGGCGGAACAGCCAAGTCTTAAGTTTTTTCTTAAATGTTAGGAGGCAAGGTTCCATCCTGAGGTCTGAGGGGATGTTGTTCCAAATGGCTGGGCCTGCTGTCGAGAAAGCTCGGTCTTTGGTCGAAGTGAGGCGTGTGGTTTTGGTTGGAGGGGCTTGTAGAGATCCTTTGTAGACTTCTCTAATCAGTCTGATGGAAGTATGGAGTTTGAGAGGGATTTCGAGGTCGAGATGAAGGTGATTATGGATGGATTTGTGTATTAAGGTGAGTGATTTGTGTAGGACTCTGTAGTTAACTGGTAACCAGTGTAGGTTTCGGAGGATGGGAGTAATATGTTCTCCACGGTTGGTGTTGGTCAAGATTCTAGCAGCGGCGTTCTGTATCGGCTTGGTAGTTGAGCTGGGGAAGCCTAAGAGGAGAGCACTGCAGTAGTCTATTTTAGCAAATAGCAAGGCTTGTAGAACTGTCCTGAAGTCGTGGAAATATAGGAGAGGTTTGAGTCTTTTTAGAACCTGGAGTCTGTAGAAGCAATCTTTGGTTGTGATGTTGATCATTTGCTTTAGGTTGAGGTGGTTATCGAATATTAGCCCGAGATCTCTAACATGAGTATGAGTGAGATGGGTGGTGTTGTGGGTCTGTGGGAGGGGGTTGTCTTGGTTGGAAGAGATGAGGAGGAGTTCGGTCTTAGAGGCGTTAAGGACCAAGTTTAAACTGTTGAGAAGGCTGGTGATAGATTGTAGGCAGTTATTCCAGAGTGTGAGTGATTTAGCGATGGATTCTGTTATAGGAATCAGAATCTGCACGTCGTCTGCATAAATGTAGTGAATTAGTTTGAGACTTGTTAACAGTTGGCAAAGGGAGAGGAGGTAGATGTTGAAGAGGGTGGGTGATAGGGAGGATCCTTGAGGTACACCAAGAGAAGAATTTGTAGAAGGTGATTCTTTGTTGTTAATTTTGACTTTAAAGCTTCTGTTACTAAGGAAAGACTTGAACCATCTGTGGACTGATCCAGATATGCCTATGTCTGATAGGCGATTCAGGAGGATGGAGTGGTTGACGGTGTCGAAAGCCACCGAGATGTCTAGGAGGATTAGAAGGAAGGAATGGCCTTTGTCCAATCCCATAATAATATGGTCTGTTAGTGAGAAGAGAAGGGTTTCCGTGTTGCGTGATTTGCGGAAACCATATTGGGATGGATATAGGATATTGTATTCTTCTAAATATTCTGAAAGCTGGGTGTTTACCAATTTCTCTGTTAGTTTGGCTAAGAATGGTAGATTAGAGATGGGGCGGAAATTAGCTGGTTCACTGGGGTCTAAGTTGTGTTTCTTAAGGAGGGGTTTAAGAGCCGCGTTTTTTAGACTGTCTGGGTACACACCTTGAGTTAACAAGCAGTTTATGATGTTGGTCAGTGGTCCGGAGATTGTGTTTGGGATAAGTAGCAGAAGTTTGGATGGGATGTTGTCTGCTGGGTGGCTGGATGGTTTCTGCCTCTTAAGAAGGGATTTGATCTCCTTAGGGGAGGTTAGTTCGAAATTGTCGAGCTTGGCTCCCATGAGGGTGTGGATATTGGCTAAAGTAGCGAGGGGGGGTAGTATTGGTTGGAAGGAGTGCGAGAGTGTTCGAAATCTTCTACTGAAAGAATACAGCAAGCTCATTAGCCTTGGATTATGCCTGTTCGTCTGGTATCGTCGGTGGAAGTGACTTTGTGATTTGTGATACATATGAGAAGAGAGCCTTTGCATCATATTGGAGATCGTGGATTTTATTGGCGTAGTATTCTCTTTTTGACTTTAGAATTGAGGTCCTGTAAAGATGTACGGTTCCTTTGTATGTTGATAGGGTAGATGAGTTGGGGGCTTTGCGCCATCTGTTTTCTTTGTGTCGTAGTTCTTGTTTTATCCGTTTGAGTTCGGTGGAGAACCAGGGTTGATTTCCTTTTTTTGTTGGGTTAATTAATTTGGAGACTGCGGGACATACTTTATTTGCTACTGCTTCAGTAATCTTGTGCCAGGAGAGCACGGCTGAGTTGGGGTTAGATAGATCCAAGTTTGTGAATTCCTTGGTGAGCTGCTCACTGAGAATGTCGGAAGCACATGGTTTCCTGAAGTGAATGGTGGAGAGGTGCTGTGGGGTGTAAGACTGTTTTTTTTGTGGAGAAGGTGGTTGTTATCAGAAAGTGGTCTGACCAGAGAATTGGGGTAAATGAGGGTTCCATAGTGCAGGAGAAATTAGAGTTGATGAAAATAAGATCCAGGGTGTGACCTGCTTTGTGTGTTGGCTTGTTGACGATCTGATTGAATCCCATTGCACTAAGGGCGGTGAGGAGGGCTTCACAATTGGAAGAGCGGGGTGCGGCATCAAAGTGGAGGTTAAAATCTCCCATGATCACCCCAATATCTCAGTCTCAAGCAGCTAGTTAATAATCTTCCAGACTTGAATTATTATCTCAAGGATAACAAGAATAACAGATCTCGTTATAGTTTAGTATTAGACATCATGTTCAGCAGTAGCGAGAGGTCAATACCATCAGCCATAACACCAGAAATACATTTTGGAGAATTTCAAACATCTCATATATTACTGTGCAATTATTAGTAGTGGAGCTAAGTCGAGGGGGGAGAGGGGGGAGTGGGGGCAAGGAAGAAAGGAAGGGAAAATTGGTTGCTAACACTTGTTATAACTGTTAATATTTGACTATTATACGGAGGAATGATGAAGTACCCGCGTATAGGAGAGATACATCCATTACACATGTTTTTTCCAATCAGGACATGTTTTATTGGAAATTTGCATAAGTGGTGTATTTCTAATTTTTTATAGGAGACTAAGGTATATATCATAAGATGTTTCTATTAACGTGTTAATATACCAATCGTTCCTATTAAATTGTTTCTATCACACTCATTTATATAACACTCATTTTACATAACAAATCGTATGATTTTGACATTGATATATTGATATACATACAGATATATTCATTTTGATATATATAAAAAAAATTTAGGGAACAGTAGGTTAGGGTTTAGGGGGTGGGGAGGAGAGGGGAAGAGGGAAGAAGTGTAGGTAGGGAGTATGGAATACTCTCCCAGTCTTTTCCTTAATTGGAGCAGATTGGGAGGGAACGGGGAAAGGCCCAATAACATCACCGCACGTATTTTATGAAAGTCTGGCGCATGTTTTAAAATCTGTGCGTTCATGTACGCGTGCTGGGAACTGCATGCACATGAATGGTTGTGCGCTGCTTTGAAAATCTGCACCTAAGTGTCTGTTTAGCATGGAAACTTTACTCAGACTCAGATCATGTAAATGGTTTGTAGTGGGGCAAATGGATTTTCTGGTGTTTTGAGAGATTTTGCTTCCTAATAAAGGACCGTCTATGGCCACACTATTCTTCGGGGTCTGCTTGCTGAGAGGCCCGCTTGCTACGTTCCTTTACCTGTTTCCGGATTTGGCGCTGCTGGTGACGTCGGAGAAGGAGGAGCCGGTAGACAATAAAACTCTGTCTACTTGGGCAGACGTCGCCACACTATTCTTCGGGGTCTGCTTGCTGAGAGGCCCGCTTGCTACGTTCCTTTACCTGTTTCCGGATTTGGCGCTGCTGGTGAGGTCGGAGAAGGAGGAGCCGGTAGACAATAAAACTGTCTACTCCAGCGGGACGCCGCCGGCGCGACGGTTAAGCCGCGCACGGTCAAGGGGCGCGCTCGGCTTTGTCCGGCTTCGTCCGGATTGGGCCGGCATTGGGCGAAAAAATTTTCTTCAAAGAAAGAGTGGCCTTAGAAAACAGCGACAAGATAAGTAATAGAAAACGTTCTTCTTGGGTTAAAGTTGGAAGCATTCATTTGTTATATTGCTTTTTAGAGGTGTAAAAGGCTTGATAGTGTTATCTGGTGTAGAGTGCCATGCCCCACTCGAAAAGAAAGGCTAAAATTAGAGAACTGTCTGCAACTTCTACGCCAGTTAAATCATATCAAGCAACTATTCCTGACTGCTTTCAAACTCCTTCATTAAGAACACCGGTTGGGGCCGCTAGCGGCATGACTCAGGAGCAGGAGTCTGCCGCTCTGGCCAGTGAAATATCTCTTACCCCCGGTGCCCCGGAGAAACCGGCTCCTCCCATCATGGAATCTGAGAATGCCAAAATGACATCAGGAGGCCCACTCGATCTCTCTAGAGATGTTGGAAATCCAACAAAAATCTCAATGGACATTGAAGATCATAAGTCCTGGGAGATTGGAGAAGGCTCGGACATTGTGGGAGGCAATGGAACTCCTCAACAGCCAGGAGAGGGTGATTCGAGAAACATGGGACAAGATATATTAGAGATAATTCCAAAAAAATTAACTTTGGAGGAATTGGGATTGATGATTATGAAAATGCAGAAATCAATCAATAAGTTAACTTTAAATGTGCAAGAAGTATTAAATAAAAATGCATCTGTGCAAGGGAAGATAGAGATATTGGAGAAGAATGTTAACACTGCTGATGAAAAAATTGGGGGAATACAGAAAATACAGGTTAATGTAATAAAATCTATACAAGAACATGAGGGGAGAATAGAAATGATAGAGAATAGGAGTAGAAAACTGAATTTAAGAATATTAAACTTTCCACAAGTTCATCTGGTCACTCCAGGGGATCTGTTTAATAGTTATCTAAAGAACATCTTAAAATATTCAGAAAATTCCCTGCCTAAACTATCTAAGGCCTATTATTTACAACAGGCTAAAGAGGATAAAAATATAAAGGCTATAGAAAGCTTTAACCTGACTGATTTTCTAGAGAAATCTTATGAATCTAAAATTGAAAGTAGATCTACTCTATTAGTACAATTTATGTCCCAAGCAGAGAGAGATGAGGTGTTGAAACTTCATTTTAGACAACAAAAATTAGATTTCTATGGAGCACCAGTGAGAATATTCCCAGATGTTACGCGAACAACACAACTTAGGCGAAAAAACTTTATTGCACTTTGTAAAGAAGTATTAGATAGAGGGGCTCAATTCTCTTTACGCTATCCCTGCAAGTGCTTTATAAAACACCAACAAAATTCATATATCTTTAATGTTCCAGAGCAATTACGAGCATTTCTCGACACACCCCCCGAAGGGCTGTAATAAAGGGATTACAGGAAAAAAAAAATGAATGAAGGAGTACTAGGAAGAATATTAGTTAATATGCTTTGTTCCTATGTATGCTCCATAGTGTTTACTAACTGTCAATGTTTTCTAAAAATGTTCTTTTATTATCCTCTATTAATGATATGATGCTGGGATACAAATAGTATTAAGATTTGAATTCTTTGATTGTTGTATTTCCTTGGCATCAATTGTATTTTGTAATAATTATAAAGAAATGCAATAAATAAAAAATTAAAAAAAAAGGACCGTCTATATTTAATGCATGAGAATAGCCTCTCCTATGTGTGAATTTATGTGTTTTGTGAGAGCACGCTTCTCAGTGAATCTTTTATTACATTCAATACATGAGAATGGTCGCTCCCCTGTGTGGATTCTAATGTGTGTTGTGAGGGCACTCTTCTTAGTGAAGCTTTTATTACATTCACTACATGAGAATGGACGCTCCCCTGTGTGGATTCTCATGTGTCTTGTGAGGGCACCCTTCTCAGTGAATCTTTTATTACATTCAGTACATGAGAATGTTCGCTCCCCTGTGTGGATTCTCATGTGTCTTATGAGGGCATACTTCCGCTTGAAGCTTTTATTACATTCAGTGCATGAGAATGGTCGCTCAGCTGTGTGGATTCTCATGTGACTTGTGAGGGCACCCTTCTCAGGGAAGCTTTTATTACATTCACTACAAGAGAATGGTTGCACAGCTGTGTGGATTCTCATGTGTTTTGTGAGGACACCCTTCTCAGGGAAGCTTTTATTACATTCGCTACATGAGAATGGTCGCTCAGCTGTGTGGATTCTCATGTGTTTGGTGAGGACACTCTTCACAGAGAAGCTTTTATTACATTCACTACATGAGAATGGTCGCTCAGTTGTGTGGATTCTCATGTGTTTTGTGAGCATACCCTTCTCAGGGAACCTTTTATTACATTCAGTACACATGTATGGTCTTTCACCTGTGTGGATTTTCTGGTGGTGGGAGAGGTGTGATTTGCTAATGAAACATTTTCCACATTCAGCACAGGAGAATGGTCTCTCTCCTGTGTGGATTCTCATGTGTATTTTGAGGGCACCCTTCTGCATGAAGATTTTATTACATTCCGTACAGGAGAATGGTCGCTCCCCTGTGTGGATTCTCATGTGTCTTGTGAGAGTACCCTTCTCAAGGAAGCTTTTATTACATTCACTACAGGAGAAAGGTCGCTCCCCGGTGTGGATTCTCATGTGGTTTTTGAGCAAACCTTTCTCAGGAAAGCTTTTATTACATTCACTACATGCGAATGGTCGCTCCCCTGTGTGGATTCTCATATGTCTTGTGAGGGCACCTTTCTGTGTGAAGCTTTTATTACATTCACTACATGAGAGTCGTTGCTTCTCGGTGTGGATTCTTGTGTGTGTTGTGAGAGCACCCTTTTCAGGGTAGCTTTTATTACATTCACTACATGAGAATGGTCTTTCACCAGTGGGGATTTTCTGGTGCTGGGAAAGGTGTGATTTGCTAATGAAATATTTTCCACATTTAGTACAGAATGGTCTCTCTCCTGTGTGGATGCTCTGGTGCAGCATTAGCATAGTCTTACGACTGAAGCTTTTCCCAGAATCAGTGCAGGTAAATGGTTTGTTTCCAGTGGGGATTTGGGTGAGGTTTTTGTTCCTTACAAAACATTTTCCACCTTTAGTGCACGAGAATGGTGTCCATCCAGGGTGGATTTTGTGATGTAATTTTAGCTTATACTTACTAATTAAACTTTTCCTCCAATCATTGCAGGGGAAGGTTGGCTCTGGTTTACATATGCTTAGGTGCACTTTTAGATTTTTCTTCTGACTGAAGCTTTTCCCAAATTTACTACATAAAAACAATGGTTGGAGTGGGTGGAATTTCTCATGCAATATTAAATGCGATTCCTTATCAAAGCTTTTACCACAGGAGTCACTCAGAAAGGATTTCTTCCCTTTCCCCTCCCTCTGGTGAAGTTCAGAAGTCTTTTGATCACTGTTATTACTTTGGAATAGGCTCCCTGTGCTCACGTGTCTCTGGTGCTCAGGGATGACTTTGACCTCCATCTCACATGCAGTGACGCCATCCCGTGAGTCTCCTGCAGGGTCTCTCTGCTTCTTCTCTGACTCCTGCTGACTATTCCTTGTGTTTCTCCTCTCAGTCCCCTGTGAAACATTCTCAAAGACTGTTCCTGATTCTCTTGGGATCAGTCCTTCTTCCGTAGGTTGTTCTTCTCGATTCTCCTCCTTTATATGCTGTGTGACCTTATCACTTCCTGGTGATAGAAGAAGATATTAATCATACATTAGTGACCATGCAAATGGATCTGGCAGTGTCACACAGGATTAGAGCTGCGCATTTCTGACCAACCACTGGTGACCATGAAAAATAACTAACAATGGGGTTTGCACCAAAAGTCTTCTGAGATGAGCTCCTAAATATGTATAACCTAGAGGAGAGGAGAAAGGGGGAGATATGATAGACACACTTACATACCTGAAAGGTAATAATGCTCAAGAAGTAAACTTCTTTTGAATGGAAAATAATTTGTAGAGCAAAGGTCGATATAAAGTTCCAAGGGGGGAGATTAGGAATAATATCAAGAGATATTTTTTGTTCACAGAAATTGTAGAGGATGCCTGGAACTACCTTACGGAAGTGTTGGAGATGAAAACTGTAACAGAATATAAAAAATAACAGTGGGATAAACACAGAAGAGAGAGAAGATGGAGAGAATGAGAGACAAGAGGTCAGGAATGTAGGCACGCTTGCTAGAAACAGAGCAGATACTCCCATAGATAAAACCTGAGAGGGAGAGAAGAGGGAGGAGAGTGGGGGTAGGATAAGCTTGGAGGGGAAGGATGAGAGTTACCATGGAGGGACAGGACTGAGATTGATATTCAGAGAAGGGCAGGTGTGATGACAGTAAAGACAGTGAGATTCTCTTAGGGTAAGAGGTGATGGCTTAATGAGAGGAAGAAATCTTTGTAAAGCAATGGACAAGGCAGAAGACAGAATGGTCGAGGAGGTGGAGAATATGGGAGGCTCACAGTGCACCTGATGTTCCCAATGGACAGAAGTGGGGAATGAGATTGGGTAGGGTCAGCGTCAGGAAGAGGAAGGAGAATGGATCTGTAGGTAGGGGAGAAGGGAAAAATGGCCATGAGACAGCTAGAAGTATGCAGACAAGCTGAAATCTCCCTAATATATCAGTGCATGGCTAAGTAGGTCACGGGGTAATGACAGTCATGAAGCAAGCTCAGACCTCTTGTATCCTGCTGTTCATATTCAGCTAATTGTAAAACAAGAATGCACCGACCGTACGTGCACCTGGGGGCGAGTGAGCAAAGCTACGCTGGAGTTTTAAATGATGTGCACAAGTACGTGTGTATGATGTAAAATACGCCTAGCATGTGTACTCGAGCAAATATAAAGCACATTTCTTCCAGTTTGCCCAGTCTCTCAGGGTCATCCAGACCCTTCTAGTTCTTCATCCTGCACTCCCCCCAGTTGAGCAAGACCCCTCACCCTATCGTGTTAGTCCTAAAAAGTGATTTCTGCACACTTACATCTCATCAGGAGCAGCAGGAAATATACGCAGCTAACAGTGCGCCACGAGCAGCAGCCGCAGGATTTACACACTGAACTGCTGACCCCGCCCATTTTTAGCATGAGCAAGTAATTAGCAGCTTTTGAAATTCATGTCGCTTACATGCAGCCATGTATTCATCTTTTAGTGCCTGTAACGCTTTTAAAATTTGGCTCATTCAGTTCTGTATCCAGGCAGGTGGGATCAGTAGTCCTGGGCCTGGTGCTGAGGGCTCAGTAAAGTCCCTTGAGAAACTTTGTGGATGTTCCCCAGCAGGTGCCTCATGTAAGACATCGGAGATAAATTCCTAGACTGCCTCGCAGGGGCTGGTCTCACGTCAAAAGATCCAAACAACCAATCTCAGGTGCCAGCTCAGACACAGAGCAATGCTGGAGTCAGAGAAAAGTCACAAACGACCTTCAGTAAATCAGCCCTCGAGTCCGCTAAACATGCAGATAATGTAATTTTTACCTAGGGAGATGAAGGTCTCATAATTCTCCTTCATCACCTCCCTGTAAAGCTCCTTCTGCCCTTCATCTAAATACTCCCACTCTTCTTGGGAGAAATAGACAGCGATGTCCTCAAACGTCACCAGCACCTGAAACACAAAGGCATGTGGAGGGGCTCAGAGTGCATTAGATCTCAGCTGGATTTATTCTCCTAACATTTTATCATGGAAAAGAGGACACCAGGACCCCTCTTCCCTAGGAAATGCCAGATTTGTTCCCTGTGTTGCTCCTAGAGTCCGTTTCCTCCATAGACCCCAGGGTTTTCAAATCAAAATGGAAAACATTCTCTAATACCAGAGACAGAATATGAAATGTCATTGCGTGGATAAATCACATTATAATAAAAAGGAAGCTATAAGCGCATTATCCAGAACATCAGGAACATCTGGTTCTATTCCATCAGGAGGGCTCACTGTGCTAAATCCTAACAGGGAAGGAAGAGTTTGGTGTCCTGGGCAGTGACATATCTCCCATTGTGATGTATGAATTCTGTATTCATGGATGTTGCAAACCATGGGCACATAGGGATTGTGCCCCAAATCTCAAACAGCTGTTTGGTTTCCTTCTCTGCAGGGAAAGGAAAGGAGAAATTAATACTTACCTGATAATTTCCTTTCTTTTGCCTTCAGGCTGGTCAATCCACACAAATGGGTTATGCACCTCTACCAGCAGGTGGAGACAGAGTAAAAGCTGATGGCAAGGACATATAGGCCTGTCCCAACATCAGCCCGCAAGTATTCTCTGGAAAAGCCAAACTGTGGACAAACTGATTATACATGAACATAACCACTTATGCTTCCAACCAACTGAGAACACTGAGCTCAGTCAAAAGAGCTAACATTTACTAAAGTAAGGAGCTGGTCATGGGACTGACCAATCCTGAAATGAGTAACAGATATAACACTCTGCGTCGTTCATACCTAGAGGACAAACTGAAAGCAAGATGGCAGCCGAGGGTGGACTGTGGATCGGCCTGTCTTCCCCAGAGGAAAGAAGATTAAAATTAAATAAAAAATGTCATCAGGTAAGTAGGGAATTCTCCATCCTGTTCACTTGGGCAGGCTAATCCACACCAGTGAGATGTACCAAAGCTGCCCAGGGACTCAGCAGCATCGCCCAACGATCAAGCAGAATGCCAGGAAGAGTGCGTAAGGATGACCGCTGATGACTTCCATAATCCAATAACGGACTATAGTTGCCCGCACTACTGGCTCACCTTGTATACCTCTGCCATGGAGCACAGTTGACCAGACTTACTGAGAGGATGAATAACTTCCAAGTACTGCATCAGATGCCACTTGACAGCCAGAGCAAGCAAGAGAAGATAATCACTCTCCTCTGTATTCCTCTCCAGTGTGGCCAAGGAAATAAACAGAGTAAAATGAAATTCTGAAACCACTTTGGGCTAAAAGAAGGTAAAGTCCAAAGCTGTACCGCTCCCAGAGTCACAGGCAGGAACGGCTTATGGCAAGAAAAAGCCTGTAGCTCGGAAACTTGACGTCTTGAGCAGATTACCTTGAAGACTGTTTTTCTAGGGTTAAAAACCTTCAAGAAGAAGCTATGTTGCAGTTGAAAAGGTAGGACATGAAAGGAATCCACAATCAGATTAAGTTACCATAAGGATACTGGTAGCCACAAGGGAAGATTAAGATGCTTAACTTTCTTCATGAACAGAGACATCTGGATGGGAAGACAAAAACCCACCAAGAACTCGGTTCCTATAACAGGTGAATGCTGCCAGTTGAACCTTTAAGGAGTTAAAGGCCAAGCCTTTAAGCAATCTGTCCTGAAAAATTCCAAAATTAATCAAATAGATGAGCATTTACAGTTTGCTAGTACTTACCATTATACAGATATTAATTTTTTGGATATTGCCAAACAAGTTAATGGGCGTTTTACCACTAGTTTATTTCGAAAAGAGTGTGAGAGGAATACACTCTTACATTATACTAGTTTCCATCCCCAACAACTACGGAATAATTTACCCATAGGTCAATTTCTCCGTATACGGAGGATCTGTAGTACGCGAGCTGAATTTGTCCATCAGGCAGAATTTCTTAAGGTACGATTGCTTGAACGAGGCTATCCGGTGAAATATATAAAAAAAGGCATACAAGAGGGCGTATAATGCCGAGCGACAATGGTTGCTCCTTGACAAATCAATAGAATGTGAAGAGTCACGCATAGTGTGTACTATACCATATTCCAATCAAGCACGAAAAATCTCGTCGTTGATACATCAACATTGGCCAGTTTTAAAAATACATGATATTTTTAAGGAGTCACCTATCATAGCATATAGTAGAGGTAAAAATGTGGGGGACTTAGTGACACACTCTTACATGCCTCCAACAAGTCTGAGCAGTATGAATGAGAACATTGGTCATTGGCCATGTAAACACTGCTCCCTGTGCAGTCAAGTCATAGAGGGCGAATCGTGGATCGATAAACATGGAAAAGTGCATAAAGCACGGCAATATTCTTCTTGTGATACATCTAGAGTGATATATATCATTGTTTGCCCTTGCAACTTGTATTATATAGGACGTACGAAACGTCAAATACGTGTCAGATTAATTGAACATCGCAGTTGCATTGCCACAGGAAAAATATTGGCCCCAATGGTGGCTCATTGTCAGGAAAAACAACATACTTTTCAACAGTTACAATAGCGTGTGTTAGAAGTAGTTACAATGCACAAGCGAGGTGGCGATCCTAATTTTTTGTTAAATCTTAAGGAGCAACAGTAGATTTTCTGGATGCATACCGTTATTCCATCTGGCTTGAATAGTATGATTGAGTGGTATTCATTATAACACCAGAAGTGACGTTGCACATACGTCACTAAAGACAGGGGGTTTAAAAATGGAGGCGGGAAATACAAAACCGGAAGAGAAGGTTAAAAAACACGCTGAAAGCCATGTTGGTGGAAAATTGAGTGAGTAGCGTTACATGGTTGGGACTTTGTTACAATATTAAACGTTGATATTGATGTTGCAATATGTTTATGTTTGTGGCGCAGAATATTGCCCTTGAGGAAGGACGACAACGTCCGAAACATTGTACAGTGTCGGGCACGGACACAGTAAGGCAATGTGGAGATTGGACACATTGCTATAGACCATCGGATGTGAAGAATCTTGGGCTGTAATATTAAGAAAAGCATGAATTTCAAGCTAAGTAACAGTATGATTTACCATTGATATTCTGGGAAAAGTTAAACGTTTGTCGAAAAATTTTTAAATACACAGAGCACTTTACTTTCAAGCACAAAATAATGAAAAAATGAAATATGGACTGACCAATGATTAAAAATAAGGCAGAGTGAAAAATGGTACGTGTTGCCTCACAATGATGCCTATTATGAAGGTCATACAATGATTGCGCCGTTAATGAGAGTTGATTAGAGTGGCGGGGATTTAAGATAGCATTCCCAGTAGGTGCCAGTCAAAGTTCTAGAAACTTTGACAAAAGTGTTCCGTGATTGGAGGGAAGTGACGTCACCTTGGCAGATGGCCGCCTGAACTAAGAGCTCCCTCAGACTGCCACCAAATACTTTTTATATCTCCTTCCTATGCGAGCGAATCTCCACAGAAATCTCTGAGCAGCTACCTTTAAGCTATCTGATGTCGGTAAGGCGAAAACCAATGGACTTTAAAAAGTTGTCTTATAAAAAAGCCACTGAGAACGCTGAGATAGCTGGCAGGAAAATGGTGCCGGATGACACGGATAAATCTGATATGGAAGATCACGATGAAGAGCCGAATCCTGATGAATGTGAGCCCCCGAATCGTGCAGAAATGAAAGCCTGGCTCGCCGAGCTTAAAAATATCTTAACTCATACTACTGACATCATGAACTCGATCGAGGAGATGAGGGGGGAAGTTGCGGAAAATGGCCGCCGCATTTTTGAAGTTGAGACGAGGGCAGAGGCGAACAGCGACGAAATCAAAATGACACGTGAAACCTTGACCGAGTTGCAAGTAGAAGTAGAACATCTCAATGAAAAAGTCGAAGACCTCGAAAATCGCTCCCACCACCAAAACCTGCAATTCCGAGGCATACCCGAAACGCCGACTTTCAGGACTGCGTCACTGTTGTATCTCAAGTTTGCGCCATGCTACTTACAGAGAGAGATCTAACCCAGACTTCAAATTCAGCCACTGAAGTGAAGCTTGCACGAGCGCATAGGGTGATGGGATCCAGAAATTCCAATAAACCTAAAGATATCATTGCATGCTTCCATGAGTTTGCGGTTAAAGATAAATTTGCAGCTATAGCCAGGAAATAAGCGACTTGGAACTGGAATGGTCACGAAATGATGATATTTGCAGATTTGTCTCCCATCACGATTAGGAAGCGTCAGGAGTTCAGAAATATCACAGAGACATTGAGAAAAGATAAAATAAGGTATCATTGGCTATTTCCTTTTCGACTAAGTTTCTCCTTGAAGGGTGAGACCCACCGCATTAAAACAGTGGCATAAGCTTCCTATATATTGAAGTCCGCAGGCTACTCAGGCATAGAAGATGCTTCAGCGACGGTTAAAAATACTCCCAGAAGAGAAGATTTCCCGCGCTGGCAAAGAGTAACCAGAGGAGATAAAAGACTGCGTCGTAATCCTGACTTAGGACAATCTAGCCGGGAACCCAATTGAGACAGTGGGCTTCACATATCCTTTTACACTGCTAAGGGAAATGCTTTGCATTGTTTATACTGTTAAGTAAGAGGTTTGCTCATGATTCTCAAATAACAGGCATATCAAGTTGGTGGATACTCATGGTCGTAAGATTTTACTGCACTAAAGCCTGTTAAGAGTCTGAGGAGATTTTATACATGCAGTTTGCATTTGCTATTGTTCTAAGTTGGCTGTCTGGGGGCGTGCTCCTGCTAAGTTGATAACTCCCTCTCACATAACAACAGCATAGTCCCTTGAAGAACAGACGGGAGGCGCGCGCTCGCGCCCTAGAAAGCCGGAGAGATGAGTGCTGGAAGCTGGTGGTGTCCTCAGCCACGTGGGAAACCCAGGGAAGCAGCGGAGCAGCCCTGGGCTAGAGCGGCTCCCAGCCGCCAGGACTGAAGCAGAGAGAGAGAAGTGCTGGCTGCAGGACGAGCAGGGAGCTGTAGCAGGCTGCAGGCAGAGAGGTAAGGCTGGCTGCAGGGAACTGTGGGAAACTGCAGGCACCAGCAGGGACGGCTCCCTGCCGGTCGAGGACCCGGGCTGCACACGGGCACCGGCAGGGACACCCTCCCTGCCAGCTGAGGACCCCGGGAAGGCAGAGGCACGTCGGGGAGAGCCCGGACAGACAGCAGCGTCGGCGGCTCGACTAGCCGCGAGAGGGTAAGAGCCTGCCCGGATCGTAACACCTAATTCGGCACAGGGAGATTTCTTCAATAAGGTGTCGCAACTTTTGGAACAATGCGCTGCAGGCCATTTACTTGTGGGTGGCGACTTCAACTTAACGAATAAGCCCCGCCTAGATAACTCACAGGGTTTTTCACCAACCATTATATCTCAACCCCAAATCGGGTCTATCACTTGGTCTGACCATAGTCCGATAACTCTAAAAATAAACGTTACATCGTATGATAGAGGTCAACAATTTTGGAAACTCAACGACAGTTTACTCGAGGACACTGACTTTTGCGCTCAACTTCAAAAAGACATACAGGATTATTTGCTTCTGAATATGACGGATGAGATAACTCCTATGACCCTGTGGGACTGTCTAAAAGCGGTCATATGAGGCAAACTAATCGCACGTGGGTCTTTTCTCAAAAAACAATGAATTAAAGATAAACTGGATACTCTCCTACAACTACAATACCTGGGCCATATCCACTCTCAGTCTGGAGAACCCGATATACTTGCTCAGATGGATCGACTGCGTCATCATTTAGATGAGTTGGAAGCTGCACAAATTGCTCGCAATCTTGAACTTAACAAACAGCAGTATTTCGAAGGGGGTAATAAGGCTGGCAAACAATTGGCTCGTACACTGAAAATAAAGCAAACTCAAAATAACATTATCAAACTGAAAGATGAATCAGGTCAGATACTGACTTCTAACTCTGATATTCGGAAGAGATTCCTATGCTTCTATTCAGATCTCTATGCAGCGGCTTCTCATATACAACCCCAAGAGATCGATAAATATTTAGCAAGTGTTCCAGTACCAAAGTTGCAGCGGGACACTCAGGACTCTCTAGATAAAGATATCACATCTGCTGAGGTAATGTGGGCTATTAAATCCTTGAAGACGGGGAAGTCACCGGGATTGGATGGATCCATTTTATAAAATATTTGCCACTACAATCGCTCCTCTTCTGGTTTCTCTCTTTAATTCCCTACAGGGACCCCACTCCTTTTCTAGGGAAGCCAACCTCGCTGGAGTGACCCTATTAGCAAAACCAGGCAGAGACCCCACCGTATGCGGTTCTTATCGCCCAATTTCCCTAATAAATCTTGATATGAAATTGCTGACTAAAATCCTCGCCAACCGTCTCAATGCTTTCCTACCAGATCTGGTACATTCGGATCAATCTGGCTTCATACCTGGCAGGATGGCTTCGGACAATGTTAGAAAGACTGTGAACTCTATGTGGTGGACGAGATCGCAAAACATACCCATGGTCCTCCTAGCACTAGACGCCGAAAAGGCCTTTGATTTTGTGTACTGGCCTTTTCTCTTTCAAACGCTGCGGGCCTTTAATTTTGGAAAAAGATTTATTAGATGGGTGATGAAATTATATGATTCCCCCACAGCATGTTTAAAAATCAATGGAGGATACTCACAGCCCTTCAACGTGGGACGGGGAACCAGACAAGGGTGTCCACTCTCCTCATTACTTTTTGCTTTATTTTTGGAGCCCTTCACACATCAGATTCGATCCAACACTGATATCCAAGGGATTAGAGTGGGCGATTTTTTTTCTAAATTGTCCTTATTCGCTGACGATATTTTATTTACTATCACAGATCCATTTCCCTCTTTACGGGCCATCACTGACGAACTTACGATTTTTAGTGCTGTGTCAGGCTTCAAAATTAACTGGGAAAAATCTGAACTTTTAAATGTGTCGGTTCCCCAGTCTGGGTTACCCCTGCTGCAATCCGGATTCCCATTTAAATGGGCTAAATCTAAGATAAAATATTTGGGAATCTATATAGACCCGGCTTGTAACCTGTATCAGTTTAACTATCCTCCTTTGATGGCCAAAATTTATAAAGAGCTGGAGGAATGGGATCGCTATCACATCTCATGGCTGGGCCGTTTGGCAGTTATTAAAATGAATGTCATGCCCAGGATATTATATCTTTTGCAAACTCTTCCTATGGTGATACCTTCTAAATTAGTTAGAAAGTGGCAAAATAGAATCAACAAATACCTGTGGAAGGGTAAGAGGCCGCGCATAGCGAGAGAGACTCTTTACTTACCCAAAACCCAAGGAGGCATGGGGTTGCCAAACTTACAGTGCTACCAAGGGGCGGCACAACTCAAAGCAGCTGTAGAGTGGCATCCAATAAAGCGACAAAAACCGTGGGTTCTGTTGGAGCAGGCGATATTAGGAAGCACTCCCATAACTGCACTGTTATGGCAACACCGCACTTCCTGGAGGTCATTGGTTAATTTACCTGCCACGGTCCAATCCACTTTACAAACGTGGAATCAATGGCGGAAAGTGTTGGTGGGCCACAAGACTTTTTTCTATAGCATGCAATTCTTACACCAAAAAACTTTTAAACCCGCAGAGAACTTACGAGCCTTTGCCAAATGGATCAACAAAGGCATCACTCAAATGGTACATTTATGGGAGCCTGGAGGCTTCTTGCCCTTCTCCACACTTAGTAGTCGTTTTCAACTGGAACCATCAGATGTATTTCAATATTTACAGATTCGTCACTTCTTTCTTCAACATAAAGTGGAGGAAGACCTAGCTGGAGGCTGATCCTGGCCTCCTTCAAAAGGGGGAGCGGAAGAAAAAATTGCTCTGATACCAGTTTCCACCAGGATAATAGTGTCTTCTGCAGGGGCTGCATATGAGCAAAGGCCCATTGAACCAGGTCCAACGTCGATGCCATGGAACCCAAGACCTGAAGATAGTCCCAGACCCGTGGTACTGGTAGATGCAGCAGACAAGGAACTTTGTTTCGGGAAGAACAGTACCACTCCAGGAAGGCTTCTTTGGAGGCTGTAAAAGTTCTAAGGAGTAACCATCTTTCACTACCTCTATAACCCACAGGTCAGAGATGATTTTGACCCACTCCTTGTAAAAAAGGGACAGCCTGCTGGAGACCTGACGGCTGCTTGGAACCTGCAGAGGAGCCCCCTCTGCCTGACAAAAAAATGTCTCGACTCTCTCTCGAAAACGTGGGCAAGATGAATAAGGCTTCTTACTGCCCTTTTTGTCTTCTGGCAATCTAAGGCCCTTGGATTCACCGAGGGACTTCATCAGTTGATTCAGATCTTCTCCGAAAAGAAGCTTCCCCTTAAAAGGCAGATTACAAAACTGAGTCTTGGATGACATATCCGCCAACCAGTTGTATAGCCACAGGAGTCATCGGGCAGCAACCACCCAAACCATACTCCTGGCTGCCATGCACATGAGATCATACAAAGCATCCACCACATAAGCAACTCCTGCTTCAAGGCGCACTGCCTGATCGGGGAATAGTACTCCTGAAGATATCGGTTCCTGCAGTTTCTGAATGCAACATAAGCAGGCGCGTTGCATCAAGCTGGCACAAACGGCTGTCCGGAGGCCCAAGATGGACACCTCGGACATGCACTTTAAATGCCCTTCAACGCTGCTGACCCCACTAATGGAATGGTAGTCTTCTTGGTCACCGCAGAGTCCAGTACATCCACCCAAGGTGTTCTCAGACGATCCAAATGCTCATCCACATTGGGATATAGCTTGGACGTCACTCTCCTCACCTTCAAGCACACTTTCTGGGAATCCCACTCCCAGCTAATTAGGTTTTGAATCTTCTTAGGATTGGGAAAGCACTGGGAGGACCCCGCAGACCATCAAGAACTAGTTGACGCCCTCGCCTTCTGACTCCTCCAGATCCAACTTGATCCCCAGTTCATCTAACACCTGGGGAATGAGAGGGTGCAACTTCTCCCTTTTAAATAGGCAAACTAAACGATGGTCATCACCATCTGCCCTGGAAGCATCCACAGAATCCGGATCATCCTTGGTGGCATCAGGGCCAGGACTCAGATCAATATCCGGGTCCACCTCAGAGTCCTCCTGCAGCTCATCAGAGTCCTCCAGATCCCAGGGGACAGGGTCCAGACGAGAGTCCCATGATCCGCGACGCTTGACTACAAGGCCCAGAGAGCCTGCAAACCCCGAGCGTGTCTCTTGGATGATCCAGTGGACCATTCCCTGGTTCTCCGAGCACCTGCCTTCCGAGCCAGGAAGGCGTCATGCGTCAGCAAAATAACCTCTGGGGAAAAGCCTCCTGGATCCCCCCAAGGCCGGCTCAGGGCGACAGGATGGAGACTCCTCCCCGCATCCCTGCACCGCAGGGGAAGGAGGAGTAAGGGATTCAATATGGCAGCAATCTCCCCACTAAGCACTGCTGCATGAAGTGGGCCTCACAATATGGAGGCCGAGTCACCCAGAAGCGCAGCCATGGAGCAACCATCGGAGTACGGGAGAAAGGCCGAGATGGGCAGATGTGCTGAAATTGTTGAATCCCGGTCAGGAGAAGGCTCCTACACCTGCCCACATGGCTCCCACTCCCTTACCGGACCCAGCAGCTGCTGAGGCTGGCCAACCCCAGTACAGCCCCCCAGCCCGATTATCCCGGGATGGAAACTCTCCGCAGAAGCAAATGCAGGCTGCTTTTTTTTTTTTTTAATTAGCTTCACCCACAAAGAGAAAGCAGCAACAATCCCCAGGGGGGATACTTCCTTGGTGAGTCCAGCAGCAGGCAGGAGGGGACCTCAGGGCACCGAGAGTGAGCCAGTCCCCTGGCTATCAGGGGCCCCAGAAACAGTGGGCTGAAACAGCCTGGGGTGACCAACCCCCCATTAGCCAAGGTGACAGGTTCCAGCGATGGCAGCCACTGGAACCTGTCACCTCGGGGAGCTGCAGCACTTCTCACACTTCCAGATCAGTCAGGACTGCAGGTTTGCACCTCTACCAGAGAATACGGAGGGACTGCAGGTGGCACTCTCGGTTATGTAGCAGTGCCTCAAGGGTTTGTTCTCTGCCTCCATCTGCTGGTAGGGAGGTATAAACCCACTGGTCTGGAATGACCTGGCTATGTCCAGGAAAGTTGCATCAACAGTATAAAGGCTTACAGGATAAGGGTAGTAACCACTGCACCAGCAAGTTACCCCCATGCACTTTTCTCCTTTCTGGTCTACAAAAAACAATCAGACTAACTTTACCCAGGGCAACTAAAATTTACCCTACCCAGAGCACCTCCACCAGCTAAATTGTCTACAAATAATGAGTTATGAGCAACCCAAAGAATAGGAGAGTAGGGGGAGAAATTTGTATCTCCAGTTTTGTAAAAGCAACTAGAAAAGTACCCAGACAAGACCTTGGGAGCATCAAACTCTCAGTGAAAAAAGGCAAAGGTGAGAGGAAGCGGCAGAGGGGGAAGGTAAAGAAATCACAGGAAGCAGAAACTGAGAGGGTCCTTAAGCAGGAGGAGCTGCTGCTGTATGAGGGGGAGAAGCATGAAGAAGAGCCTGAGCGGATGCAGAGAATAAGGAGCCCAAAGAATGGATTCAGTGAGAGGCTGGGGGGATGGGATCAGTCCCAGGCTGCATCCCCTGCCCCCCTCCTACCTGCTGAGCAGAAAGCCCTGCAGCCATTCTCCTGCCCCTTCTCCAGAGCAGGATTTCCAGCCCTGGCTCCCTCCCTGCACGGTCCCTGGGGTGGGGGATGGGATCAGTCCCAGGCTGCATCCCCTGCCCCCCTCCTACCTGCTGAGCAGAAAGCCCTGCAGCCATTCTCCTGCCCCTTCTCCAGAGCAGGATTTCCAGCCCCGGCTCCCTCCCTGCACGGTCCCTGGGGTGGGGGATGGGATCAGTCCCAGGCTGCATCCCCTGCCCCCCTCCTACCTGCTGAGCAGAAAGCCCTGCAGCCATTCTCCTGCCCCTTCTCCAGAGCAGGATTTCCAGCCCCGGCTCCCTCCCTGCACGGTCCCTGGGGATGATTGGCAGCAGCTTCCGGTCTCAGCACCACGCTCCGTAAAGGGAGCACCGCCCCCTTCCAGCAGGAAGTGACATCACAAAGGAAGAGGAAGTGGGAACTGCAGCCGCTGCAGAAGGAGCTGTTAGAAACCGAAACTTGACGGTAGAAAAAGACCCTGTGGCCCATCTAGTTGGGGTGGATGCTGGGAAATGTAGTCCTGCACTGTCTTTCCTCAGGCTGAGATTTATTGGAATTGTGGGAAATGTAGTCCCAGGGCGTGGGTGTTGCAATTGGCTGATTAATAAAGCCAAGTCCTGTTCCGTTCATAAAAACCAAAATGGGTAACTCTGCAGCCCAGTGTTGCCAACCTCGCTTATTTACCGCGAGATTGGGCTTCTTTTTGTAGTCATTCGCGGGGTTTTTTTCCGGTTCGCGGGTTGCTTTTAATTGGGCTATTTTTTTCTGCCAGTCGCGGTTTTTTTGGGCTTGTTGGGCGGGACTTGTGCTCTGAATCATGTTACAGTGATTGGCTGCTGCGATGAAGCCTGTCCATAGCAGGCGCACCCTATCCCTATATTGCAGCAGTAAGCCAATCAGAGCAGAGCTGCAAGCCTTGTTGATGCACACGTCAGGAGCACATTTTGTGGGCAGACCCAGGCAGCACAGCATCGCACGTGGGCGGAACGGGAAGGCCCCAGCGCAGGATTGGAGGCAACAGCAAAGGAATCCAGAGTGTGCAGCTACAGCCAGGGATCAGGAGGGGAGGAGTTAGTATGTTGGGGGGGGGGATGAGAGTGTGGGGGGGATGAGAGTGTGGGGGGCCAGAGATGTGCTCGGAGGGGTTAGGGAGGGGGGGAATGAGAGTGTGGGGGCCAGAGATGTGCTTAGAGGGGGCAATCAGTGTGTGCGGGGCCAGAGATGTGCTCTGAGGGGTTAGGGAGGGGGGAATGAGAGTGTGGGGGCCAGAGATGTGCTCAGAGGGGTTAGGGGAGGGGGGAATGAGAGTGTGGGGGCCAGAGATGTGCTCAGAGGGGTTAGGGAGGGGGGAATGAGAGTGTGGGGGCCAGAGATGTGCTCAGAGGGGTTAGGGAGGGGGGAATGAGAGTGTGGGGGCCAGAGATGTGCTCAGAGGGGTTAGGGAGGGGGGAATGAGAGTGTGGGGGCCAGAGATGTGCTCAGAGGGGTTAGGGAGGGGGGAATGAGAGTGTGAGTGCCAGAGATGTGCTCAGAGGGGGGAATGAGAGTGTGGGGGCCAGAGATGTGCTCAGAGGGGTTAGGGAGGGGGGAATGAGAGTGTGAGTGCCAGAGATGTGCTCAGAGGGGGGAATGAGAGTGTGGGGGCCAGAGATGTGCTCAGAGGGGTTAGGGAGGGGGGAATGAGAGTGTGGGGGCCAGAGATGTGCTCAGAGGGGTTAGGGAGGGGGGAATGAGAGTGTGGGGGCCAGAGATGTGCTCAGAGGGGTTAGGGAGGGGGGAATGAGAGTGTGGGGGGCCAGAGATGTGCTCAGAGGGGTTAGGGAGGGGGGAATGAGAGTGTGAGTGCCAGAGATGTGCTCAGAGGGGGGAAGGAGAGTGTGGGGGCCAGAGATGTGCTCAGAGGGGTTAGGGAGGGGGGAATGAGAGTGTGAGTGCCAGAGATGTGCTCAGAGGGGGGAATGAGAGTGTGGGGGCCAGAGATGTGCTCAGAGGGGTTAGGGAGGGGGGAATGAGAGTGTGGGGGCCAGAGATGTGCTCAGAGGGGTTAGGGAGGGGGGAATGAGAGTGTGGGGGCCAGAGATGTGCTCAGAGGGGTTACGGAGGGGGGAATGAGAGTGTGGGGGCCAGAGATGTGCTCGGAGGGGTTAGGGAGGGGGGGAATGAGAGTGTGGGGGGCCAGAGATGTGCTTGGAGGGGTTAGGGAGGGGGGGAATGAGAGTGTGGGGGGCCAGAGATGTGCTCAGAGGGGTTAGGGAGGGGGGAATGAGAGTGTGAGTGCCAGAGATGTGCTCAGAGGGGGGAATGAGAGTGTGGGGGCCAGAGATGTGCTCAGAGGGGTTAGGGAGGGGGGAATGAGAGTGTGGGGGCCAGAGATGTGCTCAGAGGGGTTAGGGAGGGGGGAATGAGAGTGTGGGGGCCAGAGATGTGCTCAGAGGGGTTACGGAGGGGGGAATGAGAGTGTGGGGGCCAGAGATGTGCTCAGAGGGGTTACGGAGGGGGGAATGAGAGTGTGGGGGCCAGAGATGTGCTCAGAGGGGTTAGGGAGGGGGAGAATGAGAGTGTGGGGGGCCAGAGATGTGCTCGGAGGGGTTAGGGAGGGGGAGAATGAGAGTGTGGGGGGCCAGAGATGTGCTCGGAGGGGTTAGGGAGGGGGGAATGAGAGTGTGGGGGGCCAGAGATGTGCTCAGAGGGGTTAGGGAGGGGGGAATGAGAGTGTGGGGGCCAGAGATGTGCTCAGAGGGGTTAGGGAGGGGGGGAATGAGAGTGTGAGGGCCAGAGATGTGCTCGGAGGGGGGTGGGGAGAGGGATATGAGTATGTAAGGACATTAACTGCTATAAAAAAAATAAAATGTTTCAATCTCATGTGTTTTGGGCTTGTTTTTTTGGAAAAAAGTGCTTGTTCTTTCATGAAAACCTGGCAACAGTGCAGCCTCTCAGAGAGACTGGGGAGCAGGGGGAGGGGAAACAGGGAAAAAGAAAGAAGGAGGGGAGAGCAGGGAGGTGGGAGAAGGAAAGAGGGAAAAGGGAAGGATTCTGGGGACAGAGTAGGGTGAGGAGGCGCAGGAGGGAGGGAGACTGGGAAGGATCAGGGAGAGGGTAAGGAAGAGAGAGGATGTGAGAGAGAGCCCCCTCTGACTGCTGCCCTCTGCCTCCCCCGCCCAGCACTGACAGCAGGAGCTGAGGCTGCACACAAGGCTGCAGGATTCAGGATCAGCTGGGACTGCGCTCTCAGGAATATTGGGACTGGCAGACTGGGAGCTCAGATTCATACATTATACCTGGAAGGAGAGCATCAGCTGATGAGGAAGGAAGCAATCCTGGAGCTAGGACCTGCCCTCAGGATGATGTGGTATCCTCTAGCACTGAGAATAGTTCTCCAGGAGCAGGGACCCAGGAGGGAAGACTGGGAGCTCAGATTCATACATTATACCTGGAAGGAGAGCATCAGCTTGATGAGGAAGGAAGCAATCCTGGAGCTAGGACCTGCCCTCAGGATGATGTGGTATCCTCTAGCACTGAGAATAGTTCTCCAGGAGCAGGGACCCAGGAGGGAAGACTGGGAGCTCAGATTCATACATTATACCTGGAAGGAGAGCATCAGCTTGATGAGGAAGGAAGCAATCCTGGAGCTAGGCCCTGCCCTCAGGATGATGTGGTATCCTCTAGCACTGAGAATAGTTCTCCAGGAGCACGGGCCCAGGAGGGAAGACTGGGAGCTCAGATTTATACTTTATACATTGAGCAGGAGATACTCTGTGTAATCTAATTGTATAAAGAAAAAACAGCAGCAGCAAAATATATGCTATCCTGCCACCAGAACAGAAATGAAACCTGACTAGGGACAATATGCAACATAAGAACATAAAAATTGCCACACTGGGTCTGCCTGAGGGTGCATCAAGCCCAGTATCCTGCTTCCATTAGTGGTCAATCCAGGTCACAAGTACCTGGCAAGATCCCAACCAGTAAATAGTTCCCGTGCTGCTATCACACATTGAGAAGCAGTGGCTGTTCTCTAAGTATACTTGGTTAATAACAATTTCTGGACTTTTTCTCCAGGAGCTTGTCTAAACCTTTTTTAAACCTCGCTATGCTAATTTTTTTAACCACATTCTCTGGCAATGAATTCCACAGCTCAATTGTGCATTAAGTGAAAAAGAATTTTCTCCTATTTGTTTTGAATGTGCTACTTACTAACTGCATGGAGTGTGCCCTTATCTTTGTAAAACACTGCTTTACATTTATCTGTTCTAGTCAGCTCATGATTTTATCCCCTCGCACCTGTCTCTTCTCCAAGTTGATCAGTCCTAACCTCTTTAGCCTTTCCTCATAGGGGAGCCATTCCTTCCACTTTATCATTTTTTTTTACCTTTTCCAATATAACTATATCATTTTTGAGATACGGCAAGCAGAACTGCACACAGTGCTCACTAGAGATGTGAATCGTGTGCCAGATTGTCTTAACGATCAGGTTCGGCTGGGGGGGTGGGGAAATCTGATCGTTAAGATATGCGACATGGTAGGAGCACTGGATGGCCGGTGCCATCACCGGCCATCCAGTGCTCCTACCATGTGACAGGGGCTGGCCAATGGCACGGATACCCTGTCACATGGTAAGGGCAAAGGTGCATCGGTGCCATTTTATTTTAGCGCAGCTGATGCCTGGGAACGGGAAATCGTCCCCTGAGGCCCCCCTGGACCACCAGGTAATGTTAAAAGGTTTTGGGGGGGTCGGGAGGGTGGGGGGTTCGATTTAAAGGGTCGGGTGGGGTTTTATTTTTATCGGGACATCGGCGCCATTTTAATTAGTGGCAGCCAAAATGGCGCCGATGGCCCAAGAGCGGGAGATCGCGCCGGGACCCACCCCCCCCATTGGACCACCAGGTAATTTAACATTTTTGGGGGGGGGGGGGGTCGGGAGGGTAAGGAATTGGTTTTAAAGGGTCGGGGTGGGTTTAGGGGTTGTTTTGGTGTGCTGGTTTTCCTGCCCTCCCCCAAATAATTCCCGTGCCCTATTTAACGATTTAGGACGATTTTTGACGATAAATCGGGGGCATTTGTATTGTATCGTGCACTCTGACGATTTAGGACGATTTTAAAATTATCTGATGATAATTTTAATCGTTCAAAAACGATTCACATCCCTAGTGCTCACCACGGAGCAATACAGAGGCATTATTAATTCTACATTTTATTCTCCAGTGCTTTCCTAACAATTCCTAGCACTCTGTTTGATTTTTTGACTGCTGCCACCACACACTGAGCCAAGGATTTCAAAGTATTGTCCACTATAATACCCAGAACATTTTGTTGGTTGGATACACCTTATATATGGAAGCTAACATCATGCAGCTACAGTGTGGGTTACTTTTCCCCATGGGCGTGACTTGGTTCATGTCCACATTAAATTTCATCAGTCATTTGGTGCCTTCCAGTCTCACAAGGTCCTCCTATACTTTTTTATGATCTGCTTGTGATTTAACAACTTGGAATAATTGAGTGTTGTCTACAAATTTGATGACTTCACACTCATTGTTCCCATTTCCAGGTCATTTATAAATATATTGAAAAGGAATGGTCACAGAACAGATCCCTGGGGCTCTTCACTATTCACCTATGTCCTCCCCGTTTCCTGTCTTTTACACAGTTTGCAATCCACAACAGGACATTACCTCGTATCCCATGACTGTACAGTTTTCTCTCACTGGCACTTCTCAATCCATATACACTACATCCATCAGCTCACCATGTTGGCTGTGTCCCATTAAACCATGTTTTCCCGTCAATAGCAGGGCTGAATTAGCCATGCTGTCATGGGATCTGTCAATCAGGCCCAGGAGGCGGAGTTTGTCAAAGCAGAGAACAGAGCTTTGCTCTCTGCGGCTGCGCGTGTGTTCCCGCGCAGGAAAGTAACGGAATCTCCTCAGTCTGTTTTTTCCGCGAACGGGAACGCACGCAGAACTGTTCTTTTCCTCAGCGTTAACATAATAAACATGTCAAAATCGGGGTTTAAACCCTATCATTGCGGCAAAGTAATGTCGGTCACGGACGGCCATGACCGATGTTACCGATGCCTAGGACCAGATCACAATCGGGAAGATTGTGAATTTTGCTCAAGGATGTCACCCAGAGCACTGAAGCAAAGGGCCTACAGGCTTCAGGAACTTTTTGCCTCACCGGAACCATTGGAGGCTCATTCATCGCCTGGCCCGCCGATTTTATCGGTTCCCTCGAAAAAGAGAGCATCTTCGTGGGATCCTCAATCCTCCACTCTTGGAGGTAAGGAGGTGTCAAACCAACAAAGGCCAATGGATTTTTAAAAGTCCACAGAGCCAGAAGCACCGCAGCAGGACACATTGGCGCCAAAAACCTCGGCGCCTACACCTTCTGCGCCTAAGGCGCCTTATGCGCATAAAAAAGTATCGGCGCATAACACTTCGGCACCTAGAGAGGGATCAGCGCACAAAATTTCTATGTGCATGGCGCCGAAGACACTTGTGCGCACGATGCCGAAGAACCCTGCGCGCACGGCGCAGAAGAATGCTGCGCGCAGGGCACCAAAGACATCGGCGCGCAAGGCGCTGAAGACATCGGAGCGCACAACCAAGGGATACGCTGCGTGCACGGCGCCGTCGACATCTGCACATATGGCGCCAATTGTGTCTATGTGAACGGCACCGAAGACATCGGTGCCAATAACCCTTGCGCGCACGGAAACAGAAAGATATGCGCACATGTCTACATCTGCGCATAAATCTAAATCCGTGCATAAAAGACTTGAGCACTCATCTCATGTATTACAGCAGGGGTCGGGAACCCATGGCTCGCGAGCCAGATATGGCTCTTTTGAGGGCTGCATCTGGCTCGCAGACAAGTGTCACCACACTTTCCCGCTGACCCAGCTGCTCCCCGGTCATCCTCCGCCCGGGCTTAAAATGCTGTCAGCCCGGGCGGAACGCGGCAGGACAGCTGGAGTCAGCGGCACCGCGTGCTCTCTTCTTCCCGCCGCCCGGAAGAGGAAGTGGAGAGTATCGGGTGCGTGCGCAGCAAGAAGAGGGCCACGCTAGTGCGCTCGGCATCGGCCCGAAGAAAAGAAGACTGCAGCGCGGCTCGGAGGAAATGAAGAGGTTCAACCGCGGCCGATGGGACTCCGCCTCCGCGAGGGCTGAAAATGAAGAGGTTAGTTGGGAGGAGGCTGCTGCTGCTGCGAGTTCCCGGGGTGGGGGAGATCTCTCTCCCCATATTTCCTTATACCCAAGAAGTTGGGTGGCCTTCGTTCCATACTAGGCCTAAGGGAATTGAACAAATTTCTCACCAAGGAGAAATTCAAAATGGTATCATTGAAATCAATCCTACCTCTGATTCAAACCAACAATTGGATGTGTTCCATCGACCTGAAGGATGCTTACACCCACATTCCAATCCATCCATCCTCGTGGCGTTACCTATGCTTTCGCTACAGGCATCAACACTACCAGTACAAAGTTCTCCCCTTTGGATTATCGGCTGCACCCAGGGTGTTCACCAAATGCATGGTGGTGGTGGTGGCTCATCTCAGACAACAAGATATAACCATCTTTCCATATCTGGACGATTGGCTCATAATCACCCCAACTCCAACATCTTAGTAGATCACCTCCATTGGGTGATACAATGCTTACAGGAATTAGGGTTAGTGATCAATTTTCAGAAATCACACCTACAACCAACACAGCAGTTACAGTTCATAGGAGCATGCCTGGACACTACTTGCAACCAGGCATACCTACCAGGCGACAGAATATCACACTTCCGTCACATTCTACATACCTTGAACCATACTCGGAGACCTTCAGCAAGACAGGTTTTGGTAGTCCTGGGCCACATGGCGGCAGCGATTTTCACGGTTCCCAACACCAGGCTACACATGAGAAGCCTGCAATGGGGACTAAAACGCCAATGGAAACAACATTCACAGCCATTGACACAGAAGGTATCGTTGACCGCCGAAATGAAAAAATATATAACATGGTGGCTCCTAGACTCCACCCTGTCCAAAGGAGCATTGTTCAGTTCCCCTCCTCACAACGCAGTCTTAACCACAGATGCGTCTCACAAGGGCTGAGGTGCACACCTCGAGATTTATGAAACACAAGGGTTATGGACAATCTCAGAACAAAACTTGCAAATAAATTTATTGGAACTCAGGGTGATTTGAAATGCGTTACGCGTGTTCCAGGACCACCTGAAAGGATGCAGGGTAATGATCTACACGGACAATCAAGTGGCGATGTTTTACATCAACAAACAAGGAGGGTCCGGTTCATGGTCCCTTTGCAAGGAGACCCTAATAATCTTCGAACACGCTCACCGGAATTCCATACATCTCCAAGCAACTTATCTACCAGGAGTTGCAAACACAAGAGCGGACAGGCTAAGCCGCATCTTTCATTCTCACGAATGGGCACTCAATATAGAAATAGCCCAAGACATATTCTCGCAGTGGGGGACACCTTCGATGGATCTCTTTGCAACAGAGATCAATGCTCAAGTTCCCAAATTCTGCTCGATAAGACCAAGCCAATTCAAGATCGCTCAAGATGTCTTCCTCATTCCGTGGACGACAGGCCTCCTGTACGCCTTTCCTCCCATACCACTCATAACAAGGACAATTCAAAAGTGCATAGCGGACAAAGCTCAACTGATACTCATAGCCCCGGCCTGGCCGAGGCAACCATGGTACAGTTTCCTTCTCCAGCTATCCATCATGGATCCCATTCGATTACCGAATCGCGAATCGCCAAAATCTTCTCTGCCAAGATCAAGGGATGCTTCTACACCTGCTACACTCATCTCTCCACTTGACAGCATAGAGATTGAGAGGCTCCTGTTATTGAACAGGGAGTTTCCACTTCAGCACAATTCATTTTGTTAGAATCCAGGAAACTCTCAACGAGAAAAAATTATAGCTATAAATGGAAACGTTTCTCTACATGGTGCACTTCCAAAGCTGTACCACCACTGGACTGCTCACCTGAGTTGCTCATTGATTATCTTCATACACTATATACAGCTGGTTTAGCAACATCATCCATCAGAGTTCATCTCAGTGCCTTAGGCGCCTATCATAGACCAGTTAACAATATTCCTATATCCAATCACCCATTACTGTCTCGTTTCATCAAGGGGTTAACGCACATTCGTCCTCCGGTATCTAAACCTCCAGTTCCATGGAACCTCAACATAGTTCTAGAACAGCTCATGCTGTCCCCATTTGAACCCATGGACTCGGCACACATTAAATACCTCACATGGAAAGTGGTATTCTTGGTTGCAGTAACATCAGCACGAAGAGTTAGTGAGTTGCAGGCCTTGGTCCATTATCCTCCATATTTGCAATTTCACCCATCCTTCCTACCAAAAGTGGTTTTCCAATTCTATCTCAATCAGACCATGGAATTACCCACCTTTTTTCCCTAAACCTCATGCAAATGATAGGGAAAAACTACTGCACACACTAGATTTTAAGAGCTTTAGCACACTACAAAGAAAGGACAAACTCGGACTTCCGTGTTTCTCAACTCTTTGTCTCCTTTGACCCAAAGTCACCTGGATCACCAGTGGCTAAATGCACCATCTCCAGTTGGATAACACAGTGCATCAAATTCTACTATGATAAACAGAATTTACAATTACATTCTACTCCTAAAGCTCACCAAGTCAGGGCAGTAGCAGCCTCCTTGGCACACCTGAAGAATGTGCAACCAATAGACATTTGCAAGGCAGCTACATGGTCATCGCTTCATACCTTCACATCTCATTACTGCCTTGATCAACAAGCAGCCGCTGATGCGAAGATAGGGCAAGCAATACTGCAATCTCTATCCTCCTGTCCACGGTGACTGCCACACTGTCAAAGATCACATACAAACATATATATCATAAACAACGTGATCGGGAGCTTGGGACTCCCATGACAGCATGGCTAATTCAGCTCTGCTATCGACAGGAAAAAACAAGTTTGCTTACCATAAACGATGTTTCTGTAGATAGCAGGATGAATTAGCCATGCTGACCCACCCCCTTCCCTGGCAGTCACCAAGTCTTCGACTACACTAAGGATTAATCACAGACTGAGGAGAATCTGTTACTTTCCTGCACAGGAACACACACGCAGCCGCAGAGAGCAAAGCTCTGATCTCTGCTTTGACAAGCTCCGCCTCCCGGACCTGACTGACAGATCCCATGACAGCATGGCTAATTCATCCTGCTATCTACGGAAACATCGTTTACGGTAAGCAAACTTGCTTTTTTCTATGTTCTGTGATTTTGTTCTTTACAAAACGTTCCATGATTTTTACCAGCACTGAATTCAGACTCACTGGTCTAGAGTTTCCCCAAACACCCCTGGATCCCTTTGTAAAGATTGGGGTTACACTGGCCACCCTCTAATCTTTGTGCACAATGGACAATCTCAATGATAGGTTACAAATTAACAGTATAGATTACAATTTCATTTTTTTAGTTCTTTTGTAACTCTGGGGTGTATTCCAACTGTTCTGGGTGATTTGCTACTCTTTAGTTTGTCAGTCAGCATTATATCTTTCTCTTCAGTAAACACCAAAAGTGCCGCCGAAAGACGACCTTTTCAGGATCTCAAGTGTTAAGATAAGTGCTACCTGGGATCTTTTGCTCCAGTTTTAAATGGTTGGCGATCTGACATCCTCTGTTTGACCTTTAGTGTTTTCACACTTACCTTTTAAAGAAAAGCTTTTCAAAAAAATTAAAAAAATTACAATAATAATAAAAAGTATTTTTGAGGGATCAATTAAAAATTAAATGGGGATGGTGGTGCTCATGATTAAACCAAAAAAATTGATCAAGGCGCTAATGGTTAGTCGTCCTTGAGTTTTATGAAGCATCACTACACACCTATAACAATTTTTTTTAAGAAAAAGCATAGATAAAAATTGAAATAAAAATAACACACATTCAAGAACTGGGTTGCACATGTAAGTGTGAGTTACATAGGTCAATTGAACATTTAAAATGGAACAAAAACAAAATTCATATTGTAAAAAGTGAAGGGAAATTTTCAACCAATCACTGCCTGGCACCAGATACACCTGTCCTCTGTCTACTCTGCCACAGCTACCTTATAATGAATCTCTCTGCTATCAGCAGAGGCCCCAGCCTAAGAACTGTTGGCCCTGGCACTCAAAACTCAACCAAAGAGGAACATGGGCTGGTAGAGACAAAGCTCCAGCTGGACCTCTGCTTTGTCTGGGTCCACTACTGACAGTGGAGACCTGCAGGGCTCCCCCCTGCAGGTTGCATCACCCCTGCCTCAGCCAAATGGCCACGAATGCAACAGGTTGCTGAGGCAATGGATCCGGAAGACTTGTCATCATTGCAGGCCATCCTGGATCTAGCCCATAGGGTGAAGAATCAGCAAAGTATCCTGGAACTCCTGACTTCCTCCATCGACCAGCTGTCCACTCGCCTGGACATGTCCACTTCGGTGGTGTCACCTCCTACAGCATCAGTACCGCTACATCTCATAGCTTCTAGCCATCCTATAGCACAGCTGCCAGGTGATTTTGCGCAAAATGGCGCCGGCCGTAGACAACACGATTCGACTGCAGGAGGTCGTTCCGGACCCCCAGGGACTTTTGGCAAGTCTTGTGGGGGTCAGGAGGCCCCCCCAAGCTGGCCAAAAGTCCCTGGGGGTCCAGCGGGGGTCCGGGAGTGATCTCCTGCCGTGAATCGTTTTTCCATACGGAAAAACCAAAGGTAGCGCCGGCGCCATTTCTACAAGCACCGGAGGTCCGAGAGTGGAAGATCACAGCGGGACCCTTTCTCTGGACCCCAGGTAATTTAAGGCATTTTGGGGGGGGTTCGGGAGGGTGGGGGATTTATTTTAAAGGGTCGGGGTGGGTTTTAGGGGTTTTTAGTGTGCCGGTTTTTTCGCCCTCCCCCTTCCCCCGATTTACGATTTTTTGACGATAAATCGGGGGAATTGTTATTGTATCGCGGCTCTAACGATTTTTGACGATTTAAAATATATCGGACGATATTTTAAATAGTCAAAAAACGATTCACATCCCTACTGCAAACCTCCAATTTGACTGCCCAGGCTCTCAGGACATCTGCCCTGAGGCAAAAAATGCCCAGGAGCTGCTTCCCTGACCCGAGGAGGCTCTGGGCACTAGGATGCTCCTTCCCCCCCCCCCCCCCCCCACTGCTGAGCACTGCAAGCCTCAGAGAAAAGCCCCTGCAGAAAAAAAAACTGAAGGCAAAAATCCTTTTTTTTTTTTAACTCTGTAAGTAACCAAAAAAAATCCCCACAGGGGTACTTTCCTTTAGGAGGCACTGGAGGAGGGTTTTGGGGCATGGAGGGAACCAGTCCCCTGGCTCTCCAACTCCCCAGAATCCGTGCGCTCTACAGCCCTGCTCTACCCAAGGGATGGCCCGCGATCGGAACCTCATACCTCGGGGAGCCCTGCTAAACTCAGTCCAGAGCTGCAGGATGCACAAGCACCATCTGCTGGAGACAGAGAAATACTGAGGAGCTGCAGGTGGCACTAGTGGTATTTATAGCAGTGCCTGGAAGTTTTTTTCTCTGCCTCCATCTGCTAGTGGGAGTGCGTAACCCACTGGTCTGGACTGATCTGGGTATGTTCAGGAATGGAGAAATTACTTACCTGATAATTTTGTTTTCCTTAGTGTAGACAGATGGACTCAGGACCAATGGGTATAGTGTACTCCTGATAGCAGTTGGAGACGGATCAGATTTCAATCTGACGTCAGCCCCTAGTACATATACCCCTGCAGGAAGTGCAGCTCTTCAGTATTCTCCTCGAAAAGCATTGTGGATATATATGTGACTGACTAATTGGATTAACTTGAATAACTTCATAAATTGGTTAAACGTTATAACTGGATTAACTTGATTAACTTGGGCTGGTCGAATTGACTATAGCTGGAGACCGCCAATGTCCTTAACCGGTAAGCGTCGACACCCGGTAGGGTGGGTGCACTAGGTGAATGAAAGCATGGCTTACCCTTTAATCATTAGAAATTCCATGCGTAATGGCAGCCAAGGATGGGATGCTGAGTCCATCTGTCTACACTAAGGAAAACAAAATTATCAGGTAAGTAATTTCTCCATTTCCTAGCGTGTAGCAGATGGACTCAGGACCAATGGGATGTATAAAAGCTACTCCTGAACCGGGTGGGAGGCTGCCCGTGACCCACTTAGTACTGCCCTTGCAAATGCCATGTCCTCCCGAGCCTGAACATCCAGGTGGTAAAATCTGGAAAAGGTATGGGGGGAGGACCATGTCGCCGCCTTGCAAATCTCGGTGGGTGACAGCATTCTGGTTTCTGCCCAGTATACTGCCTGGGCTCTGGTAGAATGGGCCTTGACCTGTAGAAGCGGTGGTTTGCCTGCTGCTACGTAGGATGCCTTGATGACTTCCTTGATCCAGCGGGCTATGGTTGCCCGCGAGGCCGCTTCTCCTTGTCTCTTCACGCTGTGCAGGACGAAAAGGTGGTCCGTTTTTCGTACGGTTTCCGAGGTTTCCAGTTATCTGGATAGAAGTCTGCCGATGTTGAGGTGACGTAGACTTCGAGCTTCTTCTGTATTCTTCACGTCATCCGGCGATGGTAGCGAGATGGTTTGGTTCAGGTGGAAGTGAGATACCACTTTGGGAAGAAACGAAGGGACTGTGCGTAGCTATATGGCCCTCGGGGTGAGCCTGAGGAATGGCTCACGGCAGGATAGCGCTTGTAGTTCTGAAATGCGGCGGGCTGAGCAAACTGCCAGCAGGAAGACTGTCTTTAAAGTTAACAGGCGGAGGGAGAGACCTCGGAGGGGTCTGAAGGAGGTTCCTGCTAGGAAATCCAGGACCAGGTTGAGATTCCACAGAGGTACTGGCCACTTTAGTGGCAGGCGAATCTTCTTGACTCTTTTCAGGAAACATGCCACGTCCGGGTGAGAAGCTATGCTGTCGCCCCCACTCTTGGGGCCGTAGCATGACAATGCGGCCACCTGTACCTTGACAGAGTTGAGGGACAGCCCCTTCTCTAGCCCATTCTGTAAGAATTCCAGGATCACGGGAACTTTAGTTGAGCATGGCTTGATGTCTTGGTCTTCGCACCAGGCTTCAAAAGCCCTCCAAATCCTTATGCACGTTATAGATGTGGAGAACTTGCGGGCTCGGAGTAGGGTGTCGATTACAGCCCCCGAGTATCCGCTCTTTCTCAGGTGAGCCCTCTCAAGGGCCAGGCCAGAAGAGAGAATTGAGCTGGATCCTCGTGGAGGATCAGTCCTTGTTGGAGCAGGTCTCTGTATGGAGGTAGTGGTAGGGGGATCCCTGCCAATAGTCTTCTCATGTCAGTGTACCACGGTCTTCTTAGCCATTCCGGGGCCACCAGAAGACCTAGGCCCCTATGTAGCTGTATCTTGTAAATGATTGCGCCGAGTAGAGCCACGGTGGGAAAGCATATAGAAGGGTTCCCTGTGGCCAGGTCTGTACCAGGGCATCGATCCCCTGGGACTGAGGTTCCCGCCTGTGGCTGAAGTATCTGGGTACTTGGGCGTTGGACCGGTTTGCCAGAAGGTCCATGTCTGGTGTCCTCCACCGGTTCACTATCATTTGCAAGGCCGCGGACGACAGCTTCCATTCTCCTGGGTCTAGACTTTCTCTGCTGAGGTAGTCCGCCGTGATGTTGTCTTTCCCGGCGATGTGGACGGCCGAGATCTCTTGGAGGTTTACTTCCCCCCACGTCATTAGGGGGTCTATTTCCAGAGACACTTGTTGGCTTCTGGTTCCCCCCCTGTCGGTTGATGTAGGCCACTGTTGTAGCGTTGTCCGACATTACTCTGACCTCTTTGTCTCGAAGTCTGTGAGCGAACCGCAGACAAGCTAGTCTGACAGCCCACGCTTCTAGGCGGTTGATGTTCCATCCCGCCTCTTCTGCGTTCCATTGCCCTTGGGCAGTTAACTCCTCGCAGTGTGCTCCCCATCCTCGTAGACTGGCATCTGTGGTGAGTAGGGTCCAGGTTGGGGAGGATAGTCTTGATCCCCGACTCATGTGGCTGGCCTGCAGCCACCACCGTAGTTGGGTCCAAACACTGTCCGGGAGTGATAGACGTACGGTGTAGTTCTGGGATCGTGGGTTCCACCGTGATAGCAGCGAGCGCTGCAGGGGCCTCATGTGGGCTCGCGCCCATGGAACCACTTCCAGTGTGGACGCCATCAGCCCGAGGACTTGCAGGTAGTCCCATGCTGTGGGACGAGGGTCGTTCAGCAAGGTTTGCAACCGGTTCCACAGTTTTGATCTCCTTGTAGGGGTCAGGCTGACCTTGTCTTCTTTGATGTCGAATCGGACTCCTAGGTATTCCAACGACTGTGAGGGATGTAGGAAACTTTTGTTTGTGTTGACCACCCATTCTAGGCTCTCCAGTAGAGTTATGACTCTGCTGGTTGCTTGGTGGCTTTCCTCTGGTAACTTTGCCCTGATCAGCCAATCGTCTAGGTAAGGGTGTACGAGGATTCCTTCCTTCCTCAGTGTTACCACCACCACTACTATTACCTTGGTGAACATCCGGGTTGCTGTGGCTAACCCGAAGGGTAGTGCCCGGAACTGGTAGTGATGGTCCAGGACTTTGAAGCGTAGGTAGCGCTGGTGTTCCTGATGAATTGGGATGTGTAGGTAGGCCTCTGAAAGATTTATTTATTTATTTATTTTTAGGTTTTTATATACCGGAAGTTCCTGTATACAATACATATCACTCCGGTTCACAATTAACAGAGAAAACTATCGCCGGGAAGGCGGTTTACATGGAACATACATGGAACATGGAACATATCGAATAAACTATAATAAAGTACAATCTAATTTAAAACAACTGAAATAAACTTAGGAAATAACTTGATCCAGGGATGTGAGGAAATGTCCCTGTTGTATCGCCCTTATTACGGATCATAGGGTTTCCATGAGGAAGTGGGGAATCTTCAGGTGGCGGTTGACCGACTTGAGGTCCAAGATGGGCCTGAATGTTCCCTCTTTCTTGGGGACGATAAAATAAATGGAATAATGTCCAGTATTTATTTCTTGTGGAGGCACTGGGGTTATAGCCTCGAGGGCCAGTGTTCTGGGTAGTGTAGCTTCCACTGTCGCCCTCTTGAAGAGGTCGTGGCAGGGAGACTCCACAAACTTGTCTGGAGGGATTCGTAGAAAATCCAGGTAGTACCCCTCCCAAATGATGGCTAGGACCCACTTGTCCGAAGTTATCTCGACCCATCTGCGGTAGAATAGGGCTAGTCTGCCCCCTATGGCTTCTTCCCTTGGACGGGTCGACTGAATCTCATTGTGGGGTGCGGCTGGGGCCTGTACCCAAGCTGGTTCCCCTCTTGTGCTTGTGCTGAAAGGACTGGTTCCCGCCCTTAGGGCGGGGCGCTTGATAGTTGCTCCTGTAAGGATTGAAGCGCTGTGAACTTCTGCCCCTGGAGGACCTGGGGAAGGTTCACTGGTTTCTCTTCGTCTTATCCTCCGGCAGGCGTGGCAATGGGGACTCGCCCCATTTGTCGGCCAGTTTCTCTCTCTAGTTCGCTGTCAAACAGGAGGGATCCTTTGAAGGGCATCCTTGTGAGGCGCGTTTTGGAAGATGTGTCGGCCGACCAGCTTCACAGCCAGAGTTGCCTCCTGGCCACCACTGCAGATGACACTCCTCTGGCCGCTGTGCGCACTAAGTCGGAGGAAGTGTCTGCGAGGAATGATACTGCTGGTTCCATGACTTCTCCCGGCGTGTTGTTCCTGGTTTGGGATAAGCAGGCACGTGTCACCACGGTGTAGCAGGCCGCAATTTGTAGAGACATAGCGGCTACGTCAAATGACTGTTTGAGTATGGATTCCAGACAATGGTCATGCGCATCCTTGAGCGCTGCTCCTCCCTCCACTGGGATAGTGGTGCGCTTAGAGACCGCGCAGACCATGGCATCAACTCTTGGGCATGCAAGAAGATCTTTGGTTGCCGGGTCCAGGGGGTACAGGGCTGCCAAAGCTCGTCCCCCTTTGAATGTGGACTCCGGAGCGCTCCATTCCAAGTTAATCAGCTGTTGTGCTGCTTGTAACAGAGGGAAATGGCGAGAGGTCTGGCGAAGGTCCTCCAGCAAGGGGTTCGGCTTAGGTTCCCCCGAAGTACCTGGGCCCGGGATAGTGAGCTCCGTCAGGCATTGGTTGACCAGGTCCGGGAGCTCGTCCTTTGTGAAGAAGCGTCTCATGGTTCGGTGAGGCTCTGTCCCCGGGAGGAGCTCCCCCTCTTCCAGGGGTTCGGATTCCTCTTCAGAGATGTCAGTGTCCCCATAGGTAGGGCTTCTGGGTAGTGGAAGCCTGTGCCTAGGTCTTGAAGGGCCTGGGGCATAAGGGTCCTCCGGTGGAGCACGTGGCTGATCAGCCAGAGGTTCAGTTTGCATTTGAACAAAGGCATGAACCCCTTTGAAGAACTCCACTCATGAGATAGACCAGGGGTCGGGAACCTTTTTGGCTGAGAGAGCCATGAACGCCACATATTTTAAAATGTAATTCCGTGAGAGCCATACAAGACCTACCAAAATTTAACTACAACCCCCCACCCTCCTGACTCCCCAAGACCTGCCAAAAGTCCCTGGTGGTCCAGCGGGGGTCCAGGAGAGGTCCGGGAGCGATCTCCTGGACTTGGGCTGTCAATAGTCAAAATGGCGCCGACGGCCCTTTGCCCTCACTATGTCACTGGGGTCGACCAATGGCGGCGGTAGCCCCTGTGACATAGTAAGGGCAAAGGGCCGTCGACGCCATTTTGATTACTGGCAGCTGACGGCCCTTTGCCCTCACTATGTCACAGGGGCTACCGCCGCCATTGGTCGACCCCAGTGACATAGTGAGGGCAAAGGGCCGTCGGCGCCATTTTGACTACTGGCAGCCGACAGCCCAAGTCCAGGAGATCGCTCCCGGACCACCAAGGACTTTTGGCAGGTCTTGGGGGGATCAGGAGGGTGGGGGTTGTAGTAAATTAATTTAGGTCTTGGGGGGCGTCAGGAGGGTGGGGGGTTTTGTTAGATTTTTACTTTTTTATTAAAGATTTGTCTGCGAGCCAGATGCAGCCATCAAAAGAGCCACATCTGGCTCACGAGCCATTGGTTCCCGACCCCTGAGATAGACACTGGGTCCAAGCTGAGGGGCGCTGGATCCCTGGGGATCCCCTTCTGTGGGGATGTCCCACTGGGATTTGCTAGATCCGGGGTGCCCCCTGAGGAGCTAGTACTCGGCCCTGGGTGGGACTGGCCTTGAACTGGATCTTCCATGACCTCCTCACACTGAGTGCACAAGGCGTTGGCCTCCTCGCTTTGTGTGGCTCTGAAGTGGCTTGCTGGGCAGAGGCCTTGAGCCTTTATCCCTGTTTCTGGTGGTGCCATGGCTGTCAGCGCGTAAACTCTTATGCACTCCGGTGCGCCTAAGATGTGCGTGTGAGTTGTGCATGCAGCTGCCGAAGATATGCACCCAGCTCGGTAGGCGCGCAGGGCGCACGTATCCTAGTGCGCATGGCCCTTGTTCGTGCAACTTATGCGCACAAGAGTTATGTGCTTGTAAGTCTATGCGCATGTGCTTTGTGCGCCTAGCTAGGTTGTGTGTGCTCGGCCGAACGGTGAATGGAGCGGCAAATAGGGCCAAGATGGTGACGGTGAGCACGCAGGCAATATGGCAACCCCCCTCGGAGGATCTCCACGTGGGTAGACCCTTGGAAATAGCCAGGGTCTGGCCCTGCTAGGGCGGATCAACCCGTTGGCACTGGTCCTGGTTGGTGACCTATGCTCCTTCTCGATCCTTGGAGACCGGATTCAAGCAGAAGATTTCTACCTTACCTTGTCTTCGGCGCTTCCCGGTTTCGTTCCGAGCGGTTTCCAGCTGTGGGGGGAGAGGGGCAAATACCTTCACCGCCACACTCGAGGGTGCACCCGCTGCCCTCTCAGCCACGCCCGAGGATCGGGGGCTAGGTTTCTCGCCGCGATTCGGCCGTCGGACCGAGGCTCACCTCTGAGGGACCAAGGAAATCACCTCAGGAATCTCAACTGGGGGAGGGACCCGAGGGTATCACTGCAGGAGAGCGGGGCTCGTCTTCAGGTAGGTTTTTCCTTTAAAATTTTTGTTTTCTTCTTTAAATTTGGTTCTAATGCTGTGAGAGCGTGCAGATAACTCCTAACTGCTTTGGAGACGGAAAATACTGAGGAGCTGCACTTCCTGCAGGGGTATATGTACTAGGGGCTGACGTAAGACTGAAATCTGATCCGTCTCCAACTGCTAACAGGAGTACACTATACCATTGGTCCTGAGTCCATCTGCTACACGCTAGGAAATTCCTGTTTATAGATGGGAGAGGGAAGAACAGGGGTTGGGACCTCAGCTAGCACAGCTCTCTGCAGCCTTCCTGAGGCCCCCTCCTCACCTCCCCTGCTATGACTGGAAGTGTAGGGAGAACTGGTGGGGTCATTGCTCAGTTTCACCTCCTCACTGGCAGTAGCTCCCAGCTGCTCTAAATTCTGCATCTCTGGCAGCCCAGCAGTAAAAGTCCTCACTGTCAGCTCCACTGTGTGCTGGGAGGTGAGAGCAGAGAGCTGCTTAATCCACAGGGGAAACAGAGAGGCAGTGGGGGTGGGAATGAGAGGGAGGGGTGTTCCAGATTCAGACTGAGACTAGGATCACTCGCCTTATATTAGTGACTGACAGGGCTTGCACCAGTAACTGACAAGGCTTACCTTAATACTCCTCTCTCTCTCACACACACACATTGAGTTAGAACACCTGAGTGCCAGGTAGGGATTTATTATTAGCTAACAGGAATAATTAGACAAAGGGGGATTAGTACAAATAACACTAAAAGGCTGATTGCAATAATCAGAGAAGGTAATCAATCAGAATATACATTAGATAATAGGAATAATAATAATATGGCCTGACATATCTCTTAGGTAAACAGTCCAGTGCAGAGAAGTGCAGGCTGGCAGGGCCTCAGTCCATCGCTCTTCTCCTGCTTGCTTGGGTCAGTCCTTTTATCTATTGCTTTGCTGTGTTACTGGACAGCCAAGTAGTAAGAGACACCTTGAAAGTGGATTGTGTCAGAGGTCACCTTATCTTTCTTCCAGCAGAAAGCAATCGTGCGGGGGTATTAGGTGTCAGGCACAGCCCTCTGCATCCCTGCTTATTTGTAAGTCACGTTAAATGGTTCCGAATTGGCCTGGCCCAGAACTGGTTCTCTACAGCCTCTGTTCATTCTCTCTGTTTGTAGCTCTGAGTTCATCAAGAGTGAGTTTCAAGCAAAATAATCCCATAACAGGGGGGAAACAGAGCAGTGACCGGGAATGGAGGGGAGAGGGAGAGCGTGGGCACATTAGATGTAGGAGGGAGAGAAACACAGAGGAGGAACAGGGCCTGGAGGAGGATAAGAGACAGAGGGGAGAGAGAAGGGCAGAGAGGACAGATAAGGGAGAGAGATAAAACAGAGCAGAGGAGAGGGAAGAGACAGTGGTGGCACAAGGAACAGACAGAAGAGTGAAAGAGGAGGCAGATTCAGGGACTGAGGGGTAAATATATGTAAATACATGCAAATAAGGGGAGGCACCCAGTACACAAGTGAGTAATCCTGGTCTGTGGAAAAGTTGGCAACCTTTGTCTAACCCCTGTCCAAAAAAAATATCTCACCTGAGCCCTTCATCAGATGCTGACAGGATTTCTGACACATATTTGTATTATGTTTATATTTATAAAGCAAAGTTTCATATTGAAAAGTACTCATTGTTATAGGATTCTACTGAGATGGGGGTGCTGGGTTTCATAATGAATGATGAATGTAATTATCTCAGGGGAGGGTCTATGAACCTGAAGCTATTTTGGGAGAAAGAGGTACAAGGCTGAAGGTTCACTTAGGGTATTTAATACTCTGGTACCAGCTCTGCCCATAGCACAAAGCTCTTAACCCCACACTGGCACCAGCCTGCAGGGGTCAGAAGGTGGAAGTAGCCTCATGCTGCTCCTGCATGGTCCTGCGAGGGCTGGAAGAAGGTAGAGATGTGCGTGCATTGGTCAGCATGGGCCAGAGCGAGGAGGCAGCATGCGACTGCCCTCCCATCAGCCAACAAGGAGTAAAGCTGCAGCAGCATCAGATTAATGGGGCAGGAGAGATGGAGGAGACTGCTGGGTGAAAGTGGCCCTGGCCGAGTCTGATCTTAGTCTCTCCAATTCACTGCTAATGCCCTCTTAGCACTCGCATTGTGTGAAAGGGAATTTCCTGCTGGAGTCCATGGGGAGTTCTATGCACAGGGAGCGTCTCGATGCATCAGACATGTGGCACTCAGTATAATTCAAACAATTTCTGTATCATTCTGGCACATTTTCTTGGTCTTTGATTGCATCATTTGTTAAATGTCATCACCTGTCACCTGTGTGCATTTTCTGGCGCGGTGAGATGCGAGCGTTCCTAATGAAGCATCTTCTGCATTTATTGCATGAGAATGGTCTCTCTCGGGGCAGGGTCTCCATATGAGTTTGTTTGTGCAGACCTTGATCAGATTGAACCTCATTTGTATGCCAGGATTTACTGGGGATGATCTCATGTCTCCCCTGTCTGGATTTTCATGTGCCTTCTGTGAGAATGTTTTATTACACTCATATGAAAAAGGTCTTTCTTCTGTTTAAAATTTCCTGTTCGAGTTTAATGTAAATTTAGCTAGAAAGGTTTTTCTCCACTCAGCACTCTAGTGTGGACTTTCTGGTGTGAGATTAGTATATAGTTATTAATGAAGGTTTTCTCACACTCAGTACAAGACAATGGTCTCTCTCCTGTGTGGACTTTCTGGTGTGAGATTAGTATATAGTTATTAATGAAGGTTTTCTCACACTCAGTACAAGACAATGGTCTCTCTCCTGTGTGGATTTTCTGGTGTGAGATTAGTATATAGTTATTAATGAAGGTTTTCTCACACTCAGTACAAGACAATGGTCTCTCTCCTGTGGGAATCTTCTGGTGTGAGATTAGTATATAGTTATTAATGAAGGTTTTCTCTCACTCAGTACAAGACAATGGTCTCTCTCCTGTGTGGATTTTCTGATGTGAGATTAGTATATAGTTATTAATGAAGGTTTTCTCACACTCAGTACAAGACAATGGTCTCTCTCCTGTGTGGATTTTCTGGTGTGAGATTAGTATATAGTTATTAATGAAGGTTTTCTCACACTCAGTACAAGACAATGGTCTCTCTCCTGTGTGGATT